>NC_040078.1:32031250-32334280 GCF_003369695.1 Bos indicus x Bos taurus
AAAGACTAGAGATCTCTTCAGGAAAATTGGAGCTATCAAGGGAACATTTTGTCCAAAGATGAGTACAATAAAGGACATAAACAGTAGAGACCTAGGATGCTGAAGAGATCAAGAAGAGATGGGGCCAATACACAAAAGAACTGTACAAAAAAAGATCCAAATGAACTGGATTGCTACGATGGTGTGGTCAGCCACCCAGAGCCAAATATTTGAGACAACAAAGTCAAGTGGGCCTTAGGAAGCGCTGCTGTTAATAAAGCTGGTGGATGTGATGGAATTCCACTAGAACTATTCACAGTCCTAAAGGATGATGTCATTAAGGTGTTGCATTCAATATGTCAGCAAATCTGGAAGACCTAGCTGTGGCCACAGGATTGAAAAAGGTCAAGCCTCATCCCAGTTCCCAGGAAAGGTAATACTAAAGAATGTGCTAACCATCGGACAGTTGTACTCATCTGCCATGCTAGTAAGGTCATGATTAAAATCCTTCATGCTAGGCTTTAGCCTTATGCGAACCAAGAACTTCTAGATGTCCAAACTGGATTTAGAAAAGGAAAGAGGAACCAGAGATCAAATTGCCAACATGTGTTGGATCACAGAGAAAGCTAGGAAATTCCAGAAAAACATCTATCTCTGTTTCAAAGCCAAAGTCTTTGTGTGGATCATAATAAACTGTGGAAAGCTCTTAAAGACATGGGAATACCAGACCATCTTACCTGTCTCCTGAGAAACCTGTATGCATGTCAAGAAGCAACAGTCAGAACCCTGTACGGAAAAACTGATTGGTTCAAGATTGAGAAAGGAGCACAACAGAGCTGTCTGTTGTCACTGTGTTTGTTTAATCTATACACTGAGCACATCATGAGAAATGCCAGGCTGGATGAGTTACAAGCTGGAATCAAGATAGGTGGGACAAACATCAATAACCTCAAATGTGTGGATAATGCCACTCTAATGGCAGAAAGCAAAGAGGAACTGAAGAGCCTCTTGATGAGGGTAAAGGAGGAGAGTGAAAGAGCCAGCTTAAAACTAAATATTAATAAAAACTAAGATCATAACATCTGGCCCTATTCAGTTCAGTTCAGTCACTCAGTCGTGTCCGACTCTTTGTGACCCCGTGGACCACAGTACGCCAGGCCTCCCTGTCCATCACCAGCTCCCGGAGTTTACCCAAACTCATGTCCATTGAGTCGGTGATGCCATCCAACCATCTCATCCTCTGACATCCCCTTCTCCTCCTGCCTTCAATCTTTCCCAGCAGTAGGGTCTTTTCAAATGAGTCCACTCTTCGCGTGAGGTGGCCAAAGTATTGGAGTTTCAGCTTCAATATCAGTCCTTCCAATGAACACCCAGGACTGAGCTCCTTTAGGATGGACTGGTTGGATCTCCTTGCAGTCCAAGGGACTCTCAAGAGTCTTCTCCAACACCACAGTTCAAAAGCATCAATTCTTCAGCACCCATCTTTCTTTATAGTCCAACTCTCACATCCTACATGACTGCTGGAAAAACCATAGCATTGGCTAGATGGACCTTTGTTAGAAAAGTAATGTCTTTGCTTTTTAATATGCTATCTAGGTTGGTCATAACTTTCCTTCCAAGAAGTAATCATCTTTTAATTTCATGGCTGCAATCACCATCTGCAGTGATTTTTGAGCCCCCCAAAATAAAATCAGCCACTGTTTCCGCATCTATTTGCCATGAAGTGATGGGACTGGATGCTGTGATCTTAGTTTTCTGAATGTTGAATTTTAAGCCAACTTTTTCACTCTCCTGTTTCACTTTCATCAAGAGGCTCTTTAGTTCTTCTTCACTTTCTGCCATAAGGGTGGTGTCATCTGCATATCTGAGGTTATTGATGTTATTCCAGGCAATCTTGATTCCAGCTTGTGCTCCCTCCAGCCCAGTGCTTCTCATGATGTACTCTGCATATAAGTTAAATAAGCAGGGTGACAATATACAGCCTTGATGTACTCCTTTTCCTATTTGGAACTAGCCTGTTGTTCCATGTCCAGATCTAACTGTTGCTTCCTGACCTGCATACAGATTTCTGAAGAGGCAGGTCAGGTGATCTGGTATTCCCATCTCTTGAAGAATTTTCCACAGTTTATTGTGATCCACATAGTCAAAGGCTTTGCCATAGTCAATAAAGCAGAAATAGATGTATTTCTGGCCCCATTACTTCATGGCAAATAGAGGGGGGAAAGCTGGAAGCAGTGACAGATCAAACCAGTCAATCCTAAAGGATTGAATATTCATTGGAAGGACTGATGCTGAAGCTTCAGCTTTAATACTTTGGCCACCTGATGAGAAGAACTGACTCATTAGAAAAGACCCTGATGCTGGAAAATATTGAAGGCAGGAGAAGGGGATGACAGAGCCTGAGATGGTTGGATGGCATCACCAACTTGATGGACATGAGTTTGTGCACGCTCCATGAGTTAGTGAAGGACAGGGAAGCCTGGTGTTCTGCAGTCCATGGAGTCGCAAAGAGTTGGATATGACTGAGCAACTGAAGTGACCTGAGTGACAGATTACCTCTTCTTGGGCTCTAAAATCCCTGCAGAAGGTGACTGCAGCTATGAAATCAGAAGACATTTGGTTCTTGGCAGGAAAGGAAAGCTATGACAAACCTAGACAGTGTTTTGAAAAGCAGAGGCATTACTCTGCCAACAAAGGTCCATATAGTCAAGGCAGTGATCTTCCCAGTGGTCATGTGCCATTTTGAGAGCTGGAGCACCAAAAAATGGAGGCCTTTGCACTGTGGTGCTGGAGAAGACTCCTGAGAGTTCCTAGGACGTGAACATGAACTCGGGCCACTTCAGGAGATGGTGAGGGACAGGGAGGACTGGCACGCTGCAGTCCATGGGATCGCAAAGAGTCAGACGTGACTGGGCAGTTGAACAGCAACCAAGCAACCTGCTGATACAAATTAAACTTCCCTGGTCTTCATACTGGAAAGGAAGTGAATTCAACCACTAGCCATTGTTACTTTGCAGTGTTTTATTTATTGACATCTAGTTAATCCCTCAGTGGCATGTGATTAGGTGAGCAGTAGTCTGAGTCTCTGAGAGGATAAACATAGTGGATACACTGAGAACATCCAATATTTGGTCCTTGTGATTGAGTTCAGACACTGAAATATGGGACCTACTCATGGTTAGAACCTTTTTAGCAGAAAAGTAAACTGGTGGATCATGAAATCATTGGTTTATATACCTATTTTATTTATCCTTAATATTTTTAAAAGATTGGCTCTTAGGTGTCCAGAATTGCATTCCGTTTACTCCTTAGGTTCATGACCCCTCTCATGACAGTGTCATCATCGGCTCATATACTGGCTCATACAAAACTCAGATTTGTGTCTTCTCTTTAGAAATTGAAGAATCCTCCAATTGGTTCTGTTTCACTGCAAGGCAAAAGTTAGTGGCTGTTCATGCTAATCTCTGATGTTTCCCAACGGAGAGGCTTCATGTTAGCTGAAGTGTGTTACTAGACTTGGACTATTTTTCTTCGAATCCACTGGAGAGTGAACTATTGTGTCCACTTCACTGATTTACATTACCTGCCTGTCAGCATTTGAGTTTGAGAACCCTGCTCTGGGGGCAAACTCTTGTGCCATCTCTAATAACTGCTGCCGTTCACTGAGTCCTCATATATGCAAAGCACTGAAGTCACAGTTCTTCATACAGTTTTATCTCTTTAAATCGTATAAAACCCTATGAGGTGAGATCAGGTGTTACCTCCATTTTACAAGTGTGGAAACTAAAGCTCAAAGAGCTGACTAACTGCTCAAGATGCTAGAACTTAACGCTTTTTGACAGTGGGATTCAAACTTTGACCTGGCAGAGTCCATAGCTGAGACTTTTTAACATTACACTATGCAACCCTCCAAATCACTAATCTCGTAACAGTAGGATTCCTGCTGCCCTTCAGTGTTTCTTCCTCGTACTCAGTCCATGTGGGGCTGAATTACAGGAAGAGGGGCTGAGCGCTGCCCTGCCCTCACCAGGGCTGGTGGTGGACACCCCGTCTATGCCAGTGTCAGAGGGAGTTGTCCCTTTGTTGGATCTGAGAACTATGGCTCTGCTGGGCGGGACAACAGGAGATGCTGGGGTCACTGTGACTCTGGGCAGCTGCCTATTAATCACTGGTTTTGTGTGTGTGTGGCTGGGCTGTCTCAGCGCTGTCCCACGGTTGTACCTGGGGAATCTCATATAAAGGGGCTCCAGCCCTAGGCCTGCAGCTGTCAGACCACAGAGATGGGGAAGCTGCTGCTGTGTGTTGGTGAGTGTGGTGGGTCCCAGCCCCTCAATGTCTCTTAGATCAGGAGGTGCTGGGCTTCATAAGCTTGTTGTCTCACTGGTACCCAAGGAGCATCCTGGGACTTGGGGGCCTGGATTAGGTAGAGGTGGATAGGACACAGTGAAAGGAGAAGTGATCAGAACAGTGGGTCTCAACCTTTCTCACCTTTGACCAATTAATCAGAATCTCTGAGGGAGGAACCAGGATATCACTACTTTTAAATTAGCATCCAGGGTTGAGAACTTCCCTGATGGCCCAGACAGTAAAAAATCTGCCTGTAATGCAGGAGACTTGAAGTCAATCCCTGAATGAGAAAGATCCCCTGAAGAAGGGAATGGCTACCCACTCGAGTATTCTTACCTGAAGAATTCCATGGGCAGAGGACCTGGTGGGCTACAGTCCATGGGGTCACAAAGATTTGGACACGACTGAGTGACTAACACTTTCAGGGTAGAGAACCACAGGTCTGAACCTTGCTGGGACTTTCAGTGTCATGGTTGTCCCTATGCAAAGCCTGTGTGTCTACACGTAGAGTATATTGGAGTGGAAAGGAGCTTAGATAGATCTGGCTTCACCCACTCAGTGTAGAGAAGAGGGAGGGGTGTGTGTATCTGCATTTGTGGGAGCTGGAGGGTGAGCTGGGGTGTGTCACTCTGGGTGTACCCGTGAATCTGCGTGTGTTTCTTCCTTTGTCTCCTGCAGGGCTGCTCCTTGTGCTGAAACACCATGATGGTGAGGAAACTGGTCCTCTCCAGAGCCAGGGAGAGTGTCCACTGAGAACTGCTCCAAGTCCAGTGTCCTCTGTGCCCACCCTGGCTCTGCGTTGGGGATCATTGACCCAGTGCAGCTCAGCAGCAAATTCTCAGTCACTGTTGGGTCTTCTCTGCCAGGATCCATACTCTTGGATCCATTCTGACCAGGGTTTCATGTTGCGTTCTTTCCCCGGGGGATGCCAACAGTGGGGGATGGACCTCCCCACAGTGTAGCTTTGGGGGGATGTGTTTGGTGGGGGTTACAGTGGACTGGCCTCTAGAGAAGTGTCCATGCCGCTGTGGATGCTGAGCTCCATCCCCACTTGGTTTCTACCAATAATGCCTGCTGTCCCCTGCCAGGTGCTGCCCACAAGCTGGTGTGTTATTTCACCAACTGGGCATTCAGTCGGCCCGGCCCTGCCTCGATCCTGCCTCGGGATCTGGACCCGTTTCTCTGCACCCACCTGGTATTTGCCTTTGCCTCGATGAGCAACAATCAGATTGTTCCTAAGGATCCCCAGGATGAGAAAATCCTCTACCCAGAGTTCAACAAGCTCAAGGAGAGGTGTGTTCACTGTGTCTGTGGGGCTGTATTTTATAGGTAAAGAGGAGTAAGTCTTTTCTTCTGTCAGTCGTCACCTTTCCTCTGATCCTTGGGTCCCTCCTTCTGTCAAGGGCTCTCTGTAGTGTCCCTGCTCTGGGAGTTCCCCGTTGATCAGCACTTTGAGCTCGTCCTGCCTCCCTGCCCTTGTGGCTGCTGTGCCCCTGCCTAGGATATGCTCCTCTCTCTTCTCTGCCTTGCACCCCAACTCACCCTTCAAGCCCGGTGCTCAGGATTCCATTTTCAAATGCTTTGGAGAGAGCTGCATCTCACAAAAGCTTCACAAGTGCTAGTGTTTCATTATCATTTGTCACCTGCAAATGAACCCCAAGGGAAGGGCTGGTGTCTATGGTCTTTGTACACCAGTGGCTGGGTCAGCGCCCAGCAGAGAGCTGGTGCTCAGTGTTCTCTCCCCAGGACTCTGTCGCTGTGTGCTTGGTTGTAGAACAGTGGAGAAAATCCATGTCACTAGAGCACAGCCTCTGGAGAGGAGAGCAGGGAGCTTGTCCGTCTGTTCACTGCTGTGTTTCAAGCACCTAAAGCAGTTAGAAAGTGAAAGTGAAGTCGCTCAGTTGTGTCTGACTCTTTGCGACCCCATGGACTGAGGCCTGTCAGGTTCCTCTGTCCATGGGATTTTCCCAGCAAGAATACCGGAATGGGTTGCCATTTCCTTCATCAGGGGATCTTCCCGACCCAGGAATCGAACCTGGGTCTCCCACACTGCAGGCAGACTGTTTACCATTTGAGCTACCAGAGAGGCCCAAAGCAGTCAGAGGCCCGTATTAATTGTTCAATAAACGTTTGTTGACCAAGAAAGTGAGTGAAGAGAAAATTTAGGCTGCTTTTTCTTTTCCTTTTTCTGGGAATGTCATGGGAGTGGGGCGTTTGGGGGGCTTAGACAGCCTGGGATCCTGGGTGTGATGATGTATATGTGGACTGGTTGCTGTCTCTTTTATCCTTCTTCCCCATCTTGGGCTCCACTCCTTTCTCCCTTAGGTTACTCCACCTGCTGCCCCCTTTCCCTCCCCCTCCTCCCATTCCCACTACTTCCCACTGTTCCCCAAATGACTGAATGAGAACCCACTCACTGACGCTGTCCCCCCTCACAGGAACAGAGGGCTGAAAACGCTGCTGTCCATCGGGGGGTGGAACTTTGGCACCGTGAGGTGAGTCTGTGCTATTAGGTCTTCTCTCTGGGGTTGGGGTATGGTGATGGGGGTGGGGAGCAGGCCAGCTTTACTCATTATCTCATGATTGATAGGGGAAAGGATTAAAGTGGCTGTTTGCGTTCCAAATTTGTAGGAAAAAAACCATGAGTGAGAGCTTAGGGAACTTACCATATTTCACCCAGGTGTCCCTGTGAGATGACCAGCTGGGGTGATGATCAGGTAATGGAACCAGGCATGCCTAAGTCTGAATCTGGTTAATCATTGCATGTAGGACTAGCTCCAAATTACTTAAAGTTCGGTTTTACTATACTAAAGATTTTCCAATAGGGTCTTCATTATGGAAGAGAAAATACTACAAAAAATAGAAAACAGTCAAACAGCAAGTGAATAGAAGAGCAGAGACTCTTGAACCCCTGGTCAGAGCCTGGCCCTCTGCCACCTTATGGGCCCATTAGCTCAGATATCTTTATGGAAATACTTGCCCTTGGCTTATTTTCCCTCCCCTTTATCTATTTAGGCAGAGGGTCAGTGCTTGGGCAGGAGTAACCAGGTTTTCAAAGGCAGAGCTGTTCTGAACCACTGTCTCCACCCCGGGCTGAGTGTTGTTTCCATCTGGCAGGGGCAGGGGTGGTTTGTAAATCCTCCCTGGAGCGTGAAGTCCAGGACTTGGTAGAGCTTTAAGAGGGTTTGAGAGTTTCAAAGCTCTGCCTTCCTTTCTGCAGTCACATATGAACCAAAGAGGAGAGTGGTTGGGGGGAGCACGGTTATGCAGAAAGCACTCCTGGCCTCGGCCCTGGTCCCCCTGCAGGTTCACCACGATGCTGTCCACGTTTTCCAACCGGGAAAGGTTCGTCAATTCAGTGATCGCCCTCCTGAGGACACATGGCTTTGATGGTCTGGACCTCTTCTTCTTGTACCCTGGACTCAGAGGCAGCCCTGCGCGTGACCGCTGGACCTTTGTCTTCTTACTTGAAGTAAGGTTGGCTTGGCAGATCCTGAATCCAGAAGTGATTCTGTTTTGACCATGTCTGGGCCCCGGGCACAGGAGGAGCCTAAGACCAGGGGTGGACAGGAAAGTGGTGTGGACAGAGGCTGCTGAGCAGGGGCCCTGTGGAGGCCTTTCCCTCCATCACCACTGGTCTGGCCCCAGCCCTCCAGCCTGAGTGACACTTTCTCCATGCATCTACTGGACTCCCTCAGGCAGGCTGTCTGAACTCTGCTCCTGGGCCTGCAGCCAGCCCTCTGCTCAGCGACTTACCACCCTGGCTCACGTCCCCCTTTCTTGGGAACCTGTGGGCAGGGCCTGTGTCTGACTCTTCTGGCTCCAGGGGCTCTGTTATTGCGGAAGATTGTTTCCTGGATGACTCTTGCTTTCCCCAACTCGACTCTGCTTTGTCCATTTCTCTCATCTGCCTCTCTCTTCCCAGGAGCTCCTGCAGGCCTTCAAGAATGAGGCCCAGCTCACCATGCGTCCAAGGCTGCTGCTGTCTGCTGCCGTCTCTGGGGACCCCCATGTCGTCCAGAAAGCGTATGAAGCACGCCTTTTGGGCAGGTGAGTGGGTCCTCTTTTGTTGAGGGGAGGGCATTGGAGGGAAGGAGGCATCTTGGGCTCAGAACCCAGAGGTGCCCAGCACTGTCCTGGAGCTTCGATTTCCTGCCTTGCTGTGAGAACACCTGTGGGAGGTGGGCCTAGCAGGAGGGTAGGTGGGAACAAGGATTATTCCCTAAAGCCCAGGCTTTCCTGAGGAGATCAGAGGGAAGTGATGGAGCATCAGGCCACACCACAGCATCCTCTTGGGTAGAGATCTGCATTACCCATAGCTGGGCCTCAAGGAGTGAATCCAGGGGCCTGGCCTCTGTTTTCCTGGAGTCCCCTGTGGATGTACACCAAGTGCCAGATGGCTGGCATCAGAGACATTTGTGAATTACCAACTACTGCCTCTGAAACAAAAACAGGAATGCCAAGTCAGGGCCTGTTTTCAGAGCAGAGATCTTTATGCCAAAATCACAAAATCAGTCAAGGAACTCTCATGCGTGCTAAGTCGCTTCAGTCGTGTCCATCTCTTTGCAACCCTATGGACTATATAGCCTTCCAGGCTCCTCTGTCCATAGGATTCTCCAGACAATAATACTGGAGTGGGTTGCCATACTCTCCTCCAGGGGATCTTCCTGACCCAGGGATCGAACCCATGTCTTTTATGTCTCATGCACTGGCAGGCAGTTTCTTTACCACTGACACCACTTGGGAAGCCCCAAGAAAGCACATAACTTTCTGGAAATGCCAGTTCTATACTAATTTTCTCAAAGCTCAAGAATCAGGTATTTACAGATAAGAAATCTGAGTTAGATGCAGAACACAAGAGGTGAAGCAGGGTGTTTCTGAATGTGATTTTATTTAGGGAGCATGGTTTCAATGGAGAGCAGTTAGGCAGGAAAGGTGGACCCCAGTGGAGTGAATTGCCTCGTGTTGGTCGTAGAGCCATGTGGGATTGAGGGAGTTCATCTTCACCAAGCTGGGTCACCTTAGACAAATTAGGTAACTGTCTGAGTTTTAACTTCTTTATTTTATGTGTTTATTTGTGGCTGCACTGGGTCTTTGTTGCTGTGTGCAGGCTTTTCTCTAGTTGTGGTGACTGGGGCTACACCTTAATTTCAGTGCACAGGCTTCTCATTGTAGTGGGTGTCTCTTGTTGCAAAACACAGGCCCTAGGTGCTTGGGCTTCAGTAGTTGTGGCGCATGGGCTTGTGGCACGTGGAATCTTCCCAGACCAGGGATTGAATCCATGTCTCCTGCATTGGCAGGAAGATTCTTAACCACTTGACCACCAGGGAAGTCCTTCAATTTCTTCATTTTAAAATAGAGACAATTGTGGTACTTAGGGGATTGGCTAAATTAAAATTAAATTAGATGATCCATGCTAACCTCCACACTGTGCCCTGATAAAGCTCAACTGCACCTCGCCATCTGGAAAGCTTTCTGGAAGAGGTGGGTTCCAGTGGCTCCTGGAATGGTAGAAAGATGGATGCACTTTTATTCTGTCTGATTACACGTGTTATTTACACAGACCTCTGCTGCACTTGTATCAGCCAGGACGCCTTTGTTTCCTGGTCTGACCCCTTGCATACTGTCCGGAGGGCATAGGTCCTGACACACTGCTGTCCCTCACTGGCTGTGTGTTCTAGGGCAGCCTCTCACATGCAGGGCACAGCTTGGGCAGTCCCCGTGGGCAGAGACGGCAGTGGTGTTGGGTGGCCGACATTCAGCTAGTTAGCTAGTTGGTGCTCTGAAAGTCTAGCTAGCATGATCTTCATACCTCCTCTTGCCCCTTACAGACTCCTGGATTTCATCAGTGTCTTGTCTTATGACTTACATGGAAGCTGGGAAAAGGTCACAGGACACAATAGCCCTCTGTTCTCTCTGCCTGGAGACCCCAAATCTTCGGTAAGAAAAGGAAAGCTGTCAGGCAGCCCAGACATGCACCCCTGAGCCAGGCCAGTGGCTCTTGGTAACAAGGAGGGGTTGTGTTCTTCCTCCCTGCAGGCATATGCCATGAATTACTGGCGACAGCTTGGGGTCCCCCCTGAGAAGCTCCTCATGGGGCTCCCCACCTATGGACGTACTTTTCACCTCCTCAAAGCCTCTCAGAATGAGCTGAGGGCAGAAGCTGTGGGACCAGCATCTCCAGGGAAGTACACCAAACAAGCTGGCTTCTTGGCTTATTATGAGGTGACGGGAACGGGAACCTCTGTCTGTGAGTTAGGGCTCCCCCACCCGAGCCCAGGGCCAAATCAGGGACAAGGGACCAAGGCAAGACTGAGGGTTAGACATAGGACAAGGAGGTGGTTTGCTGTGGTAAGGGACATCCAGTCTCTGGGATGCTCCCTTTTCTTTTGGGAAAGTTATTTGAGTCCTTTGTAAGAGGTGAGGGACTGGGTGAAGTCTGAATGGAGGGGGACAGATATTTCACTCCTTAGAAGATTCTTAAATAATATTTAAGTCAATCCTGAATTACTATATGGCCTAAATAAACATAATTAATATTTGCAAGATATATATATTTTTTTTTTCCCCAAAAGTTCAAATATTTTCAAAAGTAAAAGAATAGTATAACTTCCTCTCATTCCCTGATTTCCAAATGTCCTTCACCCAGCTTCAGTCATTAACCACTCTTGGCCAGTCTTGTTTTTTCTCAATATTGTTTCTTCTCCCTGATTCCTTCCTTCTCACTAGTAGATTATTCTGAAATGATTCAAAGACATCCCCCATGACAGATTCTTTCTCCTCTACCTCAATTCCACCCCCTAATCTCAACAAAGCTTGCTCTAGTGGAGGAAAGAGCCATGGACCCAGGGCAATGTGAAACACGAGGGAAGATAGTAAGAGGCATGGATTGCATGGCCGTAGGATCTAGATTAGGTGAATTCTGTGCAGAGCTGTGATGGACAGTCGGAATCCTGATGGGTGGGAAGGACCTTCTCGGCAGAGGACAGCAGACGCCAGAGGGCGAGCTGTATCTTGGCTTGTGGTGGTAGCGGAGATGCTGGTGTCTCTCCAGTTTCTGCTGTCCTGGCTCCTGAAGGTGTTTCCCTGCTAATCCAGTGAAGCATAGTTATGAGTGATGAGGGAGTGTTCTTGAAGGACATTACGTGAAAGAGATTTTGATAAACTTTTAATGACCACCCCCACCCCCAAAGGAAAAACTTTCACACCTTAACTTTGACAGCCCAAGTTGAACATGTCTACAGCTTTGTAGCATATGGTCTCCAGCTCAGGGCTGGGTACCCAAACCACACTCAATGCTTTCTTGATTATAATAACCTAGTTTTCCCTGCATTCTAGGCCTTTACAGTTATTATAGATTCTAAAGTTAGTTCGATAACTGCCTAGATGGGGCAGTTTATGTTGGTTTTAGTGAACAGAGGAGATACTTATTCATAAAAAGTCTTTGAGAAAGGAACAGGTTTGGTCAAAGGACAGTTTGTTCCTGTAGTAGTTTGGTATTGATTTTACCTAACCCTGGTTTGTTTTCTTAAGGCTACCCCCCACTCCTTAGTGTTCTTTTTGTGTATATCACAGATGTGATGGAAGGAATGTGCAGTAGTAGGGATTTTTTGGAATAGACAGGAGGTCCTTTGTGAGTGGCTTCCACACCCCCTGTTTGGTCTGCCTTCCTGTCACCCCCTGGTGAGGGATTCCTGGGTTCTTTTTCCTTGCTGTTGCTTCGCTCCATGGCACTTCACAGAACTACCCTGGTGATCTTCCTGGCAGATTTGCTGCTTTGTCCGGAGAGCGAAGAAGCGCTGGATTAATGATCAGTATGTCCCATATGCCTTCAAGGGGAAGGAGTGGGTTGGCTATGATGATGCCATCAGCTTCGGTTACAAGGTGAGACCTTGGTCCTTTCTTGCTCCAGCACAGTTTTCCTCTGGCTTCCGTGAGGCCCTTGTCTGTACTGTGTGTGTGTGTGTGTGTGTGTGTGTGTGTGTGTGTGTGTATATGGGTGTGTGTGTACTGCATGGAGAATGAAGGTGAGAATGACTATCTTAGATGAGTTTTAGGCATACCAGATCTAACTGGAGCTTCCTAATCAAACCTGCCCCAATCATCTTATTTTAAAAAGGAGAATTTATGGAGATACTTGAATGCTGATGAAGGTGTTTGGCCTTCATCCTGTATGCATTTTCAGGCAAAATCAGGTTTCTGAGCCAGGTATTTGATTTGTGAGTTTGAAATCTTTAGACTTTAGTAATTGTGACCACCACTGCACCCTGTATCAACAGTGGTCTATGATGTTGAACCTGGCAAGTTTTTTTTTTTTTTTTTAAATAGTGAATTAAAACAGAAAAGACATGTTCCAGTGTTTCCCTAACCTGCCTCTGCTTGGAATCACCTAGATTAGATGTAGATTTAATAGATGTAGAAATTCTTAGTTCCAACCCTGAATATTCATCAGGTCCTAGAAATAACCTGGAAACTGTTTGCAGTGTATCCCCTTGTGATCCTACTGTAATCTGTGTGGCACTGCAGGTGTGCATGTGTGAGATGATAAGGGTCTGGACTAGGGAGTTTGGGAGGAGAGGCCATTGATGAGTGAGCAGTTGTCAGAAGTCTGTCACTGCCTGGATGTCGGGGCTTATAAGTAGAGGGATGTCACAGTGTCTCCTCTCATAAGTGATGTGGAAGTGACTGGTGTTGGTTGTTCTTTGGGGAACATTTGCGGTAGAAAGCAGAGATAATATGGCAGTTATCATGAAGAGACACTATGACTTCCTCTAATCCTGGGTGAGACCTGCTGTGGGGAGAGAGGTAGAGAGCATGACTTTCAGCTTCTAGGATCTAACTCTGTGGGTTTGGAAACAGAAGACACAAAAAAGGTCAGTGACTCTGGAATTATCCAGTTGGGTGGAATTAAATATATGATCCATAGGACACAGGAGAGGGTGGTGGACCCCATTGCTGGGGAAAGCCGGAAGCCAGCAGTGCAGGGTGGCCTTGCTTTGAGGGGCGGTTACAGAGCCTTACCAAGCTAGAGGTGGGTGTGAGCCCAGTGTGAGCATAATTAAGAGCTCTCATCACAGAATCTCAGCTGAAAGAAACGTAGCAGGTAATCACTGGGAGGCAGTAATCCCTGGATCTCTCAGTGTTCCAGCACTGTCCAGGCATTCTGAGTAAAGCAAACAGACCAGCTATAATTAAACAGAAAGTTTCCCCTCCCCTCTCCCCCAGAGTCCTCTCCTTACCTGCATGGATTGTAAAATCTCCTTCCCGGAGAGGCCTTATTTATTGTCCAGAGCCAAGCTCTCGGTCTCTCTAGAGGGGAAAAGGGCAAGATGTGCCTGCTTCCTGTGTCAGCTTGAGAGCCATAACTGGGATTCTTCTCCTGTGGGGCAGACTCTGCTGCACGTGCAGGTGAATGTCTGGTTGCCTTCACATCACTCTTTGGATAATTGGGGAATGGAGAGCAAACTCCAGGTGCTAATCTGACTTTTTACTGTGAGTAGAAATGGTCACTTTTTTGATCAGGAGATCTGGGGTGTGTGTGTGTATGTACATATAAAACAGGTTAATTTAGCCTATGCATGCATGCTAAGTTGCTTCAGTCATGTCTGATTCTTTGTGAACCTATGAACTGTAGCCTGCCAGACTCCTCCCAGAATCCATGGGATTCTCCAGGTGAGAATACTGGAATGGGTTGCCATTTCCTCCTCCAGGGGATCTTCCCGACCCAGGGATCAAACCCAAGTCTCTTACATCTCCTGCATTGGCAGGAGGGGTCTTTACCACTAGTGGCACTTTGGAAGCCCAGTTTAGCTTAGAAGTAGGATAAAATCTCAGAATCGTCACAGTTTCAACTTAATAATTAAGCTTTGCTGTCTTTGCATTTGGGGAAATTAAACCTCAGAAAGGAGCCAACCGATTTGACCAAGTATTACCAAGTCATGCAGATGTTTGCATATGAGTCTGCCTTTTCCGCTAGCACAGAGAGTGCTGGCAAAGTAATAATAAAACCTGGTTTGGGGTCTAAACTCTGCCTTTTAGTTATATCTGTGATTTAAAAACTCCTGGACAAAAGACTGTGTTACTTATCTGTGAAAAGAATATGATACTATCTGTTCTATTCCTCCTTTATAGCATCATTTTGGCATGAGGTATGTTGAGGTGATTTTTTAAAAATATAAAGCAATATCTACTGTTTATGATGATAATGGTAATTAGCAGTTTGGGAAGTCAGACAGTACTTAACATTTATGAACATTTACTATGTGCAAAGTATTGCTCCAAATATTTAACATGTGGGAATTAAAAAAATTTTTTTTTCAAGTTGTGGGAAAATATACATAACATAAAATTCACCATTTTACTTACTTTTTGTTACAGTTCCATAGCATTAAGTACATTGACGCTGTTGTGTAACTATCACACTTATCCCTCTCCAGAACTTTCTTGTCTTCCCAAATAGAAACTCCACACACATTGAATAGCTCCTCACTCTTCCCTCACACACCTCCTCTTAATCTCCACTTTACCTTCCGTCTGTATGAATCTGACTACTCTAAGAGCCTCTATGAGTGGAATCTTAGTATTTGTTCTTTTGTAACTGGCTTATTTCACTTAGCATGATGTCTTCCACTTCCATCCATGTTGTAACATGTGCATGTAGGAATTCTTTGGATCCTAAAAATGTTGGAAGTATTATTATACATTTTTTTTTTTTTTACACAGGAGGCAACTAAGACACATAAAGTTTATGTAACTTTTTTTCAAGATGCCATAGCTAATAAGCAATAGAGGCTAGATTCAAAGACAGGCTATGTGGCTAACCATCCTGCTATACTGCCTTCTGAGAGTCCATCTGATTTTGCCATTGTACTCAGTCTGGAGGATGGTTAGAACAGCAGGTTGACTGACCACTCCTTTTTTTCAGGCATTTTTCATAAAGAGAGAGCATTTTGGGGGGGCCATGGTGTGGACATTGGACCTGGATGACTTCAGGGGCTATTTCTGCGGCACTGGCCCTTTCCCCCTTGTCCATACGTTGAATAATCTCCTGGTGAATGATGGTGAGTAGCTATGACTTGGAAGCTGGGGTTGGCAGTTGCACAAGCAGCCGCTGAATGGGTCCCTTCTATAAGATCTAAAGGCTTTGTTGTGGCAGAACGACAGTGAAGGAAGAGAATAAGCTTTGATGGCCAGGCCAGTCTGCTTTCTAATCTTGGTTTGGATGCATGCTCCATTTGATCTCTCTGAGCTTTGTTTTCCCATCTACAAAATGGGAATAATCCTTATACTCATGTCAGTATTATACAAACTAAATGAGATGTGAAATGAAAGCATGCTGGCTCACGGTGAACACTCAATACATATCAGTTTGTTTCTGTATTTCTTTTCCTTGCTTTCATGCAACAAACACCAGAAAAAGAAATTAAGTTTCTTTTTGATATTTCTTTGATAGTAGAGACTTCCCGGGCAGTTCGGAGATGGAACCTAACATGCTAGAGCTGCAGCATCCTTGGAGACAGTCTATAACCCTCATTTTGTGGCTCAGAAAGATAATGCAGCTAGTCAGAAGTGGAAATGAGACTCCAACTTAATTCTTTACAACATGCTTTCTAGGGCAACCTCCTTGCCCTCAGCCTGGACTTTGTGCTTCCCAAAAAGGGGACACAAAAGGATTCTTCCTGTGGATTCCACAGGTTAGGAATAGGCTTCGGGGTAAGGTCTTGCTCAAGGTGCAAAGGTCAAAGCAAGGGCTTAAGCTTAGAGAACTGGCAGACTTCTGCTTGGGGTCCCTCAACAGAAATGTGGCAAACCCCACTGAGTGTCCATGGGTGCCTGGGATCATGTTGACATATTGAAGTAGGGGAGCCAGGCTTCTGTGTGCGGAGACTTTATCTGTATCCACAAGTGAATGTGTTCGTAAATCCTCCTATTCTGGCTTGGGAGCTGGTACTTGATCCCTGGAGCAGCTCTAGTTCTGCCAGTGACAGGATGGAAAGGAAGAGGTAGGAGTCTCACACTTTTCTGTTGATTTCTTCTAGAGTTCAGCTCAACTCCTTCACCAAAATTTTGGTTCTCAACTGCTGTGAATTCTTCAAGAATTGGCCCTGAAATGCCAACTATGACCAGGGATTTGACCACTGGTTTGGGCATTTTGCCCCCAGGAGGAGAGGCTGTGGCCACTGAGACTCATAGAAAGTCTGAAACTATGACCATAACCCCCAAAGGTGAGATTGCAACCCCTACAAGGACCCCTCTATCCTTTGGAAGGCACACTGCTGCTCCAGAAGGAAAGACTGAGAGCCCTGGAGAGAAGCCCCTCACCACTGTGGGCCATCTGGCGGTGAGCCCTGGAGGGATAGCTGTGGGTCCCGTGCACCTTCAGACTGGACAGAAGGTCACGCCCCCAGGAAGGAAGGCTGGAGTCCCTGAGAAGGTGACCACCCCCTCCGGAAAGATGACAGTCACCCCTGATGGGAGGGCTGAGACTCTGGAGAGGAGACTTTGACCTCTGAGGGGGACCCTGACCCCCTGGTGGGTTACTTTGGTCTTGAGACAGAAGCTGAAAAGTGGATGCTGCTCTCTGGCCCCAGGATACACTCCTCCTGCTTTTGACAACCCCTTTGTTCCCACTGATGGACTTATTTTTTGGACGACTTGATAACCCTTCCAATGAGTCCTCTCTGTTAACAAACTTGGAAAACTCTGCTGTGAATAAAGGATCCCAAGTCTGTTCTTGGCAGAAGCTGGGGGAAGCCCTTATCTTTTCTTCTTGGTTCCCTGACAGAAGCTGCCTGTGCCCAGCCATTCATGCATCATTCTTGGGGCAAACAGGCCCCAGGTCATAATGAGTTAATCTCTTCTCTCTTGAATAAACTGAAAGCATAAGAAGCCAACTGAGTTCTCTGAAGTTCTTTTCTTGAACTGACCCATGGTTGTGAATTGTCAGTTTCTTTCTTTCAAGGTTATTTTCCCCTCCTGTAATTTTTGGAAGGAGGGAATTTGTGTTTGTCCCACCCTGATATTTTCCAGTGTTGATTATGTGCTTCAGTCTCTGCAGTGAATACTGCTGACTTCACTGATGATCAGAGCCAAAATCTCCTCTAGAGTTTTCCCTATTGCTGAAGGGTGCTGAGAAAAGGAGGAGGGAGTTGTATCTTCCCGTTATATTCCCTACTTTGGAAGTCTTAGTTATCTCTGATAAAACACCTTCACCTATTCTCTGCACAAGAAGTAGTGGAGGGGGGACTTCCCTTGTGGTCCAGTGGTTAAGGGTCTGCCTTCCAGTGCAGGAGACATAGGTTTGATCCCTGGTTGGGAAACTAAGATCCCACATGCAAGGCCAAAGAAAAGAAAAGAGGTGGTGGAGGGAAAGACGCAATCAGTATATTTTAAGTTGCCTGCATACTCCTCCTGGGTCTCCTCCACAAACCCCAGTTCCTGTACTCCACACTCTTATCCACCTATGGAGTATTTTTCTGGAAATGATTGACCCTCATAAGTCAGTATAGACACAGGATCAATTTCTTGCCCTTCCCTTCTGGGAAACAATGATGCTAGTGAGTGTCAGATCTGCCATCGGTGTTATCTTTTATTTTGGAAGTGCACCAGTGCACCTCCTAGACTTTAAAGGTCTCATGAAAATATGTCCACACATGTATGGACACATGGCCCTAGGACCACATTGCCACAGCATATATCACAAATCAGTTAAGCTGTGAAACAAACCAACTGCAAAACTTAGTATCTTACAAAGCAGCTATTATATTTATTTAGCTCATAATTCTAGAGGTTAGTAATTTAGGCTGTGTTTAGGTGTGTGTGTTTTTTTTTTAAGAATTCATTTTTTTAAAAAATTGAAGAGCTGGGTGGTTTGTATGTTCTGAATTGGTCTTAGCTGGTCCTGGTTGGAATGGCTCAGGCATCTACAGTTAGCTAGTGGGTTGGGGTGGGCTAGGCTGGTTTATCATGGCCTCAGCTAGGCTGACTGAGGTCTCTTTTTACGAGACCTCCCATTCTTCATCTGGCTAGTTTATAAGATTGTGGTCTCATTGTTACTAGAAAGCAACAGAGAAAGCTCCAACAGGCAATTAATTTTTAACTCTCTTCATGAAGCGTATTTACTATTGTTCCATTGGCCAAAGCAAGTCAAATGCCCAAGCCCAGAGGTAGAATGGTAGGAAATTATCCAAGTGGATACATGGAGGCATAAATAAATTGGAGGATATTACTGCAATAACAAATTCAATATTACTTTGTTTAAGAAAAGCTAAAACATACAAAATTAGGTGTTTGTGTTTGTGTGTATGTGTGGGCGTGCATGCATGCGTGTGCTTTGATAGGGCAGTTGGATGAAAGGGTTCCATGTTTGCAGTAAGGTCTGATGGAATAGAGATGGATTACATTCCATTCTGGACACTGAATTGTCAGAGTTTTTCTCCTACTTGTTGTATAAACCCTACCCTCATCTCCTTAAAGGTTAGGGATTATATATTTAATTGGAGATTCTTACAGTAGAAAAGAGATAGAGGTGAAGATTTTCCCACTAGCTCCTATATGGACAACAAAAATTTCTGATGAATCTTTGTGATTTTTTTCTGTCCCCTTTTCTGCATGTGCCTTATTCAAAGAAAATGTGCCTGGAAGTTTATACTTATCTATGTGTTTAAAAGAATTCTAACTTATAAGCTTCCTGGTACTTATCTTTTAGCTATAAATTGGTTGGGACTTCCAGCTTCATCATCTGTCTCACAACACAGATCAGTGGACAGTCAAGGCTTACCTGTACCGGTTACAGGTAAAAGGGCAGAGGAGAGTTCAGGCTTGAAGTTACATGTTCTATTGTGAATTTATTCTGAAAGTGAACTCACTCTGACATGAAACCTGAGAAATACTGGTTTTATCTGACGTAGCTATTAGGATTTTTATACTTATGAAATACATAATAGTAAGGACAGGTATTGGGGGTAAATAGCTGTCTTTGCCATACATTGGCCCTTTGGGCCATTCACATATCTGTGCAAACCCTTCTTTTATGTTTAGAAACCACATATTATCTTTCTGGAAAATGTCTCCAAAGTCCTTTCCGTTACTGCATCCACCTCAAAGGGTTTTGGGGTGGTACACGGTCCTTGGGGAATTGCATGGCAGGGATAGAAATTTATGAAAGAATCAAAATTTAAAGTAAGATGCTAATAATTATCAGACTGAGAAGTCAGAGCCTGAGGAAATAATGTTCATTTTCTGTTTTACTCCACTGTACCTGCCTTGGGGTGGTCAGTAGAGTTGGATCTCTCTCTCTCTTTTACACACACAGACATACACACACACACACTCACACACACTCAGTCTCTGCTTGCTTTTATTTGCTTTAATTTTGCAAATAGTCTTCTTCATCTGATCAAGTCAATTGCTGATGCAATTCTCAAAACAATATCTTCCCAGTGTAAAGAATACGTCTTTCATATGATAACTCCATGTCAATCTCAAGAAACACTCTGGTGGCCTCATGAGGGTCAGGTGCCAATCCTGGTATCAGACACTGTTTCTGGGGAATGAGGCTCCAAAACTAGGTCTAAGTAATGTGCCCACACTGAAACCAGAAGTGGGGGAGGGAACACACACTGTGCCTCTCTAGAAGGAAATGGAAGTAAGAGAAGTGTGAATTCCTAAGAAAGGCTTCCGGAGCTGACAAAATCTAATATAACTCATGGTATTATCGTGCAGGCTTGTTGAACTACCGTGTGCAAAGCACCTGGTATTTTGCACTCTCTGACTTAACAGCTGGAGGTATGGATTTATTTTTTGACATTTCTTGAGGATAGAGGCTAAGTTAACAGTGAGAAGGAATACTTAGAATGTTGGAGCTGAACTTAGACCCCCATCTCTAAAGTCTTTTATTTAAAAAAATATTTATTTGGCCATGTCGGGTCTCAGTTACGGCAGGCGGAATCTTTAGCTGTGGCATGTGAACTTGGTTGTGGGGTGTGGGATCCAGTTCTCTGACCAAGGATTTAACCTGGGCCCCCTGCATCAGGAGCAGGAAATCTTAGCCACTGGACTACCAGGGAAGTAGCCCTGTCTCTAGCGTCGATGGAGCATGCTGTCCTCCAGAGTATCGTGCTGCCCCATGCCTTCCCTGGATCTGGCTCAGTGCCTAGCACAACATGGACCATGAGAAGAGCTTTCTTTGGGATGCAGCAAGCAGCAATTCAAATTCAGTAAGTTTGGCTCCTGAATTTAGAGCAGGTCTTCAAGTTGGGGAAATTTTACTCCAAAAATTAGCTGGGAGTTTATTGGAAATGTCTGCAGGTGACATACTCATGTCCCTAGTCTTAACTACCATCAATTGGGGACCTCCTTTGTGGGAATAAGGGACTATTTTCTGTTGATTTTTTTGATGCTCACCCTTAATTTTTCACTGCAGTATAGCTTCGACCTACTTCTAATTTTTTCATTAATGTCTTTAGAAAGAAAACTAGAATCTCTGGAGAGTGAAGATTGTGACTTTGGAGAAGGGATTGTATTGATCTCTGCATGTAGGATGATACAATACATCAAAAGAGGGCAGAATAACAGTGAGTTCTAAAGTTATAGCCTTTCCAGACCTTACTTCCCCCTGCCCAGTATCCGTGGTTTGTAAGTACTTCATTAACTTAAATACTTATAATTGCACCCTACTAATTGTACATGATTATGAATTAACAACTGAAGAGTTATGTTGTACACGAAGTCCTAGAGTCAGTCTTGAAATGTCCACTCCGAATGGGCTAAATTTCATGATTTCATGATCGTACAGTCAGTTCATTGCTGGCAAAATAAAAGCCTCACCCTTGCATCTTCCTCACACATCTCAGTTTGCAAGCCCTCAAAAATGACACCATATAATAACCAAAGGACTCAGTGGTAACAAATACTTAGATAAGCAATACATCAAAGCCTCCAATGCCTAATTGCAAGCTTTCCCCTAATGATTCCCTAAAGGTCAGGGAGCCCTAGAACCCAACACCTCCCTCTAATTCCTTGTCTTCTTTGCACTTTTCCAGATGGGTGCTGTCACTCAGACTGGATAAACCTGAGCTAAGAAATGGAGGAATTTTTCAGTTCTTGAATGATGCTTCATAAGAATTATAGCACCTGCTGAATATGCCCCACCTGACTCCTCAAACTCTTCCTACTTATTGTGACAAGAACAACTGGCCATGCCCATGGTCTTTTTAGACACTGTGATCAGTTCCCACAGGGATGTGGCTCATCATACAAACTTACTTAAGTCTGAAAGATCTGCAGTTGTCAAGGAGCAATGTTAGTGCTTGTCTCCTAGCAGACCCATTGCCATGAAGAGAAGGTGATGTGCAACTTTTGCCTAACAGGGAACAGAAGCTTGTGTAACGTTCCCCTCTGTGGTGGAAAATTCTGAGTGATTTTTCTGAGTGGAAGCCACTGTGCTATGGGCAGTAGGTGGTATGTCAGGAATCAAGTCCCTACAAGACTTTAACGCCAGTGAGAGACAAGTCAATCATTCAAATGATTATCTGAGAGAACTCAAGAGATCGCACTGTGCTTTGCAGACATTGTTTTACTTGTGTGAGAAAGCAGACAGCTTAGATACTAATATCATTCAGCAAAGATTTTTGAAGTGCAGTAATAGAGCCTGGACAGGGAGGCCTGGCGTGCTGCGATTCATGGGGTCGCAAAGAGTCGGACATGACTGAGCGACCGAACTGACTGAACTGAATAGAGCCTGGAGTGTGTGGGTTGACAAGAAGCCAGAGACATAGATGTGTCGTGGGAGAAGTCTTAGGAACTGCTGGCAAGCAGAAAGTTTGTCTGTCTAACGTGGGTAGGAAGAGGGCAGCGTGCAGGCTAACAGGGGCATGACTGATAACCAGATACCAATTGTATCTACCTAGGAAAGTGACCTGTGGATGCTATGTACTTTGCTCACTTTCTAATTTGAATTTTGAAGTCACATAAAAGCTTCCTTTCAAGATTTCTAAAAATTTTTCTTAGTTAGAAATATTGCCACTAGGTGGCAGCAGCATCAGTTCAGTTCAGTTCAGTCGCTCAGTCGTGTCCGACTCTTTGTGACCCCATGAATTGCAGCACGCCAGGCCTCCATGTCCATCACCAAATCCCGGAGTTCACCTCACGTCCATCGAGTCAGTGATGCCATCCAGCCATCTCATCCTCCGTCGTCCCCTTCTCTTCCTGCCCCCAATCCCTCCCAGCTTCAGAGTCTTTTCCAATGAGGCAACTCTTCACATGAGGTGGTCAAAGTACTGGAGTTTCAGCTTTAGCATCATTTCTTCCAAAGAACACCCAGGACTGATCTCCTTTAGAATGGACTGGTTGGATCTCCTTGCAGTCCATGATTGCATTTTATTTTTTTTTTTAATGGAGGCAAGAAGAAAACTAGGAGAGTATGGGAAAAGAATTAGATGATTAAATCAAATATAAATATCTTTGTTATTATCATTCAAGTTGATGCTTACATGCACACTGAAGCAAAGAGACTGCACACAGAGGCCCTATGAAAGGAAGTCATAGTTAGATAAAAGTTGAGTTCAGACAAACCAGACTTGAAATCCTCAGTTCAGTTCAGTCTCTCAGTCATGTCTGACTCTTTGCGACCCTATGGACTGCAGCACGCCAGGCTTCCCTGTCCATCACTAACTCCCAGAGCCTACTCAAACTCATGTCCAGCACGTCAGTGATGCCATCCAATCATTTCATCCTTTGTCGTCCCCTTCTCCTCCCGCCTTCAATCTTTTCCAGCATCAGGGTCTTTTCCAATGAGTCGGTTCTTTGCATCATGTGGCCAAAGTATTGGAGTTTCAGCTTCAGCATCAGTCTTCCAATGAATATTCAGGACTGATTTCCTTTAGGATTGACTGGTTGGATCTCCTTGCAGTCCAAGGGACTCTCAAGAGTTCTCCAGCATCACAGTTCAAAAGCATCAATTCTTTGGTGCTCAGCTTTCTTTATAGTCCAACTCTCACATCCATACATGACTACTGGAAAAACCATAGCTTTGACTAGACGGACCTTTGTTGGTTGAAATCCTAGCTTTGCCTTTTATTGACTATATGATCATGGGGAAACTAAATTAACCTCAAAATTTGTTACAATGGTTAGAGGAAATATGTGCTTGGTATAAAGTTAATGTTCAGTGAGAGTTATTACTATAAGTATAACTTCTATAGCTCTTGAGTTTTCCTTTAAGAATTTATTTCTATAAAGAAATATTAAATCATACAAGTGAAATTGGAAACTTCTTTGGGTTTATGCATAGGTAAAGACCTTTAGGGTAGAAGCATGACAAAGTTCCAGCAACTTCCCTCTGCCAACTGCAACTTCACTAGAGAATCATTCTAGTAACTGGCCTCTTTCACTAAAAGGCTACAATCTAAAAAACTATAGGGACTTTATAGGGACTTCCTTGGTGGTCTGGTGTTTAAGAATCTGCCTCTTAATGTAGGGGACGAGGGTTTCATCCTTGTTTGGGGAACTAAGATCCCACATGCTTCAGAGCAACTAAACCCATATGCTACAACTAGAGAGAAGCCTGCTCGCTGCAACAAAAATCCTGCATGTTACAACTAAGACCTGACACAGCCAAATAGATAAATTAAGAAGAAAATAAATAAAAATACATTTAAAAAATAAAAACAAAAAAGTATGCATAAGTGACATATAGAAGGTATTACATGTATTATACTCTAGATTAATAAAACTTTAATGTCCTCTTCCCATGTGCAGAATAAAGTCAGTACTGTTTCACGTGGCATAAAGGCATTTAAAAAAAAATGATATTTCAAACTCAGAAACAAGGTATGTGAAGACAAAAAAAAATGTTTGTAGCAAAAATGCATGGTGAATAATGTATATATTTACATTTTCCAGTTATAATACACTTGATATATTATTGTTTGGTCAATTCAGGTCAAGAAGCAACAGTTAGAACTGGACATGGAAAAACAGACTGGTTCCAAATCAGGAAAGGAGTATGTCAAGACTGTATATTGTCACCCTGCTTATTTAACTTATATGCAGAGTACATCATGCAAAATTCCAGGCTGGATGAAGCACAAGCTGGAATCAAGATTTCCAGGAAAAATATCAATAACCTCAGATATGCAGATGACACCACCCTTATAGCAGAAAGCGAAGAAGAATTAAAGAGCTTCATGATGAAAGTGAAAGAGGAGAGTGAAAAAGTTGGCTTAAAGCTCAACATTTAGAAAACTAAGATCATGGCATCTAGTCCCATCACTTCATGGTAAATAGATGGGGAAACAATGGAAACAGTGAGATACTTTATTTTTTTGGGCTCCAAAATCACTGCAGATGGTGACAACAGCCATGAAATTAAAAGACGCTTGCTCCTTGGAAGAAAAGCTATGACCAACCTAGACAGCATATTAAAAAGCAGAGACATTACTTTGCCAACAAAGGCCCATCTAGTCAAAGCTATGGTTTTTCCAGCAGTCATTATGGATGTGAGAGTTGGACTATAAAGAAAGATGAGCACCAAAGAATTGATGCTTTTGAACTGTGGTGTTGGAGAAGACTCTTGAGAGTCCCTTGGACTGCAAAGAGATCCAACCAGTCAATCCTATAGGAAATCAGTCCTGAATATTCATTGGAAGGACTGATTTTGAAGCTGAAACTCCAATACTTTGGCCACCTGATTCGAAGAACCGACTCATTGGAAAAGACCATGATGCTAGGAAAGACTGAAGGTGTAAGAAGGGGACGACAGAGGATGAGATGGTTGGATGGCATCACCGACGTGCTGAACATGAGTTTGAGTAGGCTCTGAGAGTTGGTGATGGACAGGGAAGCCTGGCGTGCTGTGGTCCATGGTGTCACAAAGAGTTGGACACAACTGAGTGACTGAACTGAACTGAATTGAGTCAATTCATTAAAATTTCACATACTTTTAAAAAAGTAAATAACTTTGGACTAGAAATCAACTATAATTTAAAATAACAATAGAAAAGATAGATGAAACTAAAAACTGATTCTTTGAAAAGATAAGGAAAATGGTTAAACCTTTAGCTTGGCTCATCAAGAAAAGAATGGAGAAGCCCCAAACCAATAGAAACAGAAATGAAAAAGATGTTACAACCAACACCACAGAAATACAAAGGCT
This sequence comes from Bos indicus x Bos taurus, assembly GCF_003369695.1. Classification (NCBI taxonomy): domain Eukaryota; kingdom Metazoa; phylum Chordata; class Mammalia; order Artiodactyla; family Bovidae; genus Bos; species Bos indicus x Bos taurus. The sequence goes on from NC_040078.1 coordinate 32,056,731, forward strand.
CCTAAAAGACGACCATGAACAATTATATGCCAATACAATGGACAACCTGGAAGAAATGGACAAATTTTTAGAAAAGTGCAATCTCCCAAGACTGAACTGGAAATAAACAGAAACTATGAATAAATCAATTAACAGTAATGAAATTGAATCCATAAGAAAAAACACCCAACAAAAAAAGCCCAGGACCAGTTGGCTTCATAGGTGACTCTACCAAATATTTAGAGAAGAGTTAATGCCTATCCTGTTCAAACTATTTCAAAAAATTGAGAGCAAAGAATGCTTCCAAACTCATTCTATGAGGCTAGTGTTACACTGATACCAAAGCCAGACAAAGATACTATAAAAAAAGAAAATTACAGGTCAATATCACTGATGAACACAAACACAAAAATTCTCAACAAAGTACTAGTAAACCAAATCCAGTAATACTTTAAAAGGATCAGATACCATGATCAAGAAGGATTTATCCCAAGGATATAAGGATTTTTCATTATCTGCAAACCAATCAATGTGATACATCATATTAACAAATTGAAGAATAAAAAATCATATGATCATCTCAAAAGATATAGAAAAAGCTTTTGACAAAATTCAACATACATTTTTTGATAAAGACTCTCCAGAGAGTAGGCATAGAGGGATGACCTCAATGTAATAAAGGCCATCTATGAAAAACCCATAGCTAATATCATATTCAATAGTGAAAACTGAAAGCATTTCCTCTAAGATCAGGAACAAGATAAGAATGCCCTCTCTCGCCAGTTTTATTCAACATACTTTTGGAAGCCCTCTAGGCACAGCAGTCAGAGAAGAAAAAGAAAAGTAATCCAAAGTGGAAAAGCAGAAGTAAAACTGTCACTGTTTGCAGATGGCCTGATACTGCACATAGAAAATCCTTAAGATGCTACCAGAAAACTGCTAGAGCTCATCAATGAACTTGGTTAAGTTGCAGATACAAAATTAACACCCCAAAATCTGTTGCATTTCTATACATTAACAATGAAAGATCAGAAAGAAAAATTAAGCAAGAAATCTTATTTACCATTTCAATAAAAAGAATAAAACACCTAGGAATAAATTTACCTAAGGAGACTAAAGACATGTATTCTGAAAAATAGAAGATGCTGATGAAGAAATCGAAGATTACACAGATACAAAGATATACCATGTTCTTGGATTGGAAGAATCAGTATTGTTAAAATGACCATAACATCCAAGGCTGTTAGGGGAAGCACACTGATTGAAACCGCCCACCCTGGCCAGGCACCATAGTAACCATTTGCATGAGTTGTTTTATGACAGGTGATCCTGATAAGGAATAGGAAACTAATAAGCCACCACCAACTGGAAGAGTTTGGGAAAGGTCAAAAGGAGACACCGCCTGTCCGTCCACTTCCCAAAATCCCTCTTGCTAGCATCCATCTTGGCTGAGCAATGCATGCGCCACCAGGAAAGACTCTGAATTAGAATGATTGGCCAAAGACCACCAGGAAACTAATTCCATCACCATAAAACCCAAGACTGTGAGCCACGCGGCGGAGCAGTTCTCCTGGGTTCCCTTACCCTACTGCTCTCCACCCAGGTGCCCTTTCCCAATAAAATCTCTTGCTTTGTCAGCACACGTGTCTCCTAGGACAATTCATTTCCGAGTGTTGGACAAGAGCCCAGTTTTGGGCCCTGTAAGGGGGTCCGCCTTCCTGCAACAAGGCTATCTAAGGATTCAATGCATTCACTATGAAAATACCAATGGTGTTTTTCTCAAAACTAGAACAAATAATTTAAAAATTTGTATGGAAACACAAAAGACCCCAAATAGTCAAAGTGATCTTGAGAAAAAAGAACAGAGCTGGAAGAATCGGACTCCCTGACTTCAGACTATCTACAAAGCTACAGTAATCAAAACAGGATGGTTCTGGCACAAAAATAGACACATAGATCTATGGAACAGGACAGAGCCCAGAAATAAACCCATTCACCTATGGTCAGTTAACCTATGACAAAGGAGGCAAGACTATGCAGTGGAGAAAAGACAATTTCTTTAATATATGGTGCTGGGGAAAACTGGATAGTTTCATGTAAAAGAATGAAATTAGAACTTTTCTAATACCATATATAAAAATAAACTAAAAATGGATCGAAGACTTAAATGTAAGACTGGATACTATACTATACTGAATACTAGAAGAAAACATAGAAAAACAGAACACTCTTTGACACAAATCATAGAAATAGTTTCTGGATCTGTCTCCTAAATAAAGGAAATAAAAAACAAAGATAAGCAAGTGGGAACTAGTTACACTTAAAAGCTTTTGCACAACAAAGTAAACCATTGACAAAACGGAAAGACAACCTACTGAATGGGAGAAAATATTTGCAAATGATGGACAGATAAGGGATTAATATCCAAACTATTCAAACAGCTCATACAACTCAACATAAAAAAAAAATTTAAAAAATGGACAGAAGAACTAAATAGACATTTTTTCAAAGAGTAAATGCAGATAGCCAACAGGCACAGGAAAAGATGCTCGACATTGCTAATCATCAGGGAAATGCAAACCAAGATCTCAATGAAATATTACTGAACATCTCTCAGAATGGCTACCATCAAAAAGAACCCAAATAACAAATGTAGGCAAGAAGATATGGAGAAAAGGGACCCGTTATACACTGTTGAGGAGAATGTAAATTTGCATAGCCACTCTGGAAAACAGAATGGAGATTTCTCAAAAAACTAAAATAGAACTACCATATGACCCATCAATTCCACTCCTGGGTATTTATCTGGAAAAAACCCCACTAATTTGAAAAGAATTATAAACATGTATCCCAATGTTCATAGCAGCATTTACAATTGCCTAGATATGAAAACAATCTAAATGTCCATCAACAGATTAATGGATAAAGAAGATGTGCTATATATATGTATGTATACACGCAACACATACAGAAACCCACACAGTGGAATACTACTCAGCCATAAAAAAGAATAAAATGTTGCCATCTATAGCAATATAGATGGGTGTGGAGGTAAGTAAGATATCACTTATATGTGGAATCTAAAAGAATAAAATATAATAATATAACAAAAGTGAAGCAGATTCACAGTTTTAGAGAACAAACCAGTGGTTACCAGTTGGGGGTGAGGGGCAGTTTAGGGGTGGGAGAGTAGAGATACAAACTATTGGCTTGAGGATGTATTTGTATAACATGGGAAATACAGCCAGTATTTTGCAATAACTGTAAGTGGAAAGTAACCTTTAAAAATTGTATAAACAATTTAAAAATATTTTAAAAATTTAAAAAGTAAAGAATTATGGAGAGCAATCAATTAAATACTTTTAAACTACACTCAAAATATGAAAAAGATATGAATTATAAAAATACTTTACAAAGGCTATAGGTTATACAATCATGCTGGTCTATAAAGAAAATTAACATAGTCGATCCAATTGTACATAAAAATATGTAGAATATGTAGAAAAAATACCCTTAGAATTCTGAAAATAAGTATTTTAGCTGTCCTCCAGATAGTCATTTATTAACAGCTGAGGCAATAACATAATGCTTTAAATGAATATGCATCAACATGCCTTACAATCATGCTTATACTGGTATCAAGTACTGTAGTCTAGTAGTTCCACTCATGGTACTCTGGTGTGGTGTAATCAGAGGCATACCATAAATAATTTGATAGGATAATAGTTAAAATACTGAAGGTACTACTTTAATATAATTATAGACTGGAGACTATTCCTATTTTACCTTTATAGTCCTTTTCATTTCAAAAATGGGTTCTTGAGTAGAAAATAATTTTCTGAGCTACAATTAGCATGATGAGAATCGTGCAGATCCAGTGCAGGTCCTTTAGATGTGTCTTGGCTGGTGAGGAACCATATTAGGAATTGCCCTTCTTGGCTACATTCATTCATCCTAATGTTCTTTGAACTCCTCGCACAACTTCATTCTTCTTTGCTATTGCTCAAGCTTTTCTTCTGCCTCCAATGGCGTTTGCACTTCCCTTACTTCTTCGTCTAGCTTCCTGTAAAATTGTTACTCAAATGTTACCTCTTCTGTGAAGCCTTTTAATCCTACCAAGATTTATCACTTCCTCTCTGCTTGTTTTATGAATACTGTTATTTTCATTCTCATTCATTCAACATCCATTTGAATGCCTGGAGTGATAACATTCAAGCCACATAGCTTCATGATTTGAATGTGTGTCAGTCATTCCAGCAGGAATGTGGATGTTTACATACAATGACAGTTTCTTAATTATCTTTGTACTTCCAGAGCTCAGTGAGAAGTGACAAGAGTAGGCATTTAGTAAATTCGTGAACTAAAAAGATAAAGAGCATGTTGTGTCATGGACTATTAGAATCTTATATGGAAGGCTATAGATGAGACTGATCAAGGGAAGAGGAAGGAAAAGGAGCAGAAGTAGAGAGTAGGCTGTAAATCTCAAAAAAGCACGTCACTTGTAGCCAAAGAGCAAACTGTTCCATTGTTCCAACTGAAGTTGGCAGCAGCCATTTCCCAGTGGACGAGAGTACCAGGATCCTTTGTTCACCATGCATTTTATTTATTTTTTTTAAGTTAATTTTTTAAATTTTATTTTTTAATTTTACAATATTGTATTGGTTTTGGATTCCCTCAGCAAAGCCATTAGTTGCTTTTTAAGTTGGCTACAAAGTGGATATTAAAGTCCTTGATACTTGCCAGAGGGAAAAACAAACAGGATCCATGAATGTGCAGGGGCACAGGTTGGTACAAAGATAGGAAAGCCCACGTGCCCAGAAATGAAAAGAACAAGGTAAATCAGGGCATAAGAGAGAGACCCAACCTCTTTCTGTGCATCCCAACCCTTGGGTCTGCCACTGTGTTCTGTGTGCTGGTAGACAGTGGAAATCAGCGCCATGAAGATCCTGGTCTTGGTCTTGGTTTGTCTACAGTTCTCAGAGGGCATGGTAAGGTGTGTATTGGGATTTCGTTTCATCATGAATTTGTGTGAATGAGCATGACAATCTAGGGAACAGCAAAGGACTTCTCCCACAAGTCTCTTGGAAAAGCAGTCAGATTGTTCCTTGATATCATAAACTGGTGTTGGGCCACTGCTGTGGGTCAAGACTTAAATGAATGGTATGTGTGTGTGTGTGTGTGTGTGTGTGTGTGTGTGTGTGTGAGAGAGAGAAAGAGAGAGAGAGAGACAGAGAGATTGTGTGTTGGGTGTTTTGTTGCTTAAGAAGAAAGGATGCATGATCCCTGCCTCAGCTTACAGGAGGGACTGGGGAGAAACAGACATTTCTTCTCTGGAAACAATTTTTAAGTACAAAACCAAATATATGGTGTAGTGTATTTCCATGCTGGAAATGCTTGAGTGACTGTGGTGGTCAGAAATTGCTCTGGGAGCACTTCCTAAAAGAGGCTTTTTGGGTAGAGTACTGAAGAAGTTTGGAGGACCTAGGTTAGGTGCTTGAAGGGACTGCTGTGATGGGATGTGTGAAGCTCATTCGTTTGGTTTACCCTATGTTCTGCAAAATCATCCTGAGGAAAGGCAAGTCTATCTGAGAGGCAAAGGAGGAGTAGGGTATACTGGAGAAATTCCTAAAGAACCTCCCAAATGTTGGTCCGGTTGCTAAGTATCATTTTGGTATTACAAGCCCTTACTTGCTTACAAGCCCTCCACAAACTACCTGGATGTAAGTGAAGTGGGATGTGGTGTTCATGACCCTCAGCTAATAACCATTGTTAAATACTTATTTGTGCCTCTTGTTAACTTTGATTTTGTACTAGTTATTGAACCTAAGTTTCACATTCCTGTGGAAAGTATCTGAAAGTTACAAGTTGGTGCTAATAGTATGGGCTTCTCAGGTGGCTCAGTGGTAAAGAATCTGCCTGCCAGTGCGGGAACTGCAGGAGACACAGGTTTGATCCCTGGGTCAGGAAGAGCCCCTAGAAAATGAAATGGCAACCCACTCCAATATTCTTGCCTGGAAAATCCCATGGACAGAGGAGCTGATGGGCTACAGTCCATGGGGTCTCAAAGAGTCAGAAGCAATTGAGCTCACACGCAGGGCTGCTAATAGTATAGTAGCTCCTTTTCTTTCTTTCTTTCCTCTCTTCTTTCTTCCTCCTTTCCTCCCTCCTTTTCTCTTATTACTGGCTCATCTCTCTACAGCCTTGTCTATGTAGTAAAGTGATTCATAGTGGGAGTGTTCAAGTCAGTTGAGAGACTGAAAGAACATCCTAACAATGAGCTGCAGGGAAAGAAGGAAAACACATGCAAGTCCACCAGCCAAAATATCCAGTGGCTCCACACACTGTATAGAATCTCCCTTTTCTGAAAAGATTCACAGGAACCTAGAGCAATTGTTTGAATGTTCTTGAGGTTACAATATCGGCATAGGCATCTTAACGTGCATAGAGTCTCAGAGCTGGAAGTTACTTTAATGGATCTCCTATTTCAAATCCCACATTTTACAGATAGAGGCGCTAGAGGCAGGTAAATGACACAATGGACCCCAATTCACCTAGAACTAAAACTATCTCTTAATAAAATTCTTTTCTCTTAATAAAATTCTTTTCTCTCCATGCTACCTTTCACTCTAGACTCTCTAGCTCCCTTTGCAAGTATGTGACTAGGAAGGAGGAGAATGGTGGTGGAAGTACCTAACACTGGAAGAGAAGGGGAGACTAGTGTGTATGTGTGAATGTAGGCGTGTGTCTGTAAAGCTGGACAGTGGATAGACACTGGGAAAAGAGAAAAAAGTGATTCTTCTCCTTCTTTGGGTAGTCTGATATTACAAACCAGAAAACACTTTTGGAAGAGGATATTGTCTTTCCAGACCAGGTCTTAGCTGGTCAAAGGTTTGCAATTAGGGATAAAAAAGTGGAATACTGAGAACATTTGACTCCAGGAGGAAAGGAGAATTGGAGGCAGAAGCCTCTTATTCCCCAAGGAAATCATTTGGGCAAAATGTGACTTCAAGTGGGCCAACTTCTTCCCCATCCTTTGGACAAGGCTTGGCTACTTATGAGGGTGACAAACCTTTCTTTGCAGTCTTTCTACTTTGGGGAGATCAGCACTGGGACACCACCCCAAAATTTCTGGTCCTCTTTGACACAGGCTCCTCCAGGCTGTGGGTGCTGTCCACCTACTGCCAGACCGAGGCCTGCTGTGAGTACACCAGCATCACTACCACCCCTGAGTGGGAGGGGCAGCGTCCAAATTGAGCACAGGCTTATACTGCTAAGTCCAGAGTTCTGGCTGCATAAACATTATCTCTTCCTGCTAAAGTTGGGAACATCTGGATGTCTTGCCTTTGGTCTACGTTTCAGAAGTGCTGACAGTTCTGGGGAGAGACTGCAGACACAGACTGAGGCTTCCATTCCTTTCTACTTTGTTCTTTCCCTCAGCTCTCTCCCATGGGCTGGAATTCCTGGCATTTTTGAAGAGATCCATCCCTCAGGGATGGTGGGCTGGAGAGAATTGTGGCAATGTATGTTATCCAAGGGGACAGGCTTTGCTGTGGCCAACATAGTGTGTCTACAGCACAAAATTGCTGAGGCTGAGGCCCTATCACATCCGTGGTCTGATGACCCCAGGTTGTCAAGGGTAAGTTGTCTCCAAGTATTTTGGGAATTAATGATTGACACTAGTATTTCATCTTCCTATAGCCACTCACAATAGGTTCAACCCCAGCCAGTCCTCCACCTTCAGTCTCAATGGACTAACCTATACGCTGTCCTATGGGAGTAGAAGCCTGAGTATGGTCCTGGGATATGACACTGTGACTGTGAGTGATATTCTCATAGTTGTGGAGGCTCTGTGGTTTGCCTCCTAGTTTCTAGAGCCTCAAGCTTCCAGAAAAATCCATAATTACCAATTTAGTACAACCTCCCCAGAAGCTAAGAGTTGGAAAGGATGTCAAAGGCCATGTAATTCAATCTTCCTCCCAAGACAGGCTTCCACAGCAGTCCTGACTGCAGAAAGCTCTTTATGCGATGCTAAGGTTGCTGTGTCTTGTGACTTTGTTTCCTAGTCTTAACTCTGCCCCCTGGAACCACCTAGAATAAATCCTCTCTCTCCTCCACACCCTTTCACTATGGATATTTGATGACTTGTCCTTTCACTATTTTCTTATTTCCTCATTCTCAAAGTTCTCTGTTGTTCTTGCACATGGATTGCTGAGCATAAAACCAGTTTTATGGTTTTATAAATAGAAAAATAAATAGAAGAATAGAAAAAAAAACTATTCTTTCACTGTAAATGGATGTGGAAACTATAACTCCAGAAAATGATTGCCTCTGCTTCCCCAACACCTAGCTATTTTTTTCTGGGATACACATGGTTGAGTGACACTGTTGCCCTTTCCCCTTCCACCCTTGCCCTCATGTTTGAGCTCAGCATGAAAAAAGCCAACTTCCTCTCCTGGGAGGGGTTCTACATCCCAGACCCTGGGTACCTAAGTCTGGAAGAATTTACCCACCTGAACTGTGAAGCTCTCTGTCTGCTCACTCCAGGTTCAGAACATTGTCACTGATAACCATGAATTTGGCCTGAGAATGAGCCCAGTGACCCTTTCTACTGTTCAAACTTTGATGGGATTATGGAAATGGCCTACCCCAGCTTGGCGGTCGGAGGCACCCAAGCAGTCATGCAGCACATGCTGCAGCAGGACAAGCTGACCCAACCCTTCTTCAGCTTCTACTTCTCTTGGTAAGAACCCTTGTCCAGGGAAGGACCCATCAAATGAGGCTCTGTGGGGGCTTTGGACAACTCAACATCAGACAGAGCCTAGGTAAAAAAAGTTACCTGATACAATGAGTATAATGTGCTATATACAACCTCACACATATTTCTGAAAATTTGTAATTACATTTTGGGGGGAATTTTATTTTAAATGCACTGGAAGAATTTTTAACAATGGCCATACTAGCCATATGATGACTCTCTTCTTAAAAATGGACAATGCTCCTTCAACATTTGTTCAGTAAATCCAGAGATTGCTGTGTTAGATTTGCACAGCTGTAGAGTGATTGAATAAGCTCCATGAGCATTTACTATAAAGAGAACAGAAGTGAAGTGATAACTATAATAACACCTCCGGCTTTATATTGAGTGCAGCACTTTCACAGCATCATCTTTCAGGATTTGAAATAGCTCAACTGGAATTCCATCACCTCTACTAGCAGTCCATCCTAAAGGAGCTCAGTCCTGGGTGTTCATTGGAAAGACTGATGCTGAAGCTGAAACTCCAATACTTTGGCCACCTCATGCAAAGAGTTGACCCATTGGAAAAGACCCTGATGCTGGGATGGATACGGGGCAGGAGGAGAAGGGGACGACAGAGGATGAGATGGCTGGATTTCATCACCGACTTGATGCACAAGAGTCGGACACAACTGAGCGACTGAACTGAACTGGCTTTATAAAATATTCTTGTAGCAATAACTTCAAATGACATCTGAAAAATCATATTAGCTCCATTTTGCCAGTGAAGAAATGGAGGCTTAAACATGTTGTGAATGTTAAACAAGTTCAGTCTCTGGTAGGCATGAAGCCAAGACTCTAGCTCAAAAGTCTTGATCAGAAATCCAGTACCTTTCATCTGGACTCAAACTTCATGGCAAGCTTTATTTCCTGATCCTTTATTCCTAAACACATGGTCCTCAGGGTATCTGATCCAAATGGCTTACTCTGATGACTGGCAGGCCAAGATAGTAAACACAGGAGACCTAGAACCTCTTCAGATTATCTAGTTACCTAATTGACCCTGATAGGAGCATCTCCATCATGGCCAGCTTGGGGTCTCTGTCAGGCCCCATCCCAGGCACTCTCAGTGGGGTTTCTTCTTATCCTCTCCCTGTCCGGGGAAGGCCTCTCTGGGATATGCTTATAGTCTGTTTTCAGGTGCCTGTCTTCTCCTTTATGATGCAGTCTGTGTTTCCAAGTCTCTGACGTTTTGGGTGTTTCTCTGAGAATTCTCTCGATTGTACCTTGAGCAAGGTGGAGTCTAAGGAGCAGCTGAGAGGACAGCACACCCTTGTTCTGCAGTTCCTCTGTGTCTGAAGGAGAGTGGAAAGAGGGGAGGAGAGAAAGAGGAACTGCTTGACCCATCTGTGCTGCAGGACTCATGCACTTGGCCTTTCTCCCCAGACAGCTGACTTATCAGTATGGTGGAGAGCTTATCCTGGGAGACGAGGACACTCAGCTCTATTCTGGTGAGATCGTCAGAACACTCAGCTCTATTCTGGTGAGATCGTCAGAACCCCTGTTACTTGGGAGCTGTACTGGCAGATTGTCATCCAGGAGTAAGTAGAATGGACAGTTTCTAGGGATTATGGGCACTCCCATAGTCCCCCAGCATGACAGTGTTGCCTGTTCCTCTCAAGACATGAATTTCTTAAAGAATCACCAAACCCCTGGCTGAGGTCATCCTGGAGCCCAGTAGATGCTTGCGTCTAGCTCTTGACTGAACCTTTAGAACTGGCCACTGAGCTTTGCCATGCCAGCAGGTTGGTCATTCCTAGGCCCTGTGAATTCACAGCTTTGTTCTTAAAACTTCATTATACCATCAGCATAATCTCTACCCACTTCCATCATCAGTAAGAGTAATGCTGTCACTTTTTCTTGGGGATGGTCTTGATCACCGCCTCTTGTACAATGTCACGAACCTCCGTCCATAGTTCTTCAGGCACTCTGTCAATCAGATCTAATTCCTTGAATCAGTTTTGTCACTTCTACTGTATAATGTAAGGGATTTGATTTGGTCGTACCTGAATGGTTTAGTGGTTTTCCCTACTTTCTTCAATTTAAGTCTGAATTTTGCAATAAGGAGTTCATGATCTGAGCCACAGTCAGCTCCCAGTCTTGTTTTGCTGACTCTATAGAGCTTCTCCAGTCTGATTTTGGTATTGACCATTTGGCTTTTGAACTGTGGCATTGGAGAAGACTCTTGAGAGTTTCTTGGACTGCAAGGAGATCCAACCAGTCCATCCTAAAGGAAATCAGTCCTGAATATTCATTGGAAGGACTGATGCTGAAGCTGAAACTCCAATACTTTGGCCACCTGATGTGAAGAACTGACTTTTTGGAAAAGACTCTGATGCTGGGAAAGATTGAAGGCAGGAGGAGAAGGGGACAACAGAAGATGAGGTGGTTGTATGGAATCACCGACTCGATGGACATGAGTTTGAATAAGCTCTGGGAGTTGGACAGGGAAGCCTGGTGTGCTGTGGTCAATGGGGTTGCAAAGAGTCAGACATGACTGAGTGACTGAACCAAACTGAACTGAATGCGGTTACTGGTGTTTTCCACATTCCAGATATGCTAAATATTTTACTATACTATTGCATATAAGAATATACAACACTATAAGGATATCAGCATCATATTGCATTCTATAGATAAAAAGAAATCAAGGCTGGGAGGTTAGTAAGTTAACCAGTCACACATTTCAAGAATTTTAAAATTTGAGCACAAGCTTATCAGATCTCCAATTCATGATTGTGAATCTGTTACTTCTACACTTAAAGCCGCCAAGTATTTTCCATCACATGCAAGTTTAAAGACAAAATGCCTTGGCCTGGTACTCAAGACCATACAAAACCTAGGCCTTACCTATCAATACAGCCTTCCCACTACTTCCTGATCTGAAGCATAGATGTCATCCTTGCACCTTGTCATAACTTTCTGGCTTCTTTTGTTTGTATCACCTGGTGTACCCCTCTTCTCCTCTGTGCTTATTTGAACTTTAGGCAAACTTCAGAGCCTGGATTAATTCCTATCTCCTCCAAAACCTCTCCTGGAGGCCCAGTCTATGGTGATCTCTCTTTGAATCCCTCTCCTGGAGGCCCAGTCTATGGTGATCTCTCTTTGAATCCAATAGTATTTACTTGTGCTCGTATCGCAGGTTGTATGTCCTAATCGCTGGGTAAGCACTGGAAAAACCTGGCACAAGGAGATTAAAGAAGACATGCACAGTTTTTGCTTTCCAAGGACTGGAGAGGTCACCAGTCCAAGACTGAGGCTATTATTCCAGTAATTACAAAGGCCCAGTAGCATCACGTGGGCAGATGTGTCATAGAGTGGCCCTGCTTCCTGGAAGATGCAGAATGTTAGAGCTCCTGAAATGGTGAGTGATAAGAGGAGGACAAGGCTCATGTTTGCAGAAGAGGCACCTGACTTTTTCTTTGTATTGGTGTCTCTGTCAGGTTTGCAATTGTGACTAGGCCACTGGTTGTTGTTCCGAAGGCTGCCAGGCCACTGTGGATACAGGGACTTTCCTGCTGGCTGCTCCCCATCAGTTTATGACCTCCTTCCTGCAGGCAATGGGAGCCCAGGATAATGAGGATGGTGATGTGAATAACTAGAAACCAATGGTTTCTCTGCACATCCAGGTAGCCTCAGGACAGGAGCCCGACAGCATGAGTTCATGAGAGGGAGGAGGAAGCATTGCAGGGGACCCAAACCCCTGGCAGGACAGAACCGGTGGAAACAAATCTTGAACCTCCAATGCAAAAAAGGGAAAGGGGAGGGAGTAATACTAACTCCATCCAGACTGTGAGGTTGCGCTGAGTGGTTGTCAGGAGGTGCTGCTTGTCCACTGTAGGTTCTAGGGGCACATTTCAGCTCAGTCTGGCTGCTGTCATTTGCATGAAATAGAGTCAGGGCACAATGTACTTCTCCATTCCACTTGGTTTTCTTCCTTCACTAAGAATGTACCTTTGGGCTTTACTCTAAATAGCCTTCTGTCCCCATGTCTGCTCCCCTTGGTGCCCATATCTGGTTTGCTTTTCCTTGCATGCAAATATCTGTGTGTGTGTGTGTGTGTGTGTGTGTGTGTGTGTGTGAGAGAGAGAGAGAGAGAGAGAGAGATGAATACATGCACTGGTGCATACACACTTGGACATGAGAGGGTGTGACTGTACTTGTACAAATGTGTGCCCATGCCTTTTCTCTGTGATTTGAGGTTAGAATTTGGTCCTGGAAAAGCCTAACTCCTTATGACCATATCTGTACTCCCAAAATCTAAGAGCTGAGATGTGTTTAAGGGAGGAGTCAAGAAGCCAGAGGGTTGGTCTGTGTTGCGCATGGGAGTCAGGCCTGGTCTTCCAGTTTCTGCAACAGTCTCTGCTAGACGATGGGGAAGAGAATCCCACAGGAAAAGGGGGCCTTGGGCCCTTTTGTGGGCCCACAGCCCCAGGCGTTCTGCAGCGTTGTCTCTTCTCTCTCAGTTTGTGGTAAGCTATGACTCTGTGGAGAGCCTGCCTACCATCACCTTCACCATCGGCAGGCCCCAGCTCCCACTGCCACCCTCCGCCTATGTCTTCAATGTACATATTCACCCCAGGGTTCCTGCATGTGTGCCCGGATGGGCCCAGAGGCTGTTCTGTGTCCCAGCTCGCATCTGGGCACCTATGGGCGATTCCCAGGGGCAGGACTGAGGGTGAACAAGAAGTCAGGGACCCCCAGGTGTCATGGGACATGGAGTGGGGGACATTTCCATGGGGCAAGGCCTCTGCAATGCCCCTGGTGATGGCCTGTCCACTGTCTCTTCAGAACGATGACTACTGCACGCTGGGGATTGAGGCCACTTACCTGTCCTCCTCCAGCAGGGAGCCCCTGTGGATTCTGGGTGATGTCTTCCTCAAGGAGTTTTACTGTCTTTGACATGGCCCACAACTAGGTGGGCTTTGCCCTCTCCACCTAGAGGAGTGTGAGGCAGCCATCTCCACTCTCCCTGAGGACTCTGCGGTTGCCCTGATGCCTCTGGGGTGAGGGCAACGTTTCAAACAATCCTGATTCCTTCAGCTCACAAGAACCTTTCTTCGTGAAACTAATAAACTCAAAAATCTTCAAACATCTTTGAGGTTCCTTCCAATAAACAACTTAGTATTTAATTCTAATTTGAAAGTTAGCAACAGCTGTTGGGGGATCTGTTAATTGATGGACGAGAACATGCATATAGCATGGGTGTCAAGGACACGGTGGTTTCTGCAGGAGGGTCCCTGGTTAGAGGTTTTCACGACTCCTAGCACTCTCTTCTCCATCACTATTTTCTCTCCATTCTTAAAAAAGAAAGTGAACCAGAGCAATTGATGACTCAAGAATTTTTAAGTAAACAGAAACCTAAGATAGCTTTTTAAACAGGGGCTCTGATGGCCAAATATGACCAGAAAACAGTTTTTGTGTGTGTTTGTTATTGAGAAGAGCAGTACAGTTTTAGTGAATCTGAATACTCTCTGACTTTTTTGCCTTTATACCCTACATGCATTCTCAGGCTGCCTAACAGATTCACGTTACCTGCCTGGGCCCGAAAGTGTTTGAGTTTAACACCCCAATCTTATTTTACAGTGGAAAGAACTGAGGCATCGAATGACAATTACGTAGTTAGTGTTAAAATCAGATCCAGACATACTTATCATATTGCTATGTAATGAAGCTGGTTGTGTGCAAGTTACCGGGGCATGTAAATATAGGTGAGGCTTGGCTCTGGCCCTCTAGGAATTTTCAATCAAGTGGAGTGTATTGCTTGTTTTCTTTTTTTAAAAAATTTTAATTTTTTATTTAAAAATTTTTAAGTTGTTTATTTTTTTCTTCCAGTTTTATTGAGATATGATTGACATACAGCATTGTCTAAGATTAAGGGCTTCCCTGGTGGCTCAGATGGTAAAGAATATGCCTACAATGCAAGAGACCTGGATTCGATCCCTGGGTCAGGAAGATCCCCTTGAGAAGGGAATGGCACCCCACTCCAGTATTCTTGCTTGGAGAATTTCATGGACAGAAGGAGTCTGATGAGCTACAGTCCACAGGGTCGTGAAGAGGTGGATACAACCTAGCAACTAACACTTTCATAATGATTTGACTTACATACATCACGAAATGATTATCACAATAAGTTTAGTGAACATCCAGTCATCTCATATAGATACAAAAGAAAAATAAAAAAAAATTTTTTCCTTGTGATGAGAACTCTTAGGATTTATTTCCTTAACAACTTTCATATACAGTTGTTTAGTTGCTCAGTCATGTCCAACTCTTTGCAACACAACTATAGAACATAAAGCAGTGTTAATCATATTTATCATGTTGTACATTACATCCCTAGTACTTACTTACAACTAAAAGTGTATCTTTTGACCACCTTCATCCAATTCCCCCATCCCTCCACACTTTGTCTCTGGTAACCACAAATCTGGCCTCTTTTCCTGATGAGTTTTTTGGTCTGTTCATTTGTTTTTGAAGTATAATGGACCTACAACACTGCATCAGTTCCTGGTACACAACATAGTGGTTTGATGTGACTGGCTGATGGGCAGGGAGGCTGCCAGCTCTAGTAGACTTGAGTAAGGATTCCCAAGGGTCACTTTCCAGTACTAGAGTTCTCATGCTGGAAGGAGTTCCCCTGATGGCTACTGCCAGTGTCTGTGTCCACAGGGAATGTCCCAGTTCCCTCCTGCCTCTACAAGAGGTCTCCAAGATCAGCAAGTGAGTCAGACTGGAATCCCTTCAAATTATTGCCTCTGCACTGGGTCTCAGAATGGGTGAGATTTTGCATGTGTCTTTTAGGAGTAGAGTCTCTGCTTCCTACAGCCCTTTGGTTCTCCTGTAGGCAAGTCCCACTCACCTTTAAAGTCAGACATTCTTGTCATCCTAGTTACAGGATCCCCAGGCTGGGGAGCTCAATGTGGAGCTTGAATACCTCACTTTTGGGGGAGAATTTCTGCATTTGTGATGATCTTCCTGTTTGTGGGCCACTTACCTGGGTGTGTGAGTCTAGACTATACCACATCTCTGTTTTTCCTACCCATCTCATTGTGATTCCTTCTTTATATTGTTAAATGTGGGAAATCTTTTCAACTAGTTTTCAGGTCATTCTCATCAATAGTTACTCTGTAAATAACTGTAATTTTGGTGTGTCCATAGGATGAGGTGAGCTGAGGGTCTTCCTACTCTGCCATCTTGGCCACTCTCCTTGATAGGACATTTTACTTTTGGGGCACTTTTTCTGTTTGAAGTAAGCTCACTAGCTGAATTTGCATTATCTCATTATCAGTGATCATCTGGAGGGGTTCTTCTCATGCAGAAATGCTGCCTCCAGGAAATTAAAAACCGTTATTGCTCTGGGACCTCAAAACTACTTCAACCAATGTAATTAGGACATATCTGGAAAGGAAGATGTAAAGTATTATCAATCCAGATATATGTAAGTTGTTGATGGTGGATGTAGGTATGTATTTTGCTAGGGGCTTCCCTGGTAGCTCAGCTGGTAAAGAATCTTCCTGCAATGCAGAAGACCCTGGTTTGATTCCTGGGTTGGGAAGATCCCCTGGAGAAGGGATAGGAACTCCAGTATTCTCGCCTGGAGAGTGTTATGGACAGAGGAGTCTGGCAGGCTACATAACACATAATGCATTGATTTTATTGAACTGAGTTGTGTCTACCTTATTTCTTTTCTGTTGCATTTCTCTGATGAAAGAGTCTTTGTGTCAAAGGGAAGGGAGCTGCACGTTAGCCCCAGTTCACCTCCATCCTCATCCCCTGGCCTGTCAGCCACTGTCCCTGCCTCAGTTTCTCCTTTATTCATGCTCTGGCCTCTGGGATCAACTACATAGAACAAAGATCTTGAGTTAGAGATGTAATTTCTGGGAATTTCTCAATACCTAGATACAACCAGATGCAAGCTATCATAAGTCACCTGAAATTCATCAGCAAGCACAAACCTGCTGGGACAACATAGGATAGTTCTGGTAAAGCCAGAGCTAGAGAATTCTATTTGCTTCTGGATTCTAGAAAATAACACCCAACAGAAACTGCCCCACAGGTTAAGCTCTGTTCTGCCTTGACTATCGCTGTGGGACGTGGACTCGATTTACTAATATGAGACTATTCCTTCATATTTCACTAGCACCCCTTTGTCTCCACCATGCTAAATAAGATCTTGACTAACCAATTATCATATTTTCTGCTATAGAGAATTAGAGGAGTGAAAGGAGAGAGAGAATTTGTCTAGAGAAGTAGGAAGATAGAGGAAAATATTTAGTCGAAAGAGCTGACAGAGAATGTGGAAGTGAAAATGGTGGTAATTGTGGAAGGTGGAGGAGAAGATAGAGATCTGGAATCTGTTGGGGAAAATGTTGCAGAGCAACATCTCTGAAGGGGGATGTATGATGGAGATTTTGAGAAATGATTATGCTTACAAATTCTAATTTTTATCAATCTTCAAGTGATATAAGATTGGAATCCTCTTTAATTATCATTGGCAGCTGTAATGTGCTTTTAAAACTGAATTCATGCAGACAGTGGCCATATGGGACCCTAGCCGATAGTTTGAATATATTTGTTAGTAGGAATTGATCAGGTAGGAAAAGTTAAAGGCATCTCATGCAGCAAAAAAAAAAAAAAAAAGCAAAGAACAGTCCAGAGACTCAGAAGAGTTTGTGCCATTGTAGACCAGCAAGGAATCTGAACTGACTGCAACACCCAGTACCTGGAAATGATGGCAGGGAACAAGGCTGCCAGGTGGATTGGATCAGATGAGCCTTGATAAAGTTTGGAGTTTATTATCCAATCAATGGGAACCACCGTGGGTTTAGAGGAAGAGAGAGACATGATCAGATCTTTGTTTTAGGTGGAGAGGCCTGCTGGCAGAGCCCCATCTGCTCCACAGCTTGTCGGGATTCCCTGGGTTTCTACTCCTGTGGGAGACACAGCTCCAGATAGCTGCATATGCTTCACTCCTGGTAGAGCTTCCGCTCTAGGACCCTGGCCACTTTCCTAGCCAGGAGAGACCATGACTGAGAACCCGAAACAGAAGTGAAGGACCCCAAACCTAGAATTTACAGCCAACCCGAAACAGGGAGCACTCACATCCCTCTATCTTAGTTCCACTCTGACTCACCTTTTTACTACCCCAAAGTCACAGGAACCACAAAAAGAACTCCCCACAGTTCTGGTGGAATATTTTGACAAGGCCTCCTTCCCTTTTCCTGTCGTGGTCAAAGACATGGCAAAGGGATTTTTATCTTGAGAAGATTTGACGTGTAATGAGTTCTCTGAACTTGGCCACAGCATGTGAGAGGTCTGACAACACCTACCCAAGTGGGCTGCCCAAGGCCCTGGGGAATGTGGCAAGCATGGAGCTGGATGCAGGCCCTGCAGCTGGATTCCGGTACAATGCCCTGTGCAGCTCTTCTCCTGCCATGGAAATAACGAGGTCCTTCTCAGCTCAGCATTTCAA
Source organism: Bos indicus x Bos taurus (assembly GCF_003369695.1). Classification (NCBI taxonomy): domain Eukaryota; kingdom Metazoa; phylum Chordata; class Mammalia; order Artiodactyla; family Bovidae; genus Bos; species Bos indicus x Bos taurus. Next base: position 32,074,979 of record NC_040078.1, read on the forward strand.
GGGCTTAGAGGTGTGTCCTAGCGAGTCAGGCATTCTCTGAATTCATCTAACCCCAAACACTACGTATGTAGTTTCCAATCCAAATCTCACTGTCTCTTTCTGCAATATCCCACTTAATAGAATGACTTTTACAATGATTCTACTCCTTCATCCATCACCTTTCTTACCACTCATAACTTTCCCAGTGCCACACTTTGTAATGAAGAACTAACACTGTCCTCAGTGCTCAGCTCTGAAACCTGGCACCACCCTACTCCTAAAGAGCCTTGGAAGTCTGTGGTCCATGAGCACCTGCGGATGCTGAACATCACCCATGGGAGTTCATACAAGAAGCTCTGGGGCATCCTGGGCCTCAGCAAGAATACGGAGCTGTTCAGATGTTGCCCTCGCTGAACATGCAGCCAAGTTAAGGCAAGACCAGATAAACTGGACCCTGGCTTGAGGTAATTATTGAGAGGTGAGAATCCAGTCCATTGGAGCCTTGATGGCTGCAACAGGTAGATGGGCCAATGGTTTAATTAACATGCATTTATTTGATTCTGACTGTACATTAATTAGGTGGGGCTTCCCAAGTGGCACAATGGTAAAGAATCTGCCTGGCAATGTGGAGGTGCAAAACATGCAGATTCGATCCCTGGGTCAGGAAAATCCCCTGGAGAAGGAAATGGCAGCCCACTCCAGTACTCTTCCCTGGAGAATTCCATGGAAAGAGAAGTCTGGCAGGCTACTGTCCATGGGATCACAAAGAGTCAGACATAACTGAGCAACTGAGCACGCATGCACACACATATATTAGGTAATGTCACTTCAATTATCCCATCTAATACTTACAACAAAAATTTAAAGTAGGTTTTACTCTTCCCACTTGTCAGGAAGCAAATTGAGGTTAGGAGTCATGTGACAAGGTATTCAAGGATCTTGAAGCTGGAAGGAGAAGAGCTTATCTTCAAGCACAACAGTGTCTGCTCAGAGCCCATGCTGCTCCTACTCACCACTCACTAGGTGGTGGGGACCCAGCTCCAGGGCCCCCTCCTCTCCAGGGTGGCTTTGGCACAGCAGTGAAGAGGAAGACCTGTGCAGCACTCACCACAGGACTTACTAGGAGCTGACTCTTCATCGTTAGGTACGCAGCAGTGGAACAGGTCTGTAGCTTCACAGGGAAGCCCTCAGCTGAGTCATGGCTTTGTTTCTTGCCTTGTTACAGGTCTGGCTGTGTTACAGCAGTTGCAGCTTGCTAAGCATCATGAGGAATCCTTTGAAAATCTAAGACAGCCAGAGTCTCCACCTCCTATAGCACAGTCAAAATTGTTACAAGAAAGAGGGAAAAAGAGAAAGGAAGGTATGAGGGAAGGAAGGCAGAAAGGTGAAAAGAAAGGAAATGTGAAAGAGAGCTTCTTTAACCTCACCTCCCGTACCACTGTATCCACATTCCTTTGGAGTAGAAATGAGAATGAGCTTGCTAAGGATAATGACAACCCTTACCAAAGTAAAGAAGACAGCACTTGAATGTATTAGTTTAGAGAGGATCAGTCATTAATTCCATAGAAATTAGAAATCTTTGGTGGGAAATGGTCCACTTTTATCCTATACCTGCTCTGACTCCACTCCCAGGTCCTTGAGAGGGAAGTTTAGCTTTTAGCCTTACCTAAGCAATCTAAGCCTTTCTGATGCCCTCCTCACATCCCTAGTGTACACAGCTCATCTATGTCTTCACCACTATGGTGTTTGGATTCAGGGCAGGCCACCCTGAAATATACCTTCAAGGGATAATGGACTATTTTTAAATAAAATGACTTAAGAAATGGCTCATGTGAGAAGAACACTTGGATTCCCCTTCCTGTCTCCCAGGAGGCAGGAAATAAATCTTGCACGTGAAAGGTGTGCCCCCCACCCCCCATATCTGGAGGTAGAAGGTCACCTTTGTCCCCAGAGACAGGGAACTCAGGGCCAAGAAGTTTGTAGAAACAAACCATGTTACCTCTTCATTACTCTGCTACCCCAAGTGCCAGCCCCTTTGTTTTGTTAAATCTTTACAAATAATTGTTTCTTTATCTAAAAATGATATATAAATTTTCTGCTATGCTCAATTCTGAGGTCCAATCTTTATGAAATTTCCAAGTTTATGGATTAATTTTTTTCCTTCTGTTAATCTGCATTGTGTCAATTTAATTATTAGGTCAGCCAAAAGAATTCATAAGAAATGCTGGACTGAATGAAGCACAAGCTGGAATCAAGATTGCTGGGAGAAATATCAACATCTGATACGTAGATGACACCACACTTATGGCAGAAAGTGAAGAAGAACTAAAGGCCCTCTTGATGAAAGTGAAAGTGGAGAGTGAAAAAGCTGGCTTAAAACTCAACATTCAGAAAGCTAAGATTCATGGCATCTGACCCCATCACTTCATGGCAAATAGATGGGGAAACAATGGAAACAGTGAGATTTTATTTTTTGGGGCTCCAAAATCACTGCAGATGGTGATTGCAGCCATGAAATTAAAAGATGCTTGCTCCTTGGAAGAAAAGTTATGGTCAACCTAGACAGCATATTAAAAAGTAGAGACATTTCTTTGCCAATAAAGGTCTGTCTAGTCAAAGCTATGGTTTTTCCAGTAGTCATGTATGGATGTGAGAGTTGGACTACAAAGAAAGCTGAGCACTGAAGAATTGATGCTTTTGAGCTGTGGTGTTGGAGAAGACTCTTGAAAGTCCCTTGGACAGCAAGGAGATCCAACCAGACCTTCCTAAAGGAAATCAGTCCTGAATATTCATTGGAAGGACTGATGTTGAAGCTGAAACTCCAGTACTTTGGCCACCTGATGTTAAGATCTAAGTCATTTGAAAAGACCCTGATGCTGGGAAAGATTGAAGGCAGGAGGAGAAGGAGACCACAGAGGATGAGATGGTTGGATGGCATGTAATCTGTGGGGTTTAATTATTTATTTATTTTTCCTCCTGTTTATTTTGCCCTCTGAGATTCCAAGGCTCACCACAGACCTGCTGGAGAGAGTGTTTCCTGGTGTTTGGAAATTTCTCTTTTTTAAGACTCCCTTCTGAGGACAGATCTCCATCCCTACCTCTTTTGTCTCTCTTTTTATCTTTTATATTTTGTCCTACCTCTTTTTGAAGACAATGGGCTGCCTTTCTGGGTGCCTGATGTCCTCTGCCAGCATTCAGAAGTTCTGTGGAATTTGCTCGGCGTTGAAATGTTATTTCGATGAATTTGTGGGGGAGAAAGTGGTCTCCCCAAACTATTCCTCCACTATCTTAGGACCACCTCTCGAGATGGTTGGTTGGCATCACTGACTCAGTGAACATGCGTTTGAGCAAGCTCCAGGAGTTGGTGATGGACAGGGAAGCCTGGTGTGCTGCAGTTTATGGGGTCTCAAAGAGTTGGACACGACTGAGTGACTGAACTGAACTGAACTGAACCTCCCCAAGAATGGTCAAAATCATGATGGTGCCCTACATGATGATGTCATCTACTCTGGGTTTCAGGCCCTCAAGCAGCAGTCAGTACACTATCCTAGTATATCTGAGAAAGTCATGGACACATGCTCTGGATGGACTTGAAGCTCAAAGCTAGTTTGGGGAGGCCATCTCCCCACTCAGGCCTAAAGTACATGGATGACTGGATGACTCTGGAGGAGAGAGGAATGAAAGTGAAAAGGCACCCTGACACAAATCAAAATGACTTCTCTTTCCTCAGCAGTGAGTTTACTTGTCACAGTGACTATCTTCATTGCTCTAATCTTTTTTTTCCCTTTCCTTACCTTTATTTCTGTGAAAATTAATACAGGGAAATCTCATTTAAAATGGAATTGAGATGCTAGAAGGGGAAGCTCTCACATAGCATCATCAAGGTCAGTAACAGGAAGGACAGTCCATTACAGACCCCGACAGGAAGGATCATCATCAGGAAACAATAGTCAATTACAGGGTTCACCATGAAAGATATACTTGTATCTCCTACAGGAAACCAACTCCCTAAGCTACTAGGCCTATGACAAACCATCATCACCCCAAATTCTCGCTTTCCTCCTTTCATTCAAAAACAACCCCTCCCAACTTCCTCCTTTTTACTCTATAAAATAATGTTCCTTTCCCTTGTTTGCTGGATTTTCTTTGGCTTTTGCCAGTTACGGTAAAGAATCTGCCTACCAATGCAGAAGACCCAGGTTTGATCCTTGGGTCAGGAAGATCCCCTGGAGAAGGGAATGGCAACCCACTCTGGTCACATGTAGCATATGACCTACATATAGTATATGCTAAAGTTTATTTGTTGTGCTTCCGTTTATTTCCTTGGCTTCCCTGGTGGCTCAGATGTTAAAGAATCTGCCTGCAATGCAAGAGACCTGGTTTCAGTCCCTAGGTTGGGAAGATCCTCTGGAGAAGGGAATGGCAACCCACTCGAGTATTCTTAACTGGAGAATTTCATGGACAGAGAAGCCTGGTGGGCTACAATCCATGGGGTCGCAAAGAGTCAGACACAACTGAGTGACTAACACTTTCTTTCACTTTCTATTTATTTCAAGAAGTATTTATTGAGTCTGTCAGTCAGTTCAGTCAGTTCAGTTGCTCAGTCGTGTCTGACTCTTTGCGACCCCATGAATTGCAGCACGCCAGGCCTCCCTGTCCATCACCAACTCCCAGAGTTTACTCATGTCCATCGAGTCGGTGATGCCAGCCAGCCATCTCATCCTCTGTCATCCCCTTCTCCTCCTGCCCCCAATCCCTCCCAGCATCAGAGTCTTTTCCAATGAGTCCACTCTTTGCATGAGGTGGCCAAAGTACTGGAGTTTCAGCTTTAGCATCATTCCTTCCAAAGAACACCCAGGACTGATCTCCTTCAGAATGGACTGGTTGGATCTCCTTGCAGTCCAAGGGACTCTCAAGAGTCTTCTCCAACACCCCAGTTCAAAAGCATCAATTCTTCGGCGCTCAGCCTTCTTCACAGTCCAACTCTCACATCCATACATGACCGCTGGAAAAACCATAGCCTTGACTAGATGGACCTTTGTTGGCAATTATGTGCTAAATCATCATGGTAGGTACTAAGGATAAGATGCTAGATAGTCAAGGAAGAAGGGACTGTTGTTAATACAAGTTTGTGTGCCTCATGCACAGTGAGGCCAAACAAACTGAAACTTCAGAGTTTGGAGCAGAGGAACATTTATTGCAGGAGGCATGCAATAAGCATGCAAGAACAGGGTGGCTCAAACCCAAAAAGGCCCCTAGCTCTCTGAGGGTTCAGGCAAAGCCAGGTGAGGGAGGTGGGGTCCCAGTGTATGTGATCAGCTTGTGCACAATTCTCTGTTTGGCTGATGGTGAGGTAGCAGGGTGGTGTTACAAAGGTTAACATTATCGGTCCTTAGGCTCCAGGAGGCCTGAGGCTACAGGCTTATGGTCACAAGTAGTTAACATCTTCCTTTTGTTGGAGAGTTTTTTTTTTCTTTTTTTTTTTTAATGGGCTTCCCTTGTGGCTCAGCTGGTAAAGAATTGCCTGCAGGACACCTGGGTTAGATCCCTGGGTTGGGAAGATCCCCTAGAGAAGGGAAAGGCTACCCACTCCAGTATTTTGGCCTGGAGAATTCCGTGGACTATATGGTCCATGGGGTCACAAAGAGTTGGACAGGACGGAGTGACTTTCACTTTCACTGGGGTTTTTTACATTTGCAAAACGACTCAGGAAATGTGCATCAGATACTGTTATCTAGGTACTTCAGAGAGGAGCTAAAGCAGAGGATAGGGAGGAGGGCCTGTCCCAGGAAGGCCCCATAGAGTTCTGATCAGTTACAATTCCGTTTTCTTTGATAATCCTCAATCTTGAGGAGAACAAGTTTTGAACAAGAAAAGGAATAAAGATTCAGTACCGGGTGTGGTGGGGGGGAGGTGGGAGGGGGGTTCAGGATGGGGAACACGTGTACACCCGTGGCGGATTCCTGATGATGTATGGCAAAACCAATACAATATTGTAAAGTAATTAGCCCCCAATTAAAATAAATAAATTTAAATTAAAAAAAAAAGATTCAGATGAGGTTAATCATAAACTTGACAGGAGAAGCCACAGGGTCCTGATTGGTTACACTATAAGACAAGAGATCTTAACACAATGTCTCCTACCATCTCAACTAGAACAAAGAAAATAAATATTGCCAATCTGGGGAATTCATGAAGGATATTCAACATTGTTGGGATACCCCAGACAGACAGACAGAGATTTGCTCTGTCATGTCTGACTCTTTGAGACCCCACAGACTGTAGCCCACCAGGCTCCTCTGTTCATGGAATTCCCCAGGCAAGAATACTGGAGTGAGTTGCTATTCCCTTCTCCAGGGAATCTTCCCAACACAGGGATTGAACCTGGGTGGCAGGCAGATTCTTTATCATCTGAGCCACCAGGGAAGCCCCAAGGATACTAGATATTTTTTAATTAGCATAGAGCTGGAGCCTTTCAAGGCACTGTAGGAGAGAAAAGATGAAAGAAAGAGTCTTAAGAAGCTTTTCGTCTAATGGAGAAACAAACAAGTACATATCCACCTGAAAACTGCAATGATGAAATATGAAAACTGCACCATGATGGAATATGCACAATATCATAAAAAGTGATGATAAAGCGATGGTAAATTCTGCTTGGGTGAAGGACTTAAGGGTAGGTAACATTTGACAAGGGCAGCGAATGATAAGTAGAAGTTTGTCAGAGTCCGAGAATGGGAAAGGCCCTGTATTATAAGAGAAGGGAACTCCATGAGCAAAGGCATGGAAGTGTGAGAGTATAAAGGAGTGTTTGAGTGAACTCTGAATAGTCAAGTAGCTATAAAACCACATCCTAAAGAGAGGAAAAGAGAAAGGGCGGAGGGTGGTGAATGAAGATAAATGTTTGTGATGACTTATGTCATTTTCTTTCCCTGTTTCTATATTATGATGCCCTTCCTGAAGGGATCGCAGAATTAATGAGAAGACATGGAGTGTGACTGGTAAGTGGCTTCAAGAAGACCCTGAAATAACTAAGGGCTTGTTCATCTGCCAACACCAAAAGGCTGGTCTAGCTATATTGACTGCCTTAAAGTCTCTATGGGAGGATTTTTATGATATCAGACCACCAGGAGCCAATGCTGGAGATGGAGGTGGATTACTAAGGACAGGGTTACATGGGCTGGTGCTGCTTCCTCTGATATTTCTTGGAGCTTGGGCCAGTGTCACTCAGGATCATGCCTTTTCCAAGTTTACCTCCATGGTAACCAAGGCTGGCAATTGCATGGTATTCACTGACCGACTGATCACATATATCTGGCTGTATGTTTGATGGCATTGACCTTGACTTTGAGTACCTGGGGCCCTAGGGCAGGGGAAAATATTCCAGACACTTTGGTGTCAAGCCTTAGCTCACTTACATCCACACATACATGTACACACACACACACACACCTGGTAAACACATACATTTCAGTCTACACAGGATATTTTCTTCCCACAAAATATGGCTATATTTTTATATAAACATAATTTTATTTTACATAAACATTTATATATTTATATTTAGTTATTTTTATTTATATAAATTTATATATCAGATCATATCAGATCAGTCATTCAGTCGTGTCCGACTTTTTGTGACCCCATGAATCGCAGCACGCCAGGCCTCCCTGTCCATCACCAACTCCCGGAGTTCACCCAGACTCACGTCCATCGAGTCAGTGATGCCATCCAGCCATCTCATCCTCTGTCGTCCCCTTCTCCTCTTGCCCCCAATCCCTCCCAGCATCAGAGTCAACTTTTCCAATGAGTCAACTCTTCGCATGAGGTGGCCAAAGTACTGGAGTTTCAGCTTTAGCATCATCCCTTCCAAAGAAATCCCAGGGCTGATCTCCTTCAGAATGGACTGATTGGATCTCCTTGCAGTCCAAGGGACTCTCAAGAGTCTTCTCCAACACCACAGTTCAAAAGCATCAATTCTTTGGCGCTCAGCCTTCTTCACAGTCCAACTCTCACATCCATACATGACCACAGGAAAAACCATAGCCTTGACTAGACGAACCTTTGTGGGCAAAGTAATGTCTCTGCTTTTGAATATGCTATCTAGGTTGATCATAACTTTCCTTCCAAGGAGTAAGCATCTTTTAATTTCATGGCTGAAGTCACCATCTGCAGTGATTTTGGAGCCCAGAAAAATAAAGTCTGACACTGTTTCCACTGTTTCCCCATCTATTTCCCATGCAGTGATGGGACCGGATGCCATGATCTTCGTTTTCTGAATGTTGAGCTTTAAGCCAACTTTTTCACTCTCCTCTTTCACTTTCATTAAGAGGCTTTTTAGTTCCTTTTTACTTTCTGCCATAAGGGTGGCATCTGCATATCTGAGGTTATTGATATTTCTCCCAGCAATCTTGATTCCAGCTTGTGTTTCTTCCAGTCCAGCATTTCTCATGATGTACTCTGCATATAGGTTAAGTAAACAGGGTGACAATATACAGCCTTGAAGTACTCCTTTTCCTAATTGGAACCAGTCTGTTGCTCCATGTCCAGTTCTAACTGTTGCTTCCTGACCTGCATACAAATTTCTCAAGAAGCAGATCAGGTGGTCTGGTATTCCCATCTCTTTCAGAATTTTCCACAGTTTATTGTGATCTGCACAGTCAAAGGCTTTGGCACAGTCAATAAAGCATAAGTAGATGTTTTTCTGGAACTCTCTTGCTTTTTCCATGATCCAGTAGATGTTGGCAATTTGATCTCTGGTGCCTCTGCCTTTTCTAAATCCAACTTGAACATCAGGAAGTTCACGGTTCACATATTGCTGAAGCCTGGCTTGGAGAATTTTGAGCATTACTTTACTAGCGTGTGAGATGAGTGCAATTGTGCGGTAGTTTGAGCATTCTTTGGCATTGCCTTTCTTTGAGATTGGAATGAAAACTGACCTTTTCCATAAATATAAATTTTCATATACTTAAAATCTGGATCACATATGAGTCATGTATTTTCCCTAAATTACCATAATCACCAATACTATCCTATCTATTCCAACAAAAAATATTAGCAGATTTTTAAGCTGAGTCCCAAGCCACAGGCCATCCCTGTCTACCGATCTTGGGACCCATGTCTGCAGGCAAAGGAACTGTTGTTTTGGATTATGAAATGGCCAGAACTGGAGTGTGAGTCAGGCAGCAATACCCAAAGGCCTGAATAGCATGTCTCATTCCAAGGCGAAACTTAAACCTAAGAGACCCATGGAGCTATAGTCAAACTAATTAACAAAGTCTTAACATAAACTCAACATAGTACATCTTCATGGAGTTTTTGGAGTTCCCCTCCACTTTCTCTTCCTCAAGGCTCTTGCCTGGAAGCTACTACTGTATGCTAAACACTTTTGCCTCCTCCTTAGGGCCTAGAGAGTGTTCCACCTATTCTAAGTGGCGTGAGGTTCTCCAGTGGGCTTGCAAAAATGCACTTGACCCACCTACTATATCAATCCAGGGAGAGGAAGGCTTGTCACCCCCACTGAAGGCATGCCACTAGTGAACAGAAAATGAAAGTTAGAGAAAGTTCTATTTCATCTATCTATATCCAGATTTCTAGGATTCGGTGGATCATCACTGAAAAACAAAAGAAAAAACTCAGTGCCAGATAATTCCTTGGGTCCCTAAGAAATGTCTCAGTTGCAGCATAGCCATGGCCATGGCCTCAGTCTCCCCATTATGGCGATGACAGCTTCAGCTGCTGTTTGCCCATCCTGTGCCTCTTCCCTCCTAGGCTCCTGGGCTTCATCATGTGCTGACCTACAATATACTTAGAGGTTGGCACACCAGTAAAGGACACAACAGCCACCTGCACCAGGGTCCCACTGATCATGGAGAGTTTGTTTACTTCAACACTGTGAGGTAGGAACCATTGGTTAGGCCTGGGAAGCAGAAATGGGGAGGAAAGTGGAGAGAAACTGGCTTTGAGCCTTAAGTTGAATGTTTCTCCAGGAACTTGCCATAAAAATATCAGTGAGATGATGGGGTTCCTGATGAGAAGCTCATCATGGGGTTCCCCACATATGGACAGACCAAGCACCTCACTTCTTCAGATGTGTCTGTGGCAGCACCCACCTTAGAACAGGGTCTATTTGGACCCACAACCAGGAGGCTGACTTCAGGTCTACCATGAGGTAACTCCCTTCAGGAGAGGCTGCAGTGGAAATTCTGGTCAGTTGGGGAATGGGGTTAGATAATCTTTGGGTTCTTTTTAGTTATAAGATAACTCTTGTGTCATTGCCCATGTTTCCCTCTATCTCGCCAAGTGGAGATAGAAACATTCCCCAGGAAGGGATAAATCATCTTGGGAATTGAAGAAGTCTTGCTCTAATATGTATAACATAGTTTGACTTATATGAGAGGTGAAGTGAAGTGAAGTGAAGTCACTCAGTCATGTCCGACTCTTTGTGACCCCGTGGACTGTAGACTACCAGACTCCTTCGTCCATGGGATTTTTCAGGCAAGCGTACTGGAGTGGGCTGCCATTTCCTTCTCCAGGGGATCTTCCCAACCCAGGGATCGAACCTGAGTCTCTCACACTGCAAACAGATGCTTTATCATCTGAGCCACCAAGGAAGCCCTTTTAATAGTAAGAGTTTAAATCCAAGTAAAAACACAAAGTTTTTAAATCGCTGCTTCTTTATTTTTAGAATAAAACAGCTTTCATGGAAATAGCAACTCTTTTGTAAGCTCAATGTAATACTCAAGCTACTTCTGTTTAATAACTATGTCTAAGACAACTTACAGGGCACTGGTATATGTCAGGCAGTGTGCTGGACACTAGCAATATAATTAGGTAAGGCAGTTTCTGCTCTCATGGAGCTCATAGCCCAAGTGTAGGAAGCAAACTCCCTGGTGGCTCAGTGGGAAAGAGTTCACCTGCCAAAGCAGGAGACTTGGGTTCAATCCCTGGGTGGGGAAGATCGCTTGCAGAAGGAAATGGCAACCTACTCTAGTATTCTTGCCTGGGAAATCCCATGGACAGAGGATCCTGGTGGACTACAGTCCACGGGGTCACAAAAGAGTTGAACATGATTTAGTTGCTAAACAACAACAGGAAGCAAAAACACAAAGGACATGGATCACATGCCTTCATAGATCACAGCCCTGTCATGGCAAAGGGGCTTGCAAAACTCAATGAAGCTATGAGCCATGCTGTGCAGGGCCACCCATGATGGATGCGTCATTGTGGAGAGTTCTGAAAAAATGCAATTCACTGGAGGAGGGAATGGCAAACCACTTGAGTCAGGAGAACATCAGACACAGTATGAAAAGTCAAAAAGATATGACACCAGAAGATGAGGCCCCCAGGTTGGAAGGCATCCAATATACTACCAGGGAAGAGTGGGGGCAATTACTAACAGCTCCAGAAAGAATGAAGCAGCTGCGCCAAAGCAGAAATGAAGCTCAGTTGTGAATGTGTCTGAATGTGTCTGGTGGTGAAAGTAAAGCTCGATGCTATAAAAAACAGTATTGCATAGGAACCTGGAATGTTACGTCCATGAATCAAAATAAATTAGACATGGTCAAGCAGGAGATGGCAAGAGTGAACATCAATGCCAGGGTCCAGCCCCGGTGGATCCAGGGAATTCAAAGTGGGGACAGCGTCAGCAAGGATCAGGAAACAACTGCTTAATTAAACGTTAATTAAGGATATAAAGAGTAATAGAATAAGGATAGCTCAGTGAGGAAATTCAGTGGAGAAAAGAGGCTGAATAATTCAGCCAGAAGGTGAGAGAAAGAATGACTTGGGGAGACCAAGTTTTGGTGAACAAGGCCCGCACTTTATTTTCCAAAGTAGTTTTTATACCTTAAATTATGCATAGGGGATAATGGGGGAAGGGGTAGAGTCATGCAGTGAGCTAGGCTTTCTTCCTGCAAACTTATCATATGCAAAAGTTTAGGTGATTTACATCATCTTCTGGCCAGGAGGCCTGTTAACATTTTAAGAAACTTATTTTTCTCTAAAGGTGATTATTCCAAAGTCAGGCGCCAGCCTCCAAAAAAGCATTGGACAAAGCTGCATTCCTATAGGGCAAAGGTGAGGTGGGCTCAATCAAGAAAAGAATTAACTAAAGGGTCCAAGGTTACAAACATTGAGGCTACTACTTACATTTCTATACACCCATTATATCAATCAATACACTGCCAAGGACACAGTAGGTAAGGGATATGGAGACTTAGCAGCAAACATTGGCCCAACAAGTGAAAAACCCTTCACCAATACAATTTCTAATCAATCTTTTAACTACTCAAAGGAATCTGTGTTTAGACAGTTTAGAACATCTCCTGCCTCTCACAGTTGGGAGGCTCTGAACAATCACATGTGGCCGGAAAAACCTATTCAGGCAGGCTAGAAGATTTCCAAAGGAGTTTGTAGGTTGAAACACTGTCACACCCAGGAACTTTATTAACTGGAGCTATAAGTTAACTCTTTTTTCAGAGAGAGGTAGTGGGGGACAGCCCCCCCGCCCCGCCCCGCCCCGTAAAGTCAGAGGTGTAGGTGAGAGCACAAAGCAGAAAGTAGGCAGACTCTGGTTTTGGGGGTAGATGCTCGAGAATTTCCAGGGGGACTCCTGAGGCTCGATCCTGCCTTTGCGTATGCCGACCCTCCTTCCTCATGACCTTTGCCACAGGCGGAGTTCCTCATGCTGGCTCCTGGCAGTGATAGACTTCCAGTTGAGCTATTCCAGATCCTGAAAGATTATGCTGTGAAAGTGCTGCACTCAATATGCAATATGCCAGGAGATGGCTCCTGGCACATCAACATTTTAGGAATCAGTGAACTAAAATGAACAAGAATGGGCAAATTTAATTCAGTTGAATTATATTTGAATTATATCTACTACTGAGGGCAGGAATCACTTAGAAGAAATGAAGCCCTTATAGTCAACAGAAGAGTCTGAAACACAGTACTTGGATGCAGTCTCAAAAATGACATGATGGTCTCATTTCATTTCCACGGTAAACCATTCAACATCACAGTAATCCAACTCTATGCCCCAACCACTGATGCCAAAGAAGCTGAAGTTGAATGGTTCTATGAAATTGAAGACCTACAAACCTTCTAGAACTAACACCAAAAAAATGATGTTCTTTTCATCACAGGGGACTGGAATGCAAAAGTAGAAAGTCAAGAGATACCTGGAGTAACAGGCAAATTTGGCCTTAGAGTACAAAATGAAGGAGGGCAAAGGCTAACAGAGTTTTGCCAAGAGAACACATTGGTTATAGCAAACACATATTTCCAAGAACACAAGAAACAATTCCACACATGGACGTCACCAGATAGTCAATACCAGAATCAAATTGATTATATTCTTTGCAGTCAAAGATGGAGAAGCTCTATACAGTGGGCCAAAACTAGACCTGGAGCTGACTGTGGCTCATATCATCAGCTCCATATTGCAAAATTCAGGCTTAAATTGAAGAAAGTAGAGAAAACCACGAGACCATTCACGTATGACCTAAATCAAATTCCCTATGATTATACAGTGGAGGTAACAAATAGATTCAAGCGATTAGATCTTGTAGACAGAGTGTCTGAAGAACTATGGAAAGAGGTTTGTGACATTGTACAGGAGTCAATGACCAAAATCATCCCAAAGAAAAAGATATGCAAGAAGACAAAGTGGTTGTCTGAGGAGACTTTTAACTTAGCTGAGGAGAGAAGAGATGCAAAAAGCAAGGGAGAAAGGGAAAGATATACCCAACTGATTGCAGAGTTCCAGAGAAGAGCAAGGAGAGATAAGAATTTCTTCTTAAATGAACAATGCAAAGAAATAGAACAAAGCAATAGAATGGGGAAGACTAGAGATCTCTTCTGGAGAAGGAAATGGCAACACACTTCAGTGTTCTTGCCTGGAGAATCCCAGGGATGGCAGAGCCTGGTGGGCTGCCATCTATGGGGTTGCACAGAGTCAGACACGACTGAAGCGACTTAGCAGCGATCTCTTCAAGAAAATTGGAGATGTCATGGGAATATTTCATGTAAGAACAGGCACAATATAGGATAGAAACAGTAAGGACCTAACAAAAGCAGAAGAGATTAAAAAGAGGTGGCAAGAATACACAAAAGAACCATACAAAAGAGGTCTTAATGACCCAGATAAGCACTATGGTGTGGTCACTCACCTAGAGCCAGACATCCTGGAGTGTGAAGTCAAGTGGGCCTTAGGAAGCATTACTACAAACAAAACCAGAGGAAGTGATGGAATTTCAGCTAAGCTATTTTAAATCCTAAAAGATGATGCTGTTAAAGTGTTTCATTCAGTATGTTAGCAAATTTGGAAAACTCAGCAGTGGCCACAGGATTGGAAAAGGTCAGTTTTCATTCCAATCCCAAAGAAAGGCAATGCCAAAGAATGTTCAAACTACCACACAATTGCACTCATCTCACATGCTAGCAAGGTAAGGTTCAGAATCCTTCAAGCTAGGATTCTGAAGTATGTGAACCAAGAACTTCCAGATGTACAAACTGGATTTAGAAAAAGCAGAGGAACCGGAGAACTTCCAGATGTACAAACTGGATTTAGAAAAAGCAGAGGAACCGGAGAGCAAATTGCCAATGTCCATTGGATCAGAGAGAAAGCAAGGAATTCCAGAACAACATCTACTTCTGCTTCATTGACTGCACTAAAGCCTTTGACTGTGTGGATCACAACCAACTGTGGAAAATTCTTCAAGAGATGGGAATACCAGACCACCTTACCTGCCTTCTGAGAAACCTGTATACAGGTCAAGAAGCAACAGTTAGAACCAGACATGAAACAATGGACTGACTCAAAATTGGGAAAGGAGTACATCAAGGCTGTATATTGTCACCTGCTTATTTAACTTATATGCAGAGTACATAATGCAAAATGGCAGGCTGAATGAATCCCAAGCTGGAATCAAGATTGCCAGGAGAAATGTTAACAACCTCAGATATGCAAATGATATCATTCTAATGGCAAAAAATGAAGAGGAATTAAAGAGCATCTTGATGAAGGTAAAAGAGAATGTGGCTTAAAACTCAGCATTCAAAACACTAAGATCATGGCATCTGGTCCTATGACTTCATGGCAGATAGATGGGGAAAAAGTGGAAGCAGTGACATGTTATTTTCTTGGGCTCCAAAATCACTGCAGGCAGTCACTGCAGCCAAGAAATTAAAAGACACTTGCTTTTTGGAAGGAAAGCTATGACAAACCTGTGCTTAGTCGCTTAGTCATGTCCAACTCTTTGTGACCCCATAGACTGCAGCCTGCCAGGCTCCTCTATCCATGGGGATTCTCCAAGAATACTGGAGTGGGTTTCCATGCCCTCCTCCATGGAATCTTCCTGACCCAGGGATTGAACCCAGTTCTCCTGCATTGCAGGCAGATTCTTTTACCATCTGAGCCACAAGGGAAGCCCATGACCAACCTAGTCAGTATATTAAAAAGCAAAGACATCACTTTTAAAATAATGTCCATATGGTCAAAGCTATGGTTTTTCCAGTAGTCATGTATGGATGTGAGAGTTGGACCATGAAGAAGGCTGAGCCCCAAAGAATTGATGCTTTTGAACTGTGGTGCTGGAGAAGATTCTGGAGAGTTCCTTGGACTGCAAGGAGATCAAACAAGTCAATCCTAAAGGAAATCAACCCTGAATATTCATTGGAAGGACTGATGTTGAAGCTTCAGTACTTTGACCACCTGATGTGAAGAGCCGACTTAATGGGAAAGACCCTGATGCACAGAAAGATTGAGGGAAGAAGGAGAAGGGGGCAACAGAGGATGACATGGTTGGATAGCATCACTGACTCAATGGACATGAATCTGAGCAAACCCTGGAAGTAAGTGAAGGACAGGGAAACCTGGCATGCTGCAGTCCATGGGGTCACAAAGAGTTGGACAGGACTTAGTAACTGAGCAATAACAACAACAATGAAGAGTTGAAAGGAGCCAGGCAAGCAAAAGTTAGGAAGAATGATTTTCTAAAGAAGTGGTAACAGCATTAGCAAAGGATTGAAGGCAAGAAAGAGTTTGAAAGTGAAAGTGAAAGTCACTCAGTCACGTCTGACTCTTTGAGACCCCGTGGACTGCAGCCCACCAGGCTCCTCTGTCCATGGCATTCTCCAGGCAAGAATACTCTAGTGGGTTGCCATTCCCTTCATCAGGGCATCTTCCTGATGCAGGAATTGAACCCAGGTGAAGGCAATGGCACCCCACTCCAGTACTCTTGCCTGGAAAATCCCATGGACAGAGGAGCCTGGTGGGCTGCAGACCATGGGGTCACTAGGAGTCGGACACGACTGAGCAACTTCACTTTCACTTTTCACTTTCATGCATTGGAGAAGGAAATGGCAACCCACTCCAGTGTTCTTGCCTGGAGAATCCCAGGGACGGGGGAGCCTGGTGGGTGGCCATCTCTGGGGTCGCACAGAGTCAGACACGACTGAGGCGACTTAGCAGCAGCAGCAGCAGCTCCTGCATTGCAGGCAGATTCTTTACCAAGAAGAGTTTCAGTTTAGTTCAGTTCAGTTGCTCAGTTGTGTCCAACTCTTGGCAACCCGATGGACCACAGCACACCAGGCCTCCCTGTCCATCACCAACTCCTGGAGTCTACTCAAACTCATCTCCATTTAGTCAGTGATGCCATCCAACTATCTCATCCTCTGTCATCCCCTTTTCCTCCCTCCCTCAATCTTTCCCAGCATTAGGGTCTTTTCAAATGGGTCAGCTCTTCACATCAGGTGGCCAAAGTGTTGGAGTTTCAGCTTTAACATCAGTCCTTCCAATGAACTCCCAGGACTGATCTCCCTTAGGATGGACTGTTGGATCTCCTTGCAGTCCAAGGGACTCTCAAGAGTCTTCTCCAACACCAAAGTTTAAAAGCATCAATTCTTTGGTGCTCAGCTTTCTTTATAGTCCAGCTCTCACATCCATACATGACCACTGGAAAAACCATAGCCTTGACTAGACAGACCTTTGTTAGCAAAGTAATGTCTCTGCTTTTTAATATGCTGTCTAGGTTGGTCATAACTTTCCTTCCAAGGAGTAAGCATCTTTTAATTTCATGGTGGCAATCACCATCTACAGTGATTTTGGAGCCCCCCAAAATAAAGTCAGCCACTGTTTCCACTGTTTCCCCAACTATTTGCCATGAAGTGATGGGAACTGGATGCCATGATCTTAGTTTTCTGAATGTAGAGCTTTAAGCCAACTTTTTCATTCTCCTCTTTCACTTTCATCAAGGGGCTCTTTAGTTCTTCTTCACTTTCTGCCATAAGCATGGTGTCATCTGCATATCTGAGGTTATTGATATTTCTCCCAGCAATATTGATTCCAGCTTGTGCTTCCTCCAGCCCAGCATTTCTCATGATGTACTCTGTATATAAGTTTAATAAGCAGTGTGACAATATACAGCCCTGATGTACTTCTTTTCCTATCTGAAAGCGGTCTGTTGTTCCATGTCCAGTTCTAACTGTTGCTTCCTGACCTGCATACAGATTTCTCAAGAGGCAGGTCAGGTGGTCAGGTATTGCCATCTCTTTCAGAATTTTCCACAGTTTATTGTGATCCACACAGTCAAAGGCTTTGGCATAGTCAATAAAGCAGAGTTCATTGACTGGAGTAGTTTAGTGTAGCTGTTTTTATAAAATGAGACATTAGAGCTTTAAATAAAAAATCGATAAAGGACAGAAATGGTATGGACCTAACAGAAGCAGAAGATATTAAGAAGAGGTGGCAAGAATACACAGAAGAACTGTACAAAAAAGATTTTCACGACCCAGATAATCACGATGGTGTGATCACTCATCTAGAGCCAGACATCCTGGAATGTGAAGTCAAGTGGGCCTTAGAAAGCATCACTACGAACAAAGCTAGTAGAGGTGATGGAATTCCAGTTAAGCTATTTCAAATCCTGAAAGATGATGCTGTGAAAGTGCTGCACTCAATATGCCAGCAAATTTGGAAAACTCAGCAGTGGCCACAGGACTGGAAAAGGTCAGTTTTCATTCCAGTCCCAAAGAAAGGCAATGCCAAAGACTGCTCAAACTACTGCACAATTGCACTCATCTCATATGCTAGTAAAGTAATGCTCAAAATTCTCCAAGCCAGGCTTCAGCAATATGTGAACCATGAACTTCCTGATGTTCAAGCTGGATTTAGAAAAGGCAGAGGAACCAGAGATCAAATTGCCAACATCCACTGGATCATGGAAAAAGCAAGAGAGTTCCAGAAAAACGTCTATTTCTGCTTTACTGACTATGCCAAAGCCTTTGACTGTGTGGATCACAATAAACTGTGGAAAATTCTGAAAGACATGGGAATACCAGACCACCTGACCTGCCTCTTGAGAAACGTGTATGCAGGTCAGGAAGCAACAGTTAGAACTGGACATGGAACAACAGACTGGTTCCAAATAGGAAAAGGAGTACGTCAAGGCTGTATGTTGTCACCCTGCTTATTTAACTTACATGCAGAGTACATCATGAGAAATGCTGGGCTGGAAGAAGCACAAGCTGGAATCAAGATTGCCAGGAGAAATATCAATAACCTCAGATATGCAGATGACACCACCCTTATGGCAGAAAGTGAAGAGGAACTCAAAAGCCTCTGATGAAAGTGAAAGTGGAGAGTGAAAAAGTTGGCTTAAAGCTCAACATTCAGAAAACGAAGATCATGGCGTCTGGTCCCATCACTTCATGGGAGATAGATGGGGAAACAGTGGAAATAGTGGCTGACTTTATTTTTCTGGGCTCCAAAATCACTGCAGATGGTGACTGCAGCCATGAAATTAAAAGATGCTTACTCCTTGGAAGGAAAGTTATGACCAACCTAGATAGCATATTCAAAAGCAGAGACATTACTTTGCCCACAAAGGTTCGTCTAGTCAAGGCTATGGTTTTCCCTGTGGTCATGTATGAATGTGAGAGTTGGCACCGAAGAATTGATGCTTTTGAACTTTGGTGTTGGAGAAGACTCTTGAGAGTCCCTTGGAGTGCAAGGAGATCCAACCAGTCCATTCTGAAGGAGATCAGCCCTGAGATTTCTTTGGAAGGAATGATGCTAAAGCTGAAACTCCAGTACTTTGGCCACCTCATGTGAAGAGTTGACTCATTGGAAAAGACTCTGATGCTGGGAGGGATTGGGGGCAGGAGAAGGGGACGACAGAGGATGAGATGGCTGGATGGCATCACTGACTCGATGGACGTGAGTCTGAGTGAACTCTGGGAGTTGGTGATGGACAGGAAGGCCTGGCGTGCTGCGATTCATGGGGTTGCAAAGAGTCGGACACGACTGAGCAACTGAACTGAACTGAGCTGAGAGCTTTAAAAGGGAGAGTGAAGTCACAGTAAGCTCCCAGACCCTCTACCAGGAGTTCCTGGGCTTTTTCTTCAGAACTGTCATTAAATATGACTTAGATTCAAGGAATATTATTGTCCTGTATCTCTTTGGTCAAGGTTACACCTTACCAGGACCTATCCCTGTATTTCAGGAGCTATTTCCAGAAATAAGGGAATTGCTATAAGTTGGAAAGTAGCCCCAAGCAATGCAGGACACCCTGGTTTGATACCTGGGTATTGAGAAGGGATAGGCTACCCATTCCAGTATTCTGGCCTGGAGAATTCCATGGACTGTATAGTCCATGGGGTCGCAAAGAGTCAGACACAACTGAGTGACTTTCACTTTCACTTGAAAGAAGAAGGTAAAGAAACAGGATATCCCAGGCTGCTGATCACAGCAGCTTATTCTTCTGGCAAGGGACCACTGACACAGGATATAAATTGCAGTGACTGGGAAGTGAGTGTGATGAGCCTCCCAGGCCCCCCAAATCCTAGAGCAGAGATTCCTAAACTTTTTGGTGGTGAGAACCCCAAGTAGTTATGTAATGTTTAAAAAGTTGATACCTTCATTGCCAAAGGTATTTGGGTAATGAGTGGCTCTGGAATAAAGTGCTGACT
This sequence comes from Bos indicus x Bos taurus, assembly GCF_003369695.1. NCBI lineage: Eukaryota > Metazoa > Chordata > Mammalia > Artiodactyla > Bovidae > Bos > Bos indicus x Bos taurus. The sequence goes on from NC_040078.1 coordinate 32,094,926, forward strand.
TGTTTAAATTGTCACTATGATGGATCTTGGGGAAAAGAGGAATAAGGTTCAAGACCTTGCCAAATTGATATATATATATATATAATAGAAATCCTTATTAGAAGTTTGTTTTGGAAAAGGTGTGAAATATGGAAAACTATTATTGACAAAGCTACTCACTTATGATTCCCATGATCCTGGAGATGAGTGTTTCTGAAACACATACCCTTTTAACAATATTTGCTTGACTTCTTTTTGGGTTTGCCTTTAATCTTTTAAGGAAGTAAAGGAGACTTTCTGTCTAGGCCCATGGGAGTCACAGAAGATAACAGGAAGGCACTCAGGAAGCCACGTTAGTGGGCCCATATGGATATCTACCTGACATCATGAATTTTCACTGCTATATTTTCTTGCTCTTAAATTGTCTACAAGAAAAAGCTCCCAGGATCTTGATGGCTCAAATCTCTTATTCCAGGCTCCTTGATTTCATAAGCACAATGACCTATGACTTCCATGGTAGCTGGGACACATGTACAGGCACAATAGTCTCCTGTATGTAGGAACCAAGGATTGATGTGACATGGGTTATTCCAACTGTGTAAGAAAGAGAAGACTCAAATATGCAGAAGGAAGATGGGGAAGGGATTTGGAGCCTTGGTTGTGGGAAAACAGGCTTTCTCTTTGGGGGACAATTAGCTAGACTTTGTTAATAATGTGGGACAAACAATGGTGAAGAATAAGGTCTGTGTTGCTTCTGCAGGGATATGCTGTGAAGTACTGGAGAGACAACGGCATCCCTTCAGAGAAACTCATCATGGGGTTCCCCACCTATGGGAGGACCTTCCGGCTCAGCACTTCTGACACCTCAGTCTGTGCCCCAGTCTCTGGAACAGGGTCATCTGGTCCTTACACACGTGATGCTGGCTTCTGGGCTTACTATGAGGTAACCACCATGGCTAATTCAGGCTAAAATGCCCTGGGGAAAATTCAGCCCTCCAAGTAATCTTGCTATTCTTATATTCTTGAGATTTTATACCCTGGCTTTCACAGGTCTGTGGAAAGGAAGGTTGATGGCTGTGGAATACTTTTCACTTAAAAAAACTATCTGAATTGTCTTTTGGGGTTTTGAAGTGTATGGTACCATCTTTCCCACAGCCCAAAGCTATACTGAATTTCTTTGCTGCTGCTGCTGCTGCTAAGTCACTTCAGTCGTTACATCCATGTAAATAGGTGGAGAAGGATTTCAACAGACTAGCCTGGAGAGGGCAAATACTTTGATTTCTCCACCAACCTGAATTGAATGAATTTACTCAAAATTTATGCTGAAAATACACAGAATGATTAGCAGTGTTCGTTACTCAAGTGTTTGTGGAAGAATGATCTCAGCACATATGGTCATGCTTACCATTTCTCAATCTCTCCTATGAACAGAATTAAAATTTCACTCGCTTGCTGCCTGTTTTCATAAAGATTTGTGTTCATTTTATGAAACAAAATCACTTTTGAGATACATATGTGAAATTAATGTAGATATTTCACAATGTCCCCTTTTCCATCCCCTTCCCATTTCTTACTATTTTTCTTCCAGTTAAAGTCCTTTCTCCTCCAACACATGACATAATCTGACATGTTCAGTGTTGCCTTCCTCATTCCTCCATAGAGCTGTACATTCCTAAGTAAAGCCACAATTGAAGACCAAAAAGTCCTATATGCTTATAAAAACACTGAGTGGTTTGGTTGTGACAATATTAAAAGCTGTAGATGTGTTATGAACAATGTAAAAAAAATACAATTCTAGCTTTGAATCCTAAGCTTATCAGGAGCCCATTTCACCAAGATCTATGGTTTGAAAGTTTTAAATATTCACAGAGTGGGGTACACACCAGGCAGTGTCTAGATAAGTACTTTGAATGCAGCTTCTATGAGGTCTGACCTTGGCACATCTAGAGTAACTAGTGAGACTCCAGGACATCACTAAAATGGGGGGAGGAGGGTAGCCAATCCATTAACTTCCCTGGGGAGTGCTTCTCGTACTTCAGTCCAGGCCCAAGGAGTCAGTAGATGAGTTTAATTCCTTTTGTGACCCCAGTGCTTGCCACTCTGCATGATTTGCATGGTAGGAACTCAGCATGATGATGACTGACAGACTAAATAGATGATGTAATGGGAGGGGGGGGGGTTGACTCGTTTTTACATGAATCTAGGACAGGCTATCAAATTGGGACATTCCCACTCCACACCAAGGAACTCGGACGCTTGGAAGAGCTCCTTTTCAGGTATTGTATTCTTCAACTCTGTTCTCTATATTTTCTCTTTGTTAAAAAACTTCTTGTTACTTCTCATTCTGTGCATCCATTCTTTTCCCAAGTTCTTGGATCTTTTTTATAATCATCACTTTGAACTCTTTCTCAGGTACACTGGCTCTTTCTACTTCGTTTAGTTGTTCTGGGGTTTTATCTTATTTCAAGAGAAGCATATTTCTCTGCCATCTCATTTTGTCTAAACTATTTGTATTTTTATGTAGGTGGAATGTTAGTTATTAGTTATATTTCTCAGCCTTGGAGAAGTGGCTCTCTGTAGGGTATGTTTTATGTAACCTAGGAGTACACTCCCCATTCATCTCCCAAGGACTAGGGACGAGTGGTCTCAGGGTAAGTTCTTACCTGTTTACAGACTCAGTTCCTCAGGCTGTAGGATTATAGTTTTCTGCCTTATGATGCTTGCCCTCTGGTGGGTGAGGCTAGACTAGAGATTTGTCAGGCTTCTTGGTTTGTCTGGCCCCTGGAGAGGCCAGTGTTTGCCCAGTGGTGAGTGGAGCTGGAGGTCTTGGTCCTCCAGCAGGCAGGGCCATGTCAAGGGACATGTTTAAAGGTGGCTGTGGGCTCAGGAACTCTTTTAACAGGCTGTCTGGTGATGGATGGGGCTGCATCCCCACTCAGTTTGTTGTTTGGCCTGAGATACCCCAGCTCTGGAGCCTAGAGTCTGTTGGATGGGGCCAGGTCTTGCTGCTAATGACCCAAGCAAGATGTCTACCTCCAGTCAGAGTTCATGCAGATGACCCTCCCCCCAATATTTTTACCACCAATATCTTTGTCCCCAGGATGAGCCACCACTCTCCTCACCTTCCGAGGAGACCGTCAAAACCCCAACAGATAGGCCTTTCTCAGGCTTCTATGAAGTTACTGCTTTTGCCCTGAGTGTTGGTGTGCATGAAATTTTGTGTGTAGCTTTTAAGAGTGGAGTCTCTATTTCCCCAAGTTCTGTGAAGCTCCTGCCATTAAGCCCCACTGGCCTTCAAAGTCAAAGGCTCTGGAGACTGTTCTTCTCGATGTCAAATATGAGGCTGACATGGAGCTCAGAACTTTCACACCTGTGGAAGAACTTCTGTCGTATTATTCTTCAGTTTGTGAGATCTGATCATATCACAAGTGCACCCCTCCTAGTGTCTCATTGTGGTTACTTCTTTATGTCTTTGGATGCAGGATATTTTTTGGCAGGTTCCAATCTTTTTTAACAAATAGTTGTTTAGCAGTGAGTTGTGATTTTGGTGTGCTTGTGAGAAGAGGTGAGCTCACGAAGTTTTTTCTACTCTGCCACCTTGTCTAGGAATTGTAAGAGCCCCTAAAACATTTACTCTGCCTTAAGTATCCTCTACATCTAGCAAGCCCAAATACAAAGTCAAGCAAGCCATCCAAATCCTTGATATGTATAGACCAACAATGTCCTATCACCAGGACTGGCAGTAGAAAACATAAAACTCATTCCTGGGACTTATAGCTAGAGGGCGGGGATGCACAAGTATAATATTTCAGTAAAGTGAAGCCACTCTACTGAGCACTCAGTTAGGAAACCCTCGGACCCTTCTACATTTTTACAGAACAAACCAGCACGAGGAGAGAGCACCTTCTGTACACTGAGTCTTTATGCAGTCATATAGTAATTATGAGCCCTTTGCCCCTCCCTGCGCCCCATGATGGCAGACAGGAGGGTCAGACAATGCAGAAGGACAAGAGCAGCTCTGTCCTCAGTCCTGAAGAGTCTGTGGTCAGGAGGAGCATGTGAAGGTAGTCACAGCTTTTCAGTTGTAGTACAAGCTTAGGTAGGCCAAACGGTTCCGATGCTTTCTAAAGTCCTTGTCTGTGGACAGCTGCAATGAAAAATACTGTCAAAGTCAATATTCACATGAGAACTCCCTGCCTCTGGTCTTCCTGGATGTGTGAAATAGACCCGTATTGTTGGAGCTGTTTTAGCCTACCTGAGCCCCAACCACACAGTAACCTAACCTAGTGAATCTCTCAACATTGCTCTGTATATCTACTCTTTGTCATCTTTTTCTGGAATATATCATGCTAGGAATTATTTTCTACTTGGCAAATCATCAAGTATAGCTGGTAAATGTCTTGAAAACAAAGATTATATGTTTAATTCTTGAATGTTACCTGTAGGCCCTAGCACAATGATGTTAGTACATTTGGCATTTAATAAACACTTGCAGAATTAATCCAAAGTTCCACCAGGGGGGAAAAGGACACCTCTGGAATTATTACAAGTGACACGGGCTGACCATTTATTATGCTACAGGTCTGGTGTTATAATATCTCAATCTTTACAACTTCATCAGATCAAGTCTAGTTTATATCTATTTTAAAGATAAGCAAATTGAGGCTTAGAAAAGTTAGAGGATACATAGCAAACAAATATGGAACTAGTGTTTGAACCCAGGCAGTCTCTTCCTAAAATCCATGTTCTTGCCAGAATGATCCACTGCACCTTGATGATCTAATACTAGGTGATGTGATGGGAAGAGCACTGGCTTAGAAGTCACACAATCTATATTCTAGCTGAGCAACTTCAACAAGCCATTTAATCGAAGCCTCAGTTTGGACTTCCCTGGTAGCACAGCTGGTCAAGAATCCGCCTGCAATGTGGGAGACCTGGGTTCGATCCTTGGGTTGAGAAGAGCCCCTGGAGGAGTGCATGGCAACCCACTCCAATATTCTAGTCTGGAGAATTCCCACAGACAGAGGAGCCTGGCAGGCTGCAGTCCATGGGGTTGCAGAGTCAGATGTGAAAGTGTTAGTCACTTCAGTCGTGTCTCTTTGCGACCCCATGGTCTGTAGCCTGCCAGGTTCCTCTGTCCATGGGATTCTCCAGGTGAGAATACTGGAGTGGGTTGCCATTCCCTTCTCCAAAAGAGTTGGATGCAATTGAGTGACTAAGCACAGCACAGCACAATCCTCAGTTTCCTTCTCAATCATAGAGGATAATTATCTAAGACTACCACAAAGGTTATTTGAGGACTAAATAAGAAATTGTGACTTTTGTCAGTCACATACATCTCTAGAAATCTAGTGAAATTGTGTAACTCTTCAAAATTTCCCATAAGTATATATTACACAAAATTGTGCAAGTACTTTCAGGGGATCAAGGATTTCTTGAAGTTTATTCCCAGACCCCTGGTTAAGAATCACTGATACATGTGGAAGTATTAGGTAAAGGCTCCACAGAAGTCCAATCATATTACCTCAGTTTTCAGGGTTCTTTTCTGTAGACATGGAACCTGAGACCAGTCTGGAGATCCAAATTTCATTGGCCAGGTGACTTTCTGAGGTTCCTTTTTCTCTAGTTTATATGTGCCAGGGCTAGAAAAAAATATAAAACCTTATGTTGAAGAGTTAGTGACCACCACAATTCTAGTTTGGAGAAATCCCACAGACAGAGGAGCCTGGCAGGCTACAGTCCATGGGGTCGCAAAGAGTTGGATGTGAAAGTTTTAACCACTTCATTAGTGTCTGACTCTCTGTGACCTCATGGACTGCAGCCTGTCAGATTCTTCTGTCCATGGGATTCTCCAGGCAGGAATACTGGAGTGGGTTGTAGTGACCATAAACTTCATCAGTACTACCTGTGTACCTGAACTAGTCCTAACTCTTTTGGAAAAGGCAACAGACTGATTAGATCTTAATGTCAGGTAAGCATAGGGTTCCTTTGCCTGCTAATGTGTTTCTAAATAGGTGTTAGTGTTCAAGATTTGTAGTCCTGACATTTCAGTGAAGGTAAAAATCAGCTCTAGTTTAAGCTATTTCTGTAACCTCACTCTTCTTAACCGAGAAACCAAGAGATCCCAGAAGTGGTGGATGATAATAGAGATTTGCCACAGTGATGCTAATTAGTACACATGATGTGAAATTTCTCAACAATAGGGTATTTTGTCTTGCCTTTGTTCATATCATTTTGTCTTTTGGTGTAGACACTTAACTGTGGAAATAAGATGTAGAGTGGACATGGGAAACAAGCTTCATCACCTCCACTTCTTTACTAGAACCTTAAGAAAGTTACATTTCCTCTCTCATCCTTGGAATTCTCACTAGTAAAAGAAACACCTTGACCATGCCCTATAATTTTCAATGGCTTCCTAAAGCACTGAGACCACCTCCCTTGGTCTATGAGGTTTATGGACTCTAGCCCTTATTCCTCCTCTGTTCTCATTTTCTCCTTGCCCACTACACTGTAGCCACACTAGCCTTCTTTCTTTTTTCCACACACCTCCCAACTACAGCCTTTGTACTTGCAGTTCCTTCTGCCTGGGAAGCTCTCGGCCTAGATCTTCACAGGGTCAGTTCAATCTTGTCATTGTGCTTTCAGATGAAGTCACTGTGCTTTCATTTCCCAGAAAGACCAATCCTTGCCAAAGTAGATTCCAGCCATCACTCCATACCACATCATCTTTGTAAAAAATATTACTATTTTTATTTACTTATTTATTTTAGGCTGTACTGGGTCTTTGTTGGTTCACAAGCTCTCTCTCTAGATGCAATGAGCAGGGGCTACTCTCCAGTTGCAGTATGTGGGCTTCTCATAGCGGCAGCACCTCTTGCTGTGAAGCATGGGCTCTAGGGAGTGCCGGCTTCACTAGTTGTGGCTCCCAGGCTCTAGAGCACAGGCTCAGTAGTTGTGGTGCATGGGCTTAGTTGCTCCAAGGCATGCCAGATCTTTCCAGATCAGGGATCCAACCCGTTTCTCCTGCATTTCCAGGCAGATTCTTTACCACTAAGTCACCAGGGAAGCCCCCCGTCTATTATATCATCTTGTTTGGTGTTATTCAGCACTCCACCAGGTCCCCATACTTCCTGGTGTGCCTGTGGTAGCTCCAGCTCATGGCTACTGTCTTGGTATAATTATTAATGAGACCCCCTTTAAAGTCTAAGAAGTGTCACATGCTGACTAATAAATTATATGGTCATTATTACCACTGATTATTTTCTTGTTTATTTGCTTCTCATCTGTCTGGACTCTAGAATGTAAGCTCCAAGAAATGATGATGGGTGTAATGCAAAATCTTTGGAACCTACACAACTTCTTGGCTTTTTATAAATATTTATTGAATGAATCACCACAGTCTACAATTTTATAATTCTAGAGACCTGGAAGGCAAGAGGTTGAATCTTTAAAGATAGATGGTTTCTTATTTAGAGGGCGTGGTTGGGATGTAACCCCTTTTTGTACTTCCTTTCCTATTGCTCTTTGTTGAAGTGCACCAGAAGAAGGGGCACATACCCAGGATAACAAGGGTCCTTTGAGTATGTCCGAAAGCGAGGTGACAAGGTATTAAATGGAGCAAAATTTGGTTTGTGTGTTTGCTCCTGAAGATTGACTGTCTGGTACATGCCTGGGTAAGGTGTCACATCCTGTTTCCAAGAGAAAGATCAATATGTCAGAGGGTGATGTATATATATGTAAAGATTTCTAAGTAGAAAAAACAAAGTCATCCTCCCCCTCTTCATGTGTCAGCTATGGTTTATAGAATTAGGCCCACAGTAGGTTGAAAACCAAGATAAGAGTATTGTTCAGCTACCTAAAGGTACCTAATGTTTTGGCTATAGAAATAAACCTATGGGGGCAGAGAGTCAAGGTAACCTATTGTAGCTACTATCCCCACCATCCCACCATCCCACCATCCCACTCAGATTTTCTTTTGGAGCCAGTATCCCTCTCCCTGAGCTTAAGTATCAAGAAAATGTCCAACAAGAGATTAGGAACCTATACTGAAGACTTGAAATCCAATCACACAAAAAGGTTAAGAAGTTAGAACTGATTTTTTTAACTGATATTATACTATATATTACATATAATTATATGATGCATATAAACAAAGCTTCCAGTATTTTATCAGCAGGTGTCTCAGGACTGAAGCTCTGCCTTGGTACCATTTCTTCTGAGAATTATTTTCCATTCTCCCAGGACACTCACACACACATTTCCCACATTAACACCCAAGTTTTCATGTAGACTCCTTAGTAGCTTTTGTCCAGATGACTTTCATCTTGAATTTCAGGACATACTTTAGGTAACCTCCAACTGTGCTCCTCAATGAAAATACATGCAGCAACATGGATCACACTGAAATCTAAGCACGTTCAGCCATTTCTAACCTTGTTCTTTGGCTTAAACCTCACAGCTGTTCTGGCTCCAAAACCATATCCTTTTATACTGGTTGGGATCTTAGCGAGGCTGTATGCCAAGTCTTTACTCTTCATGTGTTATGTAGAAAACAAACAAAGACAAAACATGCATAGAGAACATTATAGTTATTAAAACAGAGTGGTCTCAGAGTATCCCTGAATCTTCTCTGCTCAAGTTGCCCTTTCTTTCTTGATTCCTCTGAATCAAGACCAAACAGTTACATATGTAACATAGGCTTCTCTACAAAGAAATGTGGCTGGATAGGTAGAGTGAATGACATTCGAATCCAGTGAATCCACTATTCTGAGCCCCACAGAGCTGAATCAGCTTTATATGGTTTCAACTGAATCTGATTATGATTTCATAAACTACCTACCAGCACAGACACAGTAGGTTTGGACTAAGAGGAAATATTTAGTCACCAGCCTTTGTAGGTATGAATGATGAGGGAACACTTACTGGGGATCGCATGAGGCCAAGACTTGCATTTAGTGGGGATGGCAAAGGTGAGTAATGGCCCTTTACTTTCTGATATTGGCCCTGACAGCTGGTTGCAGACGGAGGACCAGAGAGCACTTTCTCATGCTGGGACCCGGAAGGTCACAAATCGCCCAGGGCTTTTCTTCCAGGAAACTTAGGTATCCTTGGATAGTCTGGGAACTGACACCCACCTGAGGTAAAGTGAATACTCACTTCTTCTGCTATATAACATCCAGGCCCTCTGTGGGGCACTCCCCTAATAGGGAGAAACTTGTTCCCCAGCAAGTCTGAGGGAAAGAAGTGGGGAAAGATCTTCCTATGTTGACATGTTCCAAAGGAGTAGTTAACCAGCGTCTCTGGAGAACGAGAAAGAGGAGAAACTCCACATGAAGGAAGTCCCTGTGGTCCAAATGAGGGTGGGGGCAGGGGCGGTGTGGGGAAGGGTGGCCGAGACCTGAGCAGACTGCACTCTTAACGAAACCGTGACCAATCCAAGGAGACAGGCAAGCCACATTTCCCTCCTTTCCCCCTTGGTCTTTCCCAGTCTCCCCATCTTCCTTCTGCCTCTATCACCTCAGCCCTCCTCACCTGCTTGGCTGAAGCACATCGCGCCAGTGCCTCTAGGGCGAGCGTTTTGAACCGCGTTGCCTAGGGAACAGGCTGGCAGATAACCCCAGCTCTGGTGCGCCTGCGTGGCAAGGGGGCCTGCCATGGAGCCACTTCGGGCCACGTTGGGTGGGAACCTGCATCGCTAGGGCCAGGAGCCCAGGAGGGTGTGAACTAACAAAAACAAAATAAGTGTATGTGTACCAAAGAAATGAGGGACATAAGAAGGCTGAGGAGTTACTTCACATTTAGGCATATTGATGAAGCATGAAAATCTAATGTGACATATGTTCCTAGATTGGATCTTGAATGAGATAAGAAAGATACGTTGTTGGGAAAGTTATTTAGAGGTTTTTTTCCTACTTAGCCAGTCACTGAAAAGACACTGAATTATTATTCAACGTATTTTTTTATGACTGTGTAAGACATTTATTCAAGTTATTCAACAAATATTTATTAGTGTCCAAATAATGGTAAAAATTTAACCATACTGGACCATGTGCTACTTAGATCGTTTTGGAGATTCATCTTTGTCTCCTAAGAACTTAATTTCCAATGTTTTCTCACTGGAAGCAGAATGATGGATTTTACCAGCCAGCCCAACTCCCCCTGTCTTTTTCTGGAAGCTTTCCCCACCTAGTTTTCTGGACTGTTAGTAGGACAACAATAATGCCAGAATAAAGCTAAATGGCCTGTTAGTTAAACCCTCTAAAGATGTGGACTTTCCTTTTACAGAAATAATTTTGTTAGTTTAGTGACAATAGACTACTTGGATCCTAGAAGTGAATTGCTGTCTTGGTATAAACCAAGCTTGTTTCACTCAGCCTCCTCCCTACCACCAACAGGTGCTGTTGAATTGTGGGAGCTGGATGAGAACATACCACTCGTCAGCAAGTTTTGCAAGTATGAGGTTTGTTCAAAATTGTTATATTTACATAAACCTTTCTTTCAGTAAGTCACACACTTAGTGCTTCTATGCATTCTGAGGAAGCTTTAGAGCATCTAAGGAGAGCCAACAAACATGGAAGAAGCTGAGTGAATTTATATCCAATCACCCTTTGCAGGGAGTTTCTTAGGGTTAGTCTCTGGGTCACACTGAACATTATTAGAGCCACTTGTGCAGAAACTGGTTTTGTTTGGATAAAGGGTAAGCAAGCTCTAGTCTCAATTTTGAGTTAAAGTTTCCCTAGAGCATCAGCAACCTATATAGACCAATTTTGGGAAAACAAAATAAGCAGAACAGTCTTGGACCCAAAACACATTGTTTTGTTGTGTTCTCCATCAAAAATGGGCATCTATGGAATTTTTCATCTTCATTATATGGTCACAAGACTCGTTCAATCCAGAAAGACTCAAGCAGGCACAGAGATGGGGAGAGAAATTTAACTTATTTTAAGTTACAGAGGCATATGACACATAATCCATGATCCTAAAATCTTTTGTCATCTTGTGTAAGGTTTAATACCCTCCTCAACTTATTGTGGAAAATTTCCTCATCTTGTATGTGATATGCCATAGTTTCAATATATAATATATCATCAAAATCCAAAAGATCATCTGATCTCTATTCCTGCTCTGCAAATATGTGTTAATATACAATATTTGTTTTTTTCTGTTTCTAACTTACTTCATTCTAACAGTAAAAGAGTGACAGTTTCTAGGCCCATTCACGTATCTACAAGTGATGCAATTTCATTCTTTTTAATGGGAGATTGGGATTGACATATATACTCTACCATGTGTAAAATAGATAGCTAGTGGGAATCTGCTATATAGTAGAGGGAGCTCAGCTTGGTGCTCTGTGATGACCTAGATGGGTGGCATGGGAGGGGTGGAAGAAAAGTCCAAGAGGGAGGGGATATACAGAGGAGCCTGGCAGGCTACAGTCCATAGGGTCATGCAGAGTCAGACATGACTGAAGCGACTTAGTACAACACAACACATAGCTGATCACTTTGTTGTACAGCAGAAACTAACACAACATGGTAAAGCAACTATACTCCAATAAAGAATAAATGAAAGGAAGAGTAGATAGAGTTTACACCAACCTTTTAACTTTCTGGTGGGAGCCCAGCCAGTGCCACTTGTTGCAAGTTCCTTCAGTAAATAGAGTCATATTTCAATATCACCATAATGTTGAGGGTCAGATTCTAGTAAAGCATTTTACTTTGGGAGGCACCATGTTATATGCATTAGGAACTTCAGTTTCAAGATAAAATTTTCCACTCCAATAGTAACTTTTATCTGGGATCTTGGCTGAAAAAATGAAACTTGTTTAGATCAGAAAATGTGCTTTACATGTACAAGCAAATCAGCTTCAGGTTCTGCCAGATTTTTTTTTTTAATTTTTATTAAAAATTTTTTAAATTTAATTTTATTTATTTTAATTAGAGGCTAATTACTTTACAATATTGTATTGGTTTTGCCATACGTCAACATGAATCCGCCACGGGTGTACAGGTGTTCCCAATCCTGAACTCCCCTCCCACCTCCCTCCCCATACCATCCCTCTGGGTCATCCCAGTGCACCAGCCCCAAGCTTCCTGTATCCTGCATCAAACCTGGACTGGCGATTCATTTCTTATATGATATTATACATGTTTCAATGCCATGCTCCCAAATCATCCCCCCCCTCCCTCTCCCACAGAGCCCAATCTTTAACAAGCAATTTGTGTCTCACAAAAAGCCCTCTGATTAGGTCAGAAACTGCCTGATGTACAGGCCTGTGACCATTATTCAATGTCAACTTGCCTGGCAGAGTTAGCATTAATTCTACCTTTGACCTTGGCACCTGAGATGCAGACTCTGCCCAGCACCATCCCTGGGCCCAGTAGATTCCTCATAGCAAGACCAATTTGGGTTTCATTTGTGTAGTTATTTTTATAAATTATAGTAAGATGTAATATACAAATTACCATTTTAATCATTTTTAAGTTGGCGATTAGGTGGCATTAAGTACTTTAACATTATTGTACAACATCAGCACCATCCATCATCCCAAATTGGAACTCTGTAATCATTAAACAACAACTCTTTCCTCCAAGATCTTGGCAACCAACCTTGTACTTTCAGGTTTGTGGGTTTGACTGTTCTAGGTACCTCATATGAGTAGAATCACACTGTGTTTGTCCTATGTGACTGGATTGTCATTTGATTTTATAAGGTTAGGGTTTGCTCCTCAAAGTGTGGGACCAGCAGCACTGGTATCACCTGGAACTTGTGAGAAGGGCAGAATGTTCAGATCTCTTAAATCATAATTTATACTTTCCCGGTGACTAGTGCCTGTTGAAAGTTGAGAAGCACTGACTTTGATTATCCTTTGAGAATTCTAACTGGCTCAGGAAGCAGGCAGGGAAGTGTCCAGCCATTCACAAGTGAGCCACTCTGATGTGTCAGGAGCTTTTGAGGATTGTGATGTGTGGTAGTGAGCAAGACAGATGTGGTCAGCCCAGTCTCCAGCAGCTTAGTTTAGAGAGAAAGAGATCAGATCAGATCAGATCAGTCGCTCAGTCGTGTCCGACTCTTCATGACCCCATGAACTGCAGCACGCCAGGCCTCCCTGTCCATCACCAACTCCTGGAGTTCACTGAGACTCAAGTCCATTGAGTCAGTGATGCCATCCAACCATCTCATCCTCTGTCGTCCCCTTCTCCTCTTGCCCCCAATCCCTCCCAGCATCAGAGTCTTTTCCAATGAGTCAACTCTTCGCGTGAGGTGGCCAAAGTACTGGAGTTTCAGCTTTAGCATCATTCCTTCCAAAGAAATCTTAGGGCTGATCTCCTTTAGATGGACTGGTTGGATCTCCTTGCAGTCCAAGGGACTCTCAAGAGTCTTCTCCAACACCACAGTTCAAAAGCATCAATTTTTCGGCGCTCAGCCTTCTTCGCAGTCCAACTTTCACATCCATACATGACCACAGGAAAAACCATAGACTTGACTAGACGAACCTTTGTTGGCAAAGTAAAGTCTCTGCTTTTGAATATGCTATCTAGGTTGGTCATAACATTCCTTCCAAGGAGTAAGCGTCTTTTAATTTCATGGCTGCAATCACTATCTGCAGTGATTTTGAAGCCCCAAAAGATAAAGTCTGACACTGTTTCCACTGTTTCTCCATCTATTTGCCATGAAGTGGTGGGACTGGATGCCATGATCTTCGTTTTCTGAATGTTGAGCTTTAAGCCCACTCTTTCACTCTCCTCTTTCACTTTCATCAAGAGGCTTTTAGTTCCTTTTCACTTTCTGCCATAAGGGTGGTGTCATCTTCATATCTGAGGTTATTGATATTTCTCCTGGAAATCTTGATACCAGCTTGTGCTTCTTCCAGCCCAGTGTTTCTCATGATGTAATCTGCATAGAAGTTAAATAAGCAGGGTGACAATATACAGCCTTGACGTACTCCTTTTCCTATTTGGAACCAGTCTGTTGTTCCATGTCCAGTTCTAACTGTTGCTTCCTGACCTGCATACACGTTTCTCAAGAGGCAGGTCAGGTGGTCTGGTATTCCCATCTCTTTCAGAATTTTCCACAGTTGATTGTGATCCACACAGTCAAAGGCTTTGGCATAGTCAATAAAGCAGAAATAGATGCTTTTCTGGAACTCTCTTGCTTTTTCGATGATCCAGTGGATGTTGGCAATTTGGTCTCTGGTTCCTCTGCCTTTTCTAAAACCAGCTTGAACATCTGGAAGTTCACAGTTCACGTATTGCTGAAGCCTGGCTTGGAGAATTTTGAGCATTACTTTACTAGCGTCTGAGATGAGTGAAATTGTGCAGTAGTTTGAGCATTCTTTGGCATCGCCTTTCTTTGGGATTGGAATGAAAACTGACCTTTTCCAGTCCTGTGGCCACTGCTGAGTTTTCCAAATTTGCTGGCATATTGAGTGCAGCACTTTCACAGCATCATCTTTCAGGATTTGAAATAGCTCCACTGGAATTCCATCACCTCCACTAACTTTGTTCATAGTGGTGCTTTCTATCAATAATCACCTTCAATGTAAATGGGTTGAATGCCCCAACCAAAAGACAAAGACTGGCTGAATGGATACAAAAATAAGACCCCTATGTATGTTGTCTACAAGAGACCCACCTCAAAACAAGGGACACATACAGACTGAAAACGAAGGGCTGGAAAAAAAATATTCCACACAAAGAGAGCAATAGAAAGCAGGTGTAGCAATACTCATATCAGATAAAATAGACTTTAAAATAAAGGCTGTGAAAAGAGACCAAGAAGGACACTACATAATGATCAAAGGATCAAGCCAAGAAGAAGATATAACAATTATAAATATATATGCACCCAACATGGGAGCACCACAGTATGTAAGGCAAATGCTAACAAGTATGATAGGGGAAATTAACAATAACACAATAGACTTTAATACTCACATCTATGGATAGATCAACTAAACAGAAAATTAACAAGGAAACACAAACTTTAAATGATACAATGGACCAGTTAAACCTAATTGATATCTATAGGACATTTCATCTCAAAACAATGAATTCCACCTTTTTCTCAAGCGCACATGGAACCTTCTCCAGGATAGATCACATCCTGGGCCATAAATTTAGCCTTGGTAAATTAAAAAAAACTGACATCATTCCAAGCATCTTTTCTGACCACAATGCAGTAAGATTAGATCTCAATTACAGGAGAAAAACTATAAAAAATTCCAACATATGGAGGCTGAACAACATGCTTCTGAATAAGCAACAAATCACAGAATAAATCAAAAAAGAAATAAAAATATGCATAGAAATGAATGAAAATGAAAACACAGCAACCCAAAACCTATTAGATTCAGTAAAAGCAGTGCTAAGGGGAACGTTCATAGCAATACAGGCTTACCTCAAGAAACAATAAAAAAGTCAAATAAATAACCTAACTCTACACCTAAATCAACTAGAAAAGGAAGAAATGAAGTACCCCCAGGGGTAGTAGAAGGAAAGAAATCATAAAAATTAGGCCAGAAATAAATGCAGAGAAACAAAAGAGACCATAGTAAAAATCAACAAAGCTAAAAGCTGGTTCTTTGAGAAGATAAATAAAATTGACAAACCATTAGCCAGACTCATCAAGAAACAAAGGGAGAAGAATCAAACCAACAAAATTTGAAATGAAAATGGAGAAATCACAACAGACAACACAGAAATACAAAGGATCATAAGAGACTACTACCAGCAACTATATGCCAATAAAATGGACAACTTGGAAGAAATGGACAAATTCTTAGAAAAGTATAACTTTCCAAAACTGAACCAGGAAGAAATAGAAAATCTTAACAGACCCATCACAAGCAGAAATCTTCCAGCAAACAAAAGTCCAGAACCCGACGGCTTCACAGCTGAGTTCTACCAAAAATTTAGAGAAGAGCTAACACCTATCCTGCTCAAACTCTTCCAGAAAATTGCAGAGGAAGGTAAACTTCCAAACTCATTCTATGAGGCCACCATTATCCTAATACCAAAACCAGACAAAGATGCCACAAAAAAGGAAAACTACAAGGCAATATCACTGATGAACATAGATGCAAAAATCCTTAACAAAATTCTAGCAAACAGAATCCAACAACATATTAAAAAGATCATGATCAAGTGGGCTTTATCCCAGGGATGCAAGGATTCTTCAATATCCACAAATGAATCATGTAATACACCACATTAACATTAAACATTAAACACCACATAAAACATTAAAACATTAACATTATTATTGAAATATAAAAATCATTTGATTATCTCAATAGATGCAGAGAAAGCCTTAGACAAAATTCAACATCATTTATGATAAAAACCCTCCAGAAAGCAGGGATAGAAGGAACATACCTCAACATAATAAAAGCGATATATGACAAACCCACAGCAAACATTATCCTCAATGGTGAAAAATTGAAAGCATTTCCCCTAAAGTCAGGAGCAAGGCAAGGGTGCCCACTCTCACTACTACTATTCAACATAGTTTTGGAAGTTTTGGCCACAGAAATCAGAGCAGAAAAAGAAATAGAAGGAATCCAGACTGGAAATGAAGAAGTAAAACTCTCCCTGTTTGCAGATGACACGATCCTCTACATAGAAAATCCTAAAGACTCCACCAGAAAATTACTAGAGCTTATCAATGAATATAGTAAAGTTGCAGGATATAAAATTAACACAGAAATACCTTGCATTCCTGTACACTAACAATGAGAAAACAGAAAGAGAAATTAAGGAAACAATTCCATCCACCATTACAACGAAAAGAATAAAATACTTAGGAATAAATCTACCTAAAGAAACCAAAGACCTATATATAGAAAACTATAAAACACTCATGAAAGAAATCAAAGAGGACACAAATAGATGGAGAAATATATCATGTTCATGCATCAGAAGAATCAATATAGTGAATATGAGTATACTACCCAAAGCAATCTATAGATTCAATGCAATCCCTATCAACTACCAATGGTATTTTTCACAGAACTAGAACAAATAATTTCACAATTTGTATGGAAATACAAAAAAACCTAGAATATCCAAAGCAATCTTGAGAAAGAAGAATGGAACTGGAGGAACAGGAGGAACTGCCTGACTTCAGGCTATACTACAAAGCAACTGGTCAACAAGACAGTATGGTACTAGCACAAAGACAGAGATATAGATCAATGGAATAAAATAGAAAGCCCAGAGATAAATTCACAAACCTATGGACACCTTATCTTTGACAAAGGAGGCAAGAATATACAATGGAGAAGACAGTCTCTTTAACAAGTGGTGCTGGGAACACTGGTCAACCACTTGTAAAAGAACAGTATACTAATGCATATATATGGAATTTAGAAAGATGGTAACAATAACCCTGTGTACGAGACAGCAAAAGAGACACCGATGTATAGATCAGTCTTATGGACTCTGTGGGAGAGAGAGAGGGTGGGGAGATTTGGGAGAATAATATTGAAACATGTATAATATCATGTATGAAACGAGTCGCCAGTCCAGGTTTGATGCACGGTACTGGATGCTTGGGGCTGGTGCACTGGGACGACCCAGAAGGAGGGGAGGGGAGGGAGGAGGGTGGAGGGTTCAGGATGGGGAACGCGGGTATACCTGTGGCGGATTCATTTCAATATTTGGCAAAACTAATACAATATTGTAAAGTTTAAAAATAAAATTAAAAAAAAGAATGAAACTAGAACACTTTCTAACACCATACACAAAAATAAACTCAAAATGGATTAAAGATCTAAATGTAAGACCAGAAACTATAAAACTCCTAGAGGAAAATATAGGCAAAACACTCTCCAACATAAATCACAGCAGGATCCTCTATGACCCACCTCCCAGAGTAATGGAAATAAAAGCAAAAAATAAACAAATGGAACTTAATTAAACTTAAAAGCTTTTGCACAACGAAGGAAACTATAAGCAAGGTGAAAAGACAGCCTTCAGAATGGGAGAAAATAATAGCAAATGAAGCAACTGGCAAAGAATTAATCTCCAAAATTTACAAGCAACTCCTGCAGCTCAATTCCAGGAAAATAAACGACCCAATCAAAAAATGGGCCAAAGAACTTCCCCAAAGAAGACATACAGATGGTTAACAAACACATGAAAAGATGCTCAACACCACTCATTATCAGTTCAGTTCAGTCGCTCAGTCGTATCCGACTCCTTGTGACCCCATGAATCACAGCACGCCAGTGAAATGCAAATCAAAACCACAATGAGGTATCATCTTATGCTGGTCAGAATAGCTGCTATCCAAAAGTCTACAAGCAATAAATGCTGGAGAGGGTGTGGAGAAAAGGGAACCCTCTTACACTGTTGGTGGGAATGCAAACTAGTACAGCCACTATGGAGAACAGTGTGGAGATTCCTTAAAAAACTGGAAACAGACCTGCCATATGACCCAGCAATCCCACTGCTGGGCATACACACCAAGGAAACCAGAATTGAAAGAGACACGTGTACCCCAGTGTTCATTGCAGCACTGTTTATAATAGCCAGAACAAGGAAGCAATCTAGATGTCCATCAGCAGACGAATGGATAGGAAAGCTGTGGTACATATACAGAATGATGTATATGTGAATATATGAAACATAATGATGGGAATATTCAGTTCAGTTCAGTTCAGTTGTTCAGTTGTGTCCGACTCTTTGCGACCCCATGAATTGCAGCATGCCAGGCCTCCCTGTCCAGCACCAACTCCCGGAGTTCACTCAAACTCATGTCCATCAAGGCGGTGATGCCATCCAGCCATCTCATCCCCTGTCGTCCCCTATTCCTCCTGCCCCCAATCCCTCCCAGCATCAGGGTCTTTTCCAATGAGTCAGCTCTTCGCATGAGGTGGCCAAAGTATTGGAATTTCAGCTTCAGCATCAGTCCTTCCAATGAACACCCAGGACTGATCTCCTTTAGGATGGACTGGTTGGATCTCCTTGCAGTCCAAGGGACTCTCAAGAGTCTTCTCCAACACCACAATTCAAAAGCATCAATTCTTCGGCGCTCAGCTTTCTTCACAGTCCAACTCTCACATCCATACATGACCACTGGAAGAACCATAGCCTTGACTAGATGGACCTTTGTTGGCAAGGTAATATCTCTGCTTTTCAATATGCTATCTAGGTTGGTCATAACTTTCCTTCCAAGGAGTAAGCATCTTTTAATTTCATGGCTGCAGTCACCATATGCAGTGATTTTGGAACCCCCAAAAATAAAGTCTGACACTGTTTCCACTGTTTCCCCATCTATTTCCCATGAAGTGATGGGACCAGATGCCATGATCTTCATTTTCTGAATGTTGAGCTTTAAGCCAACTTTTTCACTCTCCTCTTTCACTTTCATCAAGAGGCTCTTTAGTTCCTCTTCACTTTCTGCCATAAGGGTTGTGTCATCTGCATATCTGAGGTTATTGATATTTCTCCCAGCAGTCTTGATGCCAGCTTGTGCTTCTTTCAGCCCAGCGTGTCTCATGATGCACTCTGCATAGAAGTTAAATAAACAGGGTGACAATATACAGCCTTGATATACCCCCTTTCCTATTTGGAACCTATTTGACATTAAAAAGAATATATTTGAATCGGTTGGAATGAGGTGGATGAAACTGGAGCCTATTATATGAGTGAAGTAAGCCAGAAAGAAAAACACCAATACAGTATACTAATGCATATATATGGAATTTAGAAAGATGGTAACAATAACCCTGTTACCAAGACAGCAAAAGAAACACAGATGTATTGAACAGTCTTTTGAACTCTGTGGGAGAGGGCAAGGGCATGATGATATGGGAGAATGGCATTGAAACATGTAAATTATCATATGTGAAATGAATCGCCAGTCCAGGTTCAATGCATGATACAAGGTGCTCGGGGCTGGTGCACTGGGATGACCCAGAGGGATGGGATGGGGAGGGAGGTGGGAGGGGGTTCAGGATGGGGAACACATGTACACCCATGGCAGATTCAAGTCAATGTATCACAAACCAATACAATATTGTAAAGTAAAATAAATAAATAAATAAATTTAAAAATAATAATAATAAAAAAGAAATGAGCACCAAACACACACATACACACACACACACACAGATATAGAACAGTCTTTTGGACTCTGTGGGAGAAGGCAAGGGTGGGATGATCTGAGCACTGAAACATGTATATTCTCATATGTGAAACATATCGCCAGTCCAGGTTCGATGCATGAGACAGGGTGCTCAAGGCTGGTGCACTGGGATGATCCAGAGGGATGGGATAGGGAGGGAGGTGGGAGGGGGGGCTCAGGATGGGGAACACATGTACACCCATGGCCGATTCATGTCAGTGTATGGCAAAAAGCACTACAATATTGTAAAGTAATTAGCATCCAATTAAAATAAATTAAAAAAGAAACAGTTGTTTAATTAAAAATCTAAGGTAATAAGAGGTAAGTATATATACGATCTCAGGTTTGTGATAGAATTAAAAGAACAACAATGAAAACAACTCAAGTTTAACCAAGATATTTCACCTTTTTGATTATTCATTATCAATACTGGGTAATTCTTTGTTATGAGGGGCTGTCTTGTGCAATGTAGGATGTTTAGCAGCATCCCTGGCTTTTATCCGTCTTGTACTAGTACCACCCCTGCCTCCACTGTGACAATGAAAAATGTCTCCAGACATTGCCATATGTCCGATGGGGGGCAGAGTATTGCCCAGTTGAGAGTCGCTTGCTTAAAAGGTAAAGAAAGAGGCCATTCAATGGATAACAATGTGTAATAACATGTTTATATATCTCTCAATAATGGTCATTTAGTTAGCTGAGATTTGCCTGTTGTTTTTTGTTGCTATTGTTGTTGCAAATAAACCTGCAGTGAACATACTTTCTTTGTATAATTGGGCAGATATCTCTGCATGGCAAATTTCTTAAGGGGAAGTTGCTGGGTAATAGGATTGTGGTGTTCTCAAAATGACTTCTGAGGAGATTGAATAATTTTCACCTTTACTACTTTATTAAAATATTTCTTTTTGAGTTGCCTCAATTTTTACACTTTAATATATGAAATCATGGGATTTGGGGGTAGTATACATTTTTTAATACACATTAAAATAAATGCATAAATGTGAAAATAAAAAATCATAATACACAGCCAAAAATCATCTTTTATATTAAATACTGGGAAACAACACTCTAGTCTATCTCCTTCATTTTAGAGACATGGTAAACCTCTCCAAGTTTATACTGATCTGTAGTCAATTCTCTTTGTGTTCTTATGTTAGTCAACCAGTTGCTTTTGTTCAAATCAAACTTCTCCATTTCTTCCACATGAGAATCGTGAAAAATTTGGTCAAATGCTTTGTTAAACGCAAAGCCTTTTGCCTCTGTGATCTTGCCCTCATTTAGTGGAGTGCTATAGAATATGGGAGGGGCTGTTTGCTGTGGAATTTCTTCAGCAGGTCAACTAAAAGACATTTGTACGTGTCTTTTCTCATTTTATGAGAACAGGCTAAGCATTAGGAAGGAGTGTTTTCTAAGTATCTGATGGGTGTGTAAAAATACAAAGCAGTGGTTGTCTTTTGACAGCAAGAACTCAAGGAGGAGGATTGGGAGTGACCGGAGCGACATGGCACACTGGTTTTCAACATAGCCCAGTGTTTCGCTGTTCATCATCTGCTACACACGGAGCTTTAGTTGCCCACTCTTTGGCACAGTCACCCCTGAATGAAGCAAGGGTCACTCCTGGGCATCCATTGTTATATCTTGCCATTCTTCTCAGTATCATCAGTCACTTTTGAAGGTATGGGACAGGCAGGTCTGGGATAGGAGTCCAGAGCACTGACCCAGGTACAGATGAAGGAGGTTCAGCTGGCCAACAGATTTGTCTCTGTGATGGGCACAGCATTAACAACCAGCCCCCTTGGCAGGAGAAGAGAACAAACCTTGGGTGGAAGAGAACAAACCTTGTGGGAAATCTCAGTGATGCAGAGTCTGGGTGGCAGGAGGTGGGGTGAGAGAAGGCTCAGAAGCAGAGAGAGGCAAGCACTCACATCAGGGAGGTCTTAAAAGGCAGGCAGTTACGCCCCAGGAGCTTGGCAAGAATGAGTCAGGATCCAGGCCCCAGAAACCAAGTGTGGTACCTACAGTTTATAAACCAGGAAGAGAAATCAAAGCAGAGACCTAGAAACAAGACTTAGGGCACAAGGGCTAGGAACTGGGAAGCAAATAAGAGATTGGTCATTAGAGTTAGAAACCACACTAGGGGTGATCTAACCAATGGTGTGAGTTGTTGCCAAACATGATCCAGTGTTGCATTCAGGAATCTCTTGATTCAGGTTCACATTAACCCAAGGTATGGAAGGTGGCATTGAGCATGCAGTTGGACCTAATGATACTACAGAGCAGGTATTGGATCTCAAGGTTTTTTGGAAACAAAACTCATGTATCTCCCACTGCACTTAATCCAAGAGACTAAGATAGAGACATGCTTTAACTCTGGGAGATGTGATCCATGTGTTCACTATACTAGAGGTTCCTTGAGCAGAAACTGGTGTCTATCAGGGCCTGTTTGCATGTGCTTAGTCATGTCTGACTCTTTGTGACCCATGGACTGTAGCCCTCCAGGTTCCTCTGCCCATGGGATTCTCCAGGCAAGAAATACTGGAGTGGGTTGCCATTTCTTTCTCCAGGGGATCTTCCTGATCCAGGGATCAAACCCTCATCTCTTTCATCTCCTGAATTGGCAGATGGATTCTTTATGACTTGCACTCTGTGGGAAGCCCGTCAGGGCCTGGCCTATGCTCAATGAAATATTCATTGAATACAAAAAGGAAGACAAAGAGGGATGAACAAATGGAGACACAGCCTCTGCTGGGTAGAGTATTCCCTCAGGCTTTCCCAGGTTTCAGTGAAATATTTTTACTCTAAACATTCTATACCACTTATTGTTTTTGTTCCATGATACCAAACAACTTACTGATACAAGTTACACTTTCCTGGTGTTCATACTAGAAATGAAGCAGATTAAACCACTAGTCATTGTTATTTCCCAGTGGCATTTATTTTATTGACATCTGATTAGTCCCTCCATTGTGTGTGGATTAAGTGAGCAGTCTGAATCTCTAAGAAGACAGGTGTATTGGATACACTGATAACAAAATTTCTGTCCCTATGATGGAGGGTCACACTCTGAAATATGGGACCTACTCAAGGTTTGAGAACCTTGGTAGCAGAAAAGAAAACTGGTGGATCATGCAAACATTTGCTTATATACTTATTTTATTTATCCTTCATATTATTATTGTGTTTTAAAAAAATTGACAATTAGGTGTCCAGAACTGCATTCATTATATTTCTTAGGTTTATGATACCTCTCATGACAGTGTCACCATTGGCTCATATATTGGCTCAAACATTATTGACTCATTCAAAAATTCAGATTTTTGTCTTCTCTTGAGAAACTGAAGAATCCTCCAAAGTATTGGTTCTATTTCACTGCAAGGCAAACATTAGTGGCACTAATGTTTGGCACTCAGAGTGCTGTCCCTGTTAATACTGATCTTTGATGTCTCCCAGCTGAGAGACTTCATGTTACCTGAAGTGTATCACTGGGCTTGCATTGTTATTCTTTTTTGTAAACTTTTCATTTTATACTGGAGTATAGCTGATTAACAATGTTGTGATAGTTTCAGGTGCATAGTAAAGGGACTCAGCCATACATATCATGTATCCACTGTCCCCTAAATGCCCTTCCTGTCTAGGCTGTCACAAAACATTGAGCAGAGTTCCCTGTGCTATACAGTAGGAGCACTGTTATTCTTCTAATCAATTGGAGTGTGAGCTATTCTATTGTGTCCACTTCACC
This sequence comes from Bos indicus x Bos taurus, assembly GCF_003369695.1. NCBI lineage: Eukaryota > Metazoa > Chordata > Mammalia > Artiodactyla > Bovidae > Bos > Bos indicus x Bos taurus. The sequence continues at coordinate 32,118,774 of NC_040078.1, forward strand.
AATTTACATTACCTGCCTGTCAGCACTTGAGTTTGAGAACCCTGATCTGGGGGCAAACTCTTGTCGCTTCTCTAATAACTGCTATCTTTCACTGAGCCCTTGTTGTTGTTCAGTTGCTCTGTTGTGTCTGACTCTTTGTGACCCCATGGACTGCAGGACACCAAGCTTCCCTGTCCTTCACTATGTCCCGGAGTTTGCTCAAACTTATGTCCATTGAGTAGGTGATACCATCCAACCATCTCATCTTCTTTCACCCTCTTCTCCTCCTGCCCTCAACTTTCCCAGCATTAGGGTCTTTTCCAATGAGTAGGATCTTTGCATCAGGTGGCAAAAGTATTGGAGCTTCAGCTTCAGCATCAGTCCTTCCAGTGAATATTCAGGGTTGATTTCCTTTAGGATTGACTGGTTTGGTCTTGCAGCCCAAGGGACTCTCAAGAGTCTTCTCCAGCACCACAATTCAAAGCACTGAACTAAGTTTTTCACATGCTATGTCTTTAATCAGTATAAAATGCTATGAGGTAAGTTCAAGTGTTATCTCCATTTTACAAGTGTAGAAACTAAAGCTCAAAGAGCTAAGTAACTGGCCCCAGATGCTAAAACTAATTTTTGACACTGGGATTCAAACTTTGCCCTTCCTGAGTCCATAGTTGGGAATTTTTAGCTTTACATTACACAATTTTCCTAACCACTAATATAACAACAGAATCACTGCTGCCCTTCAGTGTTTCTTCCTTGTACTCAGTCCATGTGGGTCTGAATTCCAGGAAGAGGGGCTGAACACGGCCCTGCCCTCACTAGGGCCAGTCACGGATACCTCCTCTGTGCCAGTGTCAGAGGGAGTTGTTGCTTTGTTGGATCTCAGAGCTATGGCTCTGCTGGGTGGGAGGACAGAAGATGCTGGGGTCACTGTGACTTTGGGGCAGCCATGCATTAATCACTGTCCCTGGTTTTGTGTGTGTGTGTGGCTGGATTGTCCCAGTGCTGTCCCACAGTTGTACCTGGGGAATCTCATATAAAGGGGCTCCAGCCCTAGGCCTGCAGCAGTCAGACCACAGAGATGGGGAAGCTGCTACTGTGGGTTGGTGAGTGTGGTGGGTCCCACCCCTCAAATGTCTCTTAGTTCAGGAGGTGCTGGGCTTCATCAGCTTATTGTCTCTGTGGTACCCAAGAAGCATCCTGGGCCTCAGGGGCCTGGATTAGGTAGAGGTGGACAGGACAGAGTGAAAGGAGAAGTGATCAGAGCAATGGTTCTCACTGGCTGCAATTAAGTGTTTTTATGCCTGGCCTCCACTTCAGACCCATTGATCAGAATGTCGGTGGGAGGAGCCAGGAAATCACTATGTTTACATACCTTCCAAGGTTGAGAACCACTGGCCCGGAACCTTTGCTGGGACTTCTCAGTGTCATGGTCATCCCAAAGCCTGTGTGTCTACATGTAGGGTATATTGGAGTGGAAAGGAGCTTAGATAGATCTGGCTTCACCCACTCAGTGTAGAGAAGAGGAAGGAGGAAAGGGTGTGTGTGTCTGCATTTGTGGGAACTGGAGGGTGAGCTGAGGTGTGTGTGTGAATCTGCATGTGTTTCTTCCTTCGTCTCCTGCAGGGCTGCTCCTTGTGCTGAAACACCATGATGGTGAGGAAACGTCCTCTCCAGAGCCGGGGAGAGTGTCCACTGAGAACTGCTCCAAGTCCAGTGTCCCCTGTGCCCGCCTTGGCTCTGCGTCGAGGATCATTGACCCAAATTGGCTCAACGGCGGATTCTCAGTCACTGTTGGGTCTTCTCTGTGCCAGGATCCATACTCTTGGATCCATTCTGACCAGGGTTTCAAGAGGTGTTCTTTCCCTGGGGGACCCCAGCAGTGGGGGAAGGACCTGCCCTCCTTGTAGCTCTGGAGTGTGTATGTGTGAGGGAGCAGTTACAGTAGCCTAGCCTCTCGGGCAGTGTCAACACTGCTCTGTGGATGCTGAGCTCCATCCCCACTTGGTTTCTATCAATAATGTCTGCTGTCCCCTGCCAGGTGCTGCCCACAAGCTGGTGTGTTATTTCACCAACTGGGCATTCAGTCGGCCCGGCCCTGCCTCAATCCTGCCCCGGGATCTGGACCCGTTTCTCTGCACCCACCTGGTATTTGCTTTTGCCTCTATGAAGAACAACCAGATTGTTCCTAAGGATCCCCTAGATGAGAAAATCCTCTACCCAGAGTTCAACAAGCTCAAGGAGAGGTGTGTTCACTGTGTCTGTGGGGCTGTATTTTACAGGTAAAGAGGAGTAAGTCTTTTCTTCTGTTAGTCGTCACCTTTCCTCTGATCCTTGGGTCCCTCCTTCTGTCAAGGGCTCTCTGTAGTGTCCCTGCTCTGGGAGTTCCCCGTTGATCAGCACTTTGAGCTCGTCCTTGCCTCCCTGCCCCTGTGGCTGCTATGCCCCTGCCTAGGATATGCTCCTCTCTCTTCTCTGCCTTGCACCCCAACTCACCCTTCAAGCCCAGTGCTCAGGATTCTATTTTCAAATGCTTTGGAGAGAGCTGCATCTCACAAAAGCTTCACAAGTGCTAGTGTTTCATTATCATTTGTCACCTGCAAATGAACCCCAAGGGAAGGGCTGGTGTCTATGGTCTTTGTACACCAGTGGCTGGGTCAGCGCCCAGCAGAGAGCTGGTGCTCAGTGTTCTCTCTCCAGGCTTCCTGGGCTGTCCTCTGTGGGGAGTGGTCTGTCGCTGTGTGCATGGTTGTAGAAGGGCAGAGAAAATCCATGTCACTAGAGCACAGCCTCCAGAGAGGAGAGCAGGGAGCTTGTCCATCTGTTCACTGCTGTGTTTCAAGCACCTAAAGCAGTCAGAGGCACATATTAATTGCTCAGTAAATGTTTGTTGACCAAAAAAGTGAGTGAAGAGAAAATTTAGGCTGCCTTTTCTTTTCCTGGGAATGTCATGGGAGTGGGGAGTTTGGGGGGCTTAGACAGCCTGGGATCCTGGGTGTGATGATCTATATGTGGACTGGTTGCTGTCTCTTTTATCCTTCTTCCCCATCTTGGGCTCCACTTCTTTCTCCCTTAGGTTACTCCACCCGCTGCCTCCTTTCCCTCCCCCTCCTCCCATCTCCACTACTTCCCACTGTTCCCCAAATGACTGAATGAGAATCCAGCTCACCGACTCTGTCCCTCCTCACAGTAACAGAGGGTTGAAAACGCTGCTGTCCATTGGGGGGTGGAACTTCGGCACCTCGAGGTGAGTCTGTGCTATTGGGTCTTCTCTCTGGGGTAGGGTTGAGGTGATGGGTCAGGGGAGCAGGCCAGCTTTACACTCATTATCTCATGATTGCTAGGAGAAAGGATTACAAAGTGGCTGTTTGCATTCCAAATTTGTAGGAAAAAAGCATGAATGAGAGCTTTGGTAACTTACTGTATTTCACCCAGGTGTTCCTGAGAGATGATCAGCTAGGGATGATGATCAGGTAATGGAACCAAGCCTGCCAAAGTCTGAATCTGGTTAATCATTGCATGTAGGACTAGCCCCAAATTACTTATAGTTCAGCTTTACTATTCTAAAGATTTTCCAATAATGTCTTCACTATGGAAGAGAAAATACTAGAAAAAATGGAGAACAAACAGCTAATAAACAGAATAGCAAAGACTCTAGAACCCCTGGTCAGAGCCTGGCCCTCTTGTGCCATGTTATGAGGCCCATTAGCTCAGAGATCTTTCTGGAAATGCTGGCCTTTTTCTCATGTTCCCTCCCCTTATCTGTTTAGACAAAGAGTCAGTGCCTGGCCAGGGGTGAACATTTCAAAGGCAGAGCTGTTCTGAGCCACTGTCTCCACCCCAGGCTGAGTGTTGCTTCCATCTGGCAGGGGCAGGTGTGGTTTGCAAATCCTCCCTGGAGCCTGAAGTCCAGGGCTGGGAAGGGACTTAAGAAGGTTTGAGAGTTTTAAAGTTCCACCTTCCTTTCCTCAGTCACATATGAACCAAAGAGCCTTGCAGGGGAGTGGTTGGGGGAGCACGGTTATGCAGAAAGCACTCCTGGCCTTGGCCCCGGTCCCCCTGCAGGTTCACCATGATGCTGTCCACATTTTCCAACCGGGAAAGGTTTGTCAGTTCAGTGATCGCCCTCCTGAGGACACATGGCTTTGATGGTCTGGACCTCTTCTTCTTGTACCCTGGACTCAGAGGCAGCCCTGCGCGTGACCGCTGGACCTTTCTCTCCTTACTTGAAGTAAGGCCAGCTTTGTTGTTGTTGTCCAGTGGCCAAGTCATGTGCAACTCTTTTGCCACCCCATGGAGTTGCTGGCTTCCCTGTGCTTCATGATGAAAAGGCCAGCATGCTGCTGCTGCTGCTGCTAAGTCGCTTCAGTCATGTCCGACTCTGTGCGACCCCATAGATGGCAGCCCATGAGGCTTCCCTGCCCCTGGGATTCTCCAGGCAAGAACACTGGAGTGGGTTGCCATTTCCTTCTCCAATGCATGAAAGTGAAAAGTGAAAGTGAAGTCGCTCCGTCGTGTCCAACCCTTAGCGACCCCATGGACTGCAGCCTACCAGGTTCCTCTGCCATGGGATTCTCCAGGCAAGAGTACCAGAGTGGGGTGCCATGGCCTTCTCCAAAACGCCAGCATGCCAGCTCCCAAATCCAAAAGTGATTCTGTTTTGACCATGTCTGGGCTCCAGGCACAGGAGGAGCCTAGGGCTGGGGGCAGGGCAGGAGAGTGGTCACAGAAGGTTCTTTTACTGCTGTCATCTGCAGGTGTGGACAGAGGCTGCTGAGCAGGGGCCCTGTGGAGGTCTTTCCCTCCATCACCACTGGCCTGGCCCCAGCCCTCCAGCCTGAGTGACACTTTCTCCATGCATCTGCTGGACTCCCTCAGGCAGGCTGTCTGAATTCTGCTCCTGGGCCTGCAGCCAGCCCTCTGCCCAATGCCTTACTGCACTGGCTCACGTCCTCCTTTCTTGGGAACCTGTGGGCAGGGCCTGTGTCTGACTCTCCTGGCTCCAGGGGCTCTGTTATTGCGGAAGATTGTTTCCTGGATGACTCCTGCTTTCCCCAACTTGACACTACTTTGTCCATTTCTCTCATATGCTTCTCTCTTCCCAGGAGCTCCTGCAGGCCTTCAAGAATGAGGCCCAGCTCACCATGCGTCCAAGGCTACTGCTGTCTGCTGCCGTCTCTGGGGACCCCCATGTCGTCCAGAAAGCATATGATGCACACCTTCTGGGCAGGTGAGTGGATGCTCCTCACCTGGTGAGGGGGGCACTGGAGGGAAGAAGGCATCTTGGGCTCAGAACCCAGAGGTGCCCAGCACTGTCCTGGAGCTTTGACTTCCTGCCCTGCTGTGAGAGCACCTGTGGGAAGTGGGCTAAAGCACGAATGTAGGTGGGGACAAGGATTATTCCTTATAGCCTGGACTTTCCTGAGGAGATCAGAGGGGAGTAATGGAGCATCTGGCCACACCACAGCATCCCTTTGGGTAGGTATCAGCATCGTCCATAGCTGGGCCTCAAGGAGTGAATCCAGGGGCTTGACCTCTGTTCTGCTGGAGTCCCCTGTGGGTGTGCACTGGGTGCCAGAGGGCTGGCATCAGAGACATGGGTGAGTTACCAACTACTGCCTCTGAAACAAAAATAGGAATGCCCAGTCAGGGCCCATTTTCAGAGCAGAGGTCTTCATGCCAAAGTCACAAAACCAGACGGAGGGAGCTCATATCTCTCTGGGCATGCCAGTTCTGGACTAATTCTATCAAAGTTCAAGAATCAAGTGTTTCCTGATGTTAAAAGTGAGGCAGATGCAACATACCTGAGATGATGCTATTGCTGTGTGTGATGACACTTAGGGAGAGTGGGTTCCGTGTGTCAGGAGAGAGGTGAGAGATCCAGTGAGCTGAGTTGGCTAGTGTTGGTCTTATAGCCAGGCAGGATTGAGGACTCCACCTTCATCCAGCCGGGTCACCTTAGCCAAATTAGGTAACTGCGTGAGTTTCAATTTTTTCATTTTAAAATGGGGACAATTATGGTAATTAGGACATTAACCAGATTAAAATTAAATTAGATAATCCATGTTAACCTCTACACTGTGACTTGGTAAGGCTCAATTACACTTCACCATCTGGAAAGCTTTCTGGAAGAGATGGTTCCTCAAACAGTAGAAAGATGGATGCACTTTTATGCTGTCTGATTACACATGTCATTTATTCAGACCTCTGCTACACTTATATCAGCCTGAATGCCTTTGTTTCCTGTTCTGATCCCATCCACTCCCTTGGATACTCTCCGGAGGGCATAGGTCCTGACACACCACTGTCCCTCACCAGCTGTGTGTTCCAGGGCAGGCTCTCACAAGCAGGGCATGGCTCAGGCAGTCCCTAGCCCCCATCTCAGTAGGCAGAGATGGCAGGGGTGTTGGGTGGCCGACGTTCAGCTAGTTAGCTAGTTGGTGTTGTGAAAGTCTAGCTAGCATGATCTTCATACCTCCTCTTCTTGCCCCTTACAGACTCCTGGATTTCATCAGCATCTTGTCTTACGACTTACATGGAAGCTGGGAAAAGGTCACAGGACACAATAGCCCTCTGTTCTCTCTGCCTGGAGACCCCAAATCTTCGGTAAGAAAAGGAAAGCTGTCAGGCAGCCCAGACATGCACCCCTGAGCCAGGCCAGTGGCTCTTGGTAACAAGGAGGGGTTGTGTTCTTCCTCCCTGCAGGCATATGCCATGAATTACTGGCGACAGCTTGGGGTCCCCCCTGAGAAGCTTCTCATGGGGCTCCCCACCTATGGACGTACTTTTCACCTCCTCAAAGCCTCACAGAATGAGCTGAGGGCACAAGCTGTGGGACCAGCATCTCCAGGGAAGTACACCAAGCAAGCTGGCTTCTTGGCTTATTATGAGGTGACGGGAACGGGAACCTCTGTCTGTGAACCTCTGTCTGTGAGTTAGGGCTCCCCGACCCAAGCCCAGGGCCAAAGTAGGGACAAGGGACCAAGGCAAGACTGAGGGCTAGAGACAGGACAAGGAGGTGGTTTGCTGTGGTAAGGGACATCCAGTCTCTGGGATATTCTCTTTTCTTTTGGGGAAGTTATTTGAACCCTTTGTAAGAGGTGAGGGACTAGGTGAAGTCTGAATGGAGGGGGGCAGATATTTCACTCCTTAGAAGATTCTTAAATAATATTTAAGTCAATCCTGAATTACTATTTGGCCTAAATAAACATAATTAATATTTGAAAGATATATATATATTTTTTTTTCAAAAGTTCAAATATTTTCAAAAGTAAGAGAATAGTATAGCATCCTCTCATTCCCTGAAAAAGCCATGGACCCAGGGCAGATATTTCACCCCTTAGAAGATTCTTCGGAGAAGGCAATGGCACCCCAGTCCAGTACTCTTGCCTGGAAAATCCCATGGATGGAAGAGCCTGGTAGGCTGCAGTCCATGGGGTCGCTAAGAGTCAGACATGACTGAGCAACTTTACTTTCACTTTTCACTTTCATGCATTGGAGAAGGAAATGGCAACCCACTCCAGTGTTCTTGTCTGGAGAATCCCAGGGACGGGGGAGCCTGGTGGGCTGCCGTCTATTGGGTCACACAGAGTCGGACACGACTGAAGTGACTTAGCAGTAGCAGAAGATTCTTAAATGGCAGTTAAGTCAATCCTCACTTACTATATGTCCTAAATAAACATAATTAATATTTACCATATGTATATAATCAGACATATGCAAACGTAAAAGAATAGTATAACGTCCTCTCACTCCCTGATGCCCAAATGCCCTTCACCCAGCTTCAGTCATTAACCACTCATGGCCAGTCTTTTTTTTTCTCTGCTCCTGACTCCTTCCTTCTCACTAGTCAATTATTTTGAGACAATTCTATGACATCCCCCATCACAGATTCTTTCTCCTCTACCTCGATTCCATGCCCGAATCCCCGTCTCAACAAAGCTTGCTGTTGAGTGGGGGGAAGAGACATGGATCCAAGGGAATGTGGAACACAAGAGAAGACAGTAAGAGGCACCAAGTGCATGACTGTAGGGTGTGGAGTTGGTGGATTTTGAGCAGAACTATGAAGCACAGTAAAATCCTGTTGGGTGGGCAGGACCTCCTAGGCAAAGAACAGCAGGCACCAGAGGGAGAGTTGCATCTTTGCCTGAGGTGGTAATGGGGATGCTGGTGTCTCTCCAATCTCTGCACTGTGCCTGCTCCTGGAGATGTTTCCCTGCTAATCCATTGAAGCCTGATTATGAGTGATGACATAGTCAAGGGAGTGTAATGTTAATGAGGTTTTGATAACACCTTTAATGAACAAAAAAATAATAACTTCCATATTATCTTCTGCAGCCCAAATGGAACATTTCTATATCTTTGCAGCATACCGTCTCCAGCACAGTGTTGGGTACCCAGTCTACAGTCAGTGGTTTTTTGATGTAGTAACCTAGTTCTCCCTGCCTTCCAGGTCTTTACATTTATTATAGATTCAAAAATTAGTTTGATAAATACCTGGATGGATCAGTTTATGTTGGTTTAATGAGCAAAGGAGATACTTGTTTATGAAGAGTCTTTGAGAAAGGTACAGGTTTGGTCTAGACTCAGGTTTGTTATGTAGTAGTTTGGTATTGACATTATTTACAAAGTCTAGTTTGATTTCTTAAAGGCTGCCACTCACTCCTTGGTTCTCTACCTGTTTATCCACCATGGATATTAGAGAAAGGAATAAGCAATAGTAAGAATTTATCCAAAATAGAGAGGAAGTCTTTACCCCTGGGTGTGAACAGTTTGTCTGTTGGTGCTTCTCTTCATGGAACTCCACACAGCTGATCACTGTTCTGATGCTCCTGCAGATTTGTTCCTTCATTGAGGGAATGAATAAACGCTGGATTGATGATCAGTACGTACCATATGCCTTCAAGGGGAAAGAGTGGGTTGGCTATGATGATGCCATCAGCTTTAGTTACAAGGTGGGAGCTTGTTCCTTTATCGCTCCAACATAGTTTCCCTCTGGCTTCTATGACACCCTTGTGTGTACAGTGTGTGTGTGTGTGTGTGTGCACTCATGTGCGCGTGTGTGCATGTGCCTATAAAACTGCCAGAGGGATGGGACAGGGAGGGAGGTGGGAGGGGGGTTCAGGATGGGGAACACATGTACACCCATGGTGGATTCATGTCAATGTATGGCAAAACCAATACAATATTGTAAAGTAAAAATAAATAAAACTGAAAAAAAAAAAAAAAAAAACTGACAGGTTAACTTGTTAGCCTAAAAGTAGGGGGAAAAAAAAGTCAGAATCTTCACAGTTTCCAACTTAGCAATAATTGGTTCCCCCTTATTTTACATTTGGGGAAATTAAACCCCAGAAAGAAGCCAATTGATTTGGCCAAGTCATGTATTTATTTGCATATGACAATCTTTTCCATCAGTCTTACAAGAGAACTCTGGTAAAGTAATAAGAAAATCTGGATTCAATGCTAAACAACTTCCATTTAGTTATATCTGAGGTTTTAATAATCATGGATAAAATGCTTCATTTTCTTTTATGTGTAAAAGGCATGATATTATCCATTCTATTCCTCTTTTATGGCATCACTATGTCATAAGATATGTTGAAATGATTTTTTAAAAATAAAGCAATATCTCCAATTTAATATGATGATAATGGTGATTAGCAGGCTGGGGAACCAGACAATATTTAATATTTATGAACATGTACTATGTGCAAAATATTGCTCCAAATATCTTACATGTATGAATTTAAAAATCTTTTTAAAATTATGGCAAAATATACATAACATAAAATTCACCATTTTATTCATTTTTTAGTCACCTTTCAGTAGCATTACAGAGAAGGCAATGGCACCCCACTCCAGTACTCTTGCCTGGAAAATCTCATGGATAGAGGAGCCTGGTAGGCTGTAGTCCATCGGGTCACTAAGAGTCGGACATGACTGAATGACTTCACATTCACTTTTCACTTTCATGCATTGGAGAAGGAAATGGCAACCCACTCCAGTGTTCTTGCCTGGAGAATCCCAGGGACAGAGGAGCCTGGTGGCTGCCATCTATCGGGTCGCATAGAGTTAGACATGACTGAATCGACTTAGCAGCAGCAGTAGCATTAAGTACATTCACATTGCTGTGCAGCTATCATATCTACCTCCAGAACTTTCTCCTCTTTCCAAACTGAAATGACTCCCCACTCTTTCCTCACTCAGCTCCTGGTAATCACCACTCTACCTTCCATCTGTATGAATTTGACTACTCTAAGCACCTCAATGAGTGGAATCATAGTATTCTTTTGTAATTGGCTTATTTCACTTAGCATTTTATCTTCCACTTCCACCTATGTTGTAATATGTGCATATAGGAACTCTGGATCCTAAAAATGTTGGAAATTTTATCCTTTTTTTTTTACATAGAAGGCAATTAAAACCCACAAGGCTCTTGTATCTCTTTTTTTTTTTTGTATCTTTTTTATTTCAAGATCCCATAGCTAATAAGCAATAGAGGCTAGAGTCAAATACAGGCTACATGGCTAAGCATCCTACCATACTGCCTTCTGAGAGTCCTTCTGATTTTGCCATTGTACTCAGTCTGGAAGATGGCTAGTACAGCAGGTTGACTGACCACTGCTTTTTCAGGCATTTTTCATAAAGAGAGAGCATTTTGGGGGGGCTATGGTGTGGACATTGGACCTGGATGATGTCACGGGCGCTTTCTGTGGCACTGGCCCTTTCCCCCTTGTCTACACATTGAATTATCTTCTGGTGAAGGATGGTGAGTAGCTATGACCTGGAAGCTGGGTTGGCAGTTGCAAAACCACTGGGTGGGTCCCTTCTATGAGATTTAAAGGCTTTGTTGGGGCAAAATGACAATGAAAGAAGAGAATAAGCTTTGATGCCAGGCCAGTCTGCTTTCTAATCTTGGTTCTGATGCTTGCTCCATTTGACCTCTCTAAGCTTTGTTTTCCCATCTACAAAATGGGAATAATCCTTATACTCATGACAGTATTATACACACTGGCAGTTAGGAGATGGAACCTGGCATGCTAAACCTGCAACATCCTTGGAGATGGTCTATAACCCCCATTTTGTGAGGAGACCTGGACTCAGAAAGATAATACAGCTAGTCAGGGGTGGAAATGAAACTGCAACTTAATTCTTTACAACATGCTTTCTAGGGCAACCTCCTTGCACTCAGCCTTGTTCCTTGTGCCTCCCAAGTAGGGGACACAAAAGGATTCTTCCTGAGGATTCCATAAGTTAGGAAATAGGCCTCAGGGTCCATGTCTTGTGCAAAGTGTGATGGCCAAAGTGAGGGGCTGAGCACAGAGAACTGACAGACCTGCTTGGGGTCACTCAACTGGAAATGTAGCAAACCCACTGAGTGTCCATGTGTGCCTGGGATCATGTTGATATGTTTAAGTGGGGAAGCTGGGCTTCTGTGTGTAGAGACTTTATCTGTGTTGACAAGTGGGTGCATTCAGAAATCCTCTGCTTCTGGTTTGGGAACTGGTACTTCATCCCTGGAGCAGCTCTAGTTCTGCCAGTGACAGGATGGGAAGGAAGAGGTAGGAGTCTCACCCTCTTCTGTTGATTTCTTCTAGAGTTCAGCTCAACTCCTTCACCAAAATTGTGGTTTTCAACTGCTGTGAATTCTTCAATTGGCCCTGAAATGCCAACTATGACCAGGGATTTGACCACTAGTTTTGGTATTTTGCCCCCAGGAGGAGAGGCTGTGGCCACTGAGACCAAAGGAAAGTCTGCAACAATGGCCACAACCCCCAGAAGTGAGATTATGACCCCTACAAGGACCCCTATGACTTTTGAAAGGCACACTGCTGCTCCAGAAGGGAAGACTGAGAGCCCTGGAGAGAAGCCTGTGATCCCTGTGGGCCATCTGGTGGGGAGCCCAGGAGGGATAGCCATGGATCCCATGCACCTTCAGATTGGACAGAAGGTCACACCCCCAGGAAGGAAGGCTGGAGTCCCTGAGAAGGTGACCACCCCCTCCGGAAAGATGACAGTCACCCCTGATGGGAGGGCTGAGACTCTGGAGAGGAGACTTTGACTTCTGAGGTGGACCCTGACCTCCTGGTGGGTTACTTTGGTCTTCAGACAGAAGCTGAAAAGTGGATGCTGCTCTCTGGCTCTGTCATCTCACCTCCTGGGACAACTCCTCTTGCTTTTGACAACCCCTTTGTTCCCACTGATGGACTCATTCTTTGGACTACTTGATAACCCTTCTAATGAGTCCTCTCTTTAAAGAAACTTGGAAAACTCTGCTGTGAATAAAAGATCCCAAAGTCTGTTGTGGGCAAAATCTGGGGGAAACCCTTATCTCTTCGTCTAGGTCCCCTGATAGAAGCTGCTTGTGCTCAGGGGCAAACAGGCCCCAGGTCATAGTGAGTTAATCTCTTCTTTCTCGAATAAACTAAAAGCATAAGAAGCCGTCTGAGTTATCTGAAGCTCTTTTCTTGAAATGACCAGTGATAGTCAATTGTTATCTTCTTCCTTCCAAGATCACTTCCCCTTGCTATTTTTGGAAAGAGGGAATTTGTGTCTGTCCCATGCTGATGTTTTCCAGTGTTGATTACGTGTTTCTCTCTCTGCAATGAACACTGCTGACTTCACTGATGGTCAGAGCCAGAATCTCCTCTACGGAAGTTTTCCCTACTGCTGAAGGGGCCTGAGAGAAGGAGGAGGGAGTTGTCTCTTCTAGTTATATTCCCTACTTTGGAAAGTCTTAGTTGTCTTTGGAAAGTCTGATAAAACACCTCCACCCCTACCTGTTCTCTCCATAATGAGTGGTGGAGGGGAAGACAAAATCAACATACTTTGGTTATCTGCACACTTCTCCCAGGTCTATACTACACACTACATACCTACGGTTTATTTTCCTGAGCATGATTCACCCTTATAAGTCAGTATAGACATAGGTCCAACTTCTAGCCCTCCCTTCCTGGGAAGCAATGATGATAGTGAGTGTCTGATCTACCATCAGTGTTACCTTTTCTTTTGCAAGTGCAGCCTCCAAGACTTGAAAATTAGGGTTCATTAAAATACCTATGGGAGGAGGCATTTATCATAAATGATAAAGCAGGTGAAGGCTGTATCCACACATGGGTGGGCACATGACCTTGGGACCACATTGCCACGGCATAAATCACAAATCAGTTAAGCTACAAAACAAATCAACCTCAAAACCAGTTTACAAAACAGCCATTTATTTAGCTGATAATTCTAGAGGTTAATCATTTAAGCTGTGTTCAGTTAGGTAGTTTTATGATCTGGACTGGTCTTGACTGATCATGGCTGCAGTGACTCAAGCATCTGCTGTTAGCTAGTGGGTTGGGTTGGGGTGGGCTGGTTTATTATGGCCTCAGCTGGGCTGCCTGAGGTCTTTTTCCACGAGACCTCCCATTCTTCAACTGGCTACTTTACAAGGTTGCGGTTTCTTTGTTACTAGAAAGCAAGAGAGAAATCTCCAATAGGCAATTTATTTTTAAATCTCTGCTTGAATTGCATTTACTATTGTTCCATTGGTCAAAGCAAGTCAAATGACCAAGCACGAAATTAGAATGGTTGCGAATTATGCAAATGAATATGGGGAAGCATAAATAAGTTGGAAGTTATTACTGCTCATCTGTTTCACAAACTCAATCTTCCAGTATTTAAGAAAAGCTGAAATTAGGGGTCTGTGTGTGTGTGTGTTTAGTAGAAACCTATTGGCTTCAAAGCATTGGCTAAAATGTCTGTGACTGGATGTGCCTGTGGATGGCAGTCATGCCCCCTGGACCAGGGTGCTTTGATAGAGCAATTGGATCAAAGCGTTCTATGTTTACATTAAGGTATGATGGAATAGAAGTGGGTTCACATTTCATCCTGGGCACTGGACTTTCAGATTTCTTCTCCTAGTTGTTGTATAGACCCTACTCTCATCTACTAAAGGTTAGGGATTATACATTTAATTGGACATTCTTAGAGTATAGGAAAGAAATAGAGGTGAAGCTTTTCCCACTAGCTCTTATGTGGACAATAAGTATTTCTGAGAATCTTTCTAAAGTTTTTTTTCTGTCGCCTTTTCTGGATGTGCTTTATTCATGGATAATGTGTCTAAAAGTTTCTATTTATCTATATATAAATAGATAAGTGTCTAGAAGTTTCTATTTATCTATTTCTAAAATCTAACTTATAAGCTTCCTGGAACTTATCTTTTTGCTGTAAATTGATTGGGACTTCCAACTTCATCATCTATCTCAAAGTATACATTAGTGGGCAATCAACATAAGTTGATACAGCCCCTATAGAAAACAGTATGGGGCTTCTTCAAAAGTAAAAATAGTACTACCATAGTATCTAGGAATCCCACTTCTGGGTATCTTTCCAAAGAAAACAAGAGCACTAATTCAAAAAGATGTGTGCACCCCTATGTTCACTGAAGCATTATTTACAATAGCCAGTACGTTCATCAGTAGATAGAGCCAACTCAAAGCAGGGAGCTAGCACTTCTCTCTTTCTTAGTTCCTTTCTGACTCTACTCTTTACTATCCAAAATTTGTGGGAGCCACAAAAAAATTCCCTACGGTCCTGGTGGAACATTTTGACCAAGATCTCCCTCCCTGTCCCTCTCATGGTCAAAGACATGGCAAAGGGATTTTTACCTTGAGAAGATTTGATGTGCAGTGAGTTCTCTGAACTTGGCCCCAGCAGGTGAGGGGTCTGACAACACAGTGGGCTGCCCAGGACCCTGGGGAATGGGACAAATGTGGAGCTGGATGCAGGCCCTGCAGCTGGATTCTGGTACAATGCCTTGTGCAGCTGTTCTCCTGTCACAGAGATAACAAGCCTCTCCTCAGCTCAGATCTTACACAGAGAGACAGGGCCCCAGGCCTTTGTATGGGGCCTGCAGCAGAGATGGGGAGGATGCTACTTTGGGCCGGTAAGTTACACAGTCACACTCCCCTCTTTGCCTCTAAACCCAGAAAATCCTTTCCATTAAGCATCAGAAAGCAGAGACCCAGCCCCTAGCTTTAATACAAAAAGGCTCTGTTTGGATTTTTCTGCATCATTTCTCTCTTGTCTGAGCATGTGCCATCCCATCGGGCCCCTGCTTTGTCAGGCTGCTAGCCTTTTCTTTCTCTTGCACATGCTCAGGGTCCAGAATGAAAAGAGTGATGCCATCTGTACATTGATAGGAAGTGCTAAGTCACAAAGTACTGCATTTCAAAGAGCTTAGCAGGTGTGTCCTAGCAAGTCAGGTATTCTCTGAAGGCATCTAACCTAAAATACTGCTTCTGTAGTTTCCAATCCAAATCTCAATGCCTCTCTCTGCAATATCCCACTTAAATAACATGGCTTTTACAACAGTTCTACACCTTGATCCATCATCTTTCTCACCATCCATAACTTGCCGAGTGCCACCCTTTGTAATGAAGAACTAATGCTGCCTTCAGTGCTCAGATCTGCGACCTGGCACCACCCTACTCCTAGAGAGCCTTAGAAGGCTGTGGTCCATGAGCCCCAGAGGATGCTGAACACCATCCATGGGAGTAGCTGATACAAGATGCTCTGGGGCATCTCAGGCCTCAGTGAGACTGAAGAGCTGTTCAGCTTTTGCCTTCACTGAACATGCAGCTGAGTTAAGACAAGAGCAGGTAAGCTGGATCTTGGTTTAAAGTCATTGTCAAATGGTTAGAATCCAGTCCATTGGAGACTTAATGACTGTACCAGGTAGACAGTCCAATGGTTTAATCAACATGCATTTATTTGATTTTGACTGTATGTTATGTAATGTCACTTTCATCTAATCTTCACAATATATTTTGAAGTAGGTTTTAATCTCCCCATTCTGTCAGTAAGCAAAGCAAGGTTAGGAGTTCTATGATAAGGTATCCAGCATCCTGCAGCTGGAAGGAGAAGAGCTAGGCTTCAAGCACAACAGTGACTGCTCAGAGCCCAGGCACCTTCTACTCACCACTCACTAAGTAGGGGGTGGACCAAGCTCCAGTCCCATTCATCCCCACGGTAGCTGGGGAATATGTAGAGAGGAAGATGTGTGCAGGACTCACCAGGGGCTGACTGTTCATCGTTAGCAGTGCAACAGGTCTGTAACTTCCATGGGAAGCCCTGAGCTGAGTCATGGGTTTATCTCTTGCCTTGTTGCAGGTCTGGCTGTGTTGCTGCAAGCATCATGACTCTCCTTCCTTTTGACAGAGGAGTTTTCACCATCAGCAAATTTACATGCTTGAAAATCTGAGACAGCTGGAGTCTCAATCTCCTATGGCACAGTCAAATTTGTTACGAACAAAGAGAGAAAGAGAGAAAAGAAAGAAAGATGGAAGGGAGAGAGGGAGGAAGGGAGGAAGAAACAAAGAAAAGAAAAATGAGAAAGAGAGCTTTCTCCACTCAACCTCCTGCATGCTTGTATCCACATTCCTTTGACTTCATGGAAATGAAATTGCTAAGGATCATGAAGACCCTTATCAGAATAAGAAATTAAGATAGCAGTAGAGTGTGTTAGTTTAGAGAGGATCTGTCATTAATTCCCTAGAAATTAGAACTCTTCAAGGGGAAAAGATCTACTTTATCCTACATCCGCTTTGACTCTTATTCACCAATATGAACCTTCCTCATATCTCCAAGCCTAAGTCTAGAGGAAGAACTAAGATATTCAGAGTGTGTCTGCTGCTCCTCCTACAGGAGCCAGTGAAAGAAGCATTGAGATAACAGGTCTCAAGACCTCTAAGTTCTAGCCCTTGTTCTTCCCACCTGGGTATACCACAAAGCTTATGTGTTACTACCAACTGGTCTCAATATCACCTGCTGCTGCTGCTGCTGCTGCTAAGTCGCTTCAGTCGTGTCCGACTCTGTGCGACCCCAGAGATGGCAGCCCACCAGGCTCCCCCGTCCCTGGGATTCTCCAGGCAAGAACACGAGTGGGTTGCCATTTCCTTCTCCAATGCGTGAAAGTGAAAAGTGAAAGTGAAGTCGCTCAGTCATGTCTGACTCTTAGCGACCCCATGGACTGCAGCCCACCAGGCTCCTCTGTCCATGGGATTTTCCAGGCAAGAGTACTGGAGTGGAGTGCCATTGCCTTCTCCAAGGCCCTGTCAAATTCGTACCAGAGAATGTTAACCTATGTCTGTGTACACAGGCCATCTATGCCTTCACAACTATGGTCAATAAAAAGATGGCGCCCTATGAGTGGAACAATGATGTCATCTACCCCTAGTTCCAGAACCTCAAGGAGCAGTCAGCACCTTGTTATGGAATATCTGGGAGAGTCAGATATTGAGTGAATTTGAAACTCAGAACTAGTTTTGGGAGCCAGCTCCCCACTCAGGGCTAAAGTACACCATACAGACAGTTCAGTTAGTTCAATCACTCAGTCATGTCTGACTCTTTGTGACCCCATGGACTGCAGCACACCAGGCTTCCCTGTCCATCACCAACTGCCAGAGCTTACTCAAACTTATATCCAAGGAGTCACTGATGCCATCCAACCATCTCATCTTGTCATCCCCATCTCCTCCTGCCCTCAATCTTGCCCAGCATCAGGATCTTTTCAAACGAGTCAGTTCTTCGCATTAAGGTGGCCAAAGTATTGGAGTTTCAGCTTCAGCATCAGTCCTTCCATGGAACATCCAGGACTGATCTCCTTTAGGATGGATTGGTTGGATCTCCTTGCAGTTCAAGGGACTCTCAAGAGTCTTTTCCAACACCACAGTTCAAAAGCATCAGTTCTTCGGCACTCAGCTTTCTTTATAGTCCAACTCTCATATCCATACATGACCACTGGAAAAACCATAGCCTTGACTAGACGGACTTTTATTGGCAAAGTAATGTCTCTCCTTTTTAATATGCTATCTAGGTTGGTCAGTTTTTCTTCCAAGGGGCAAGCGTCTTTTATTTATTATTTTTTTAAATTTTATTTTATTTTTAAACTTTACAATATTGTATTAGTTTTGCCAAATATCGAAATGAATCCGCCACAGGTATACCCGCGTTCCCCATCCTGAACCCTCCACCCTCCTCCCTCCCCTCCCCTCCCTCTGGGTCGGCCCAGTGCACCAGCCCTAAGCATCCAGTACCATGCATCGAACCTGGACTGGCGACTCGTTTCATACATGATATTATACATGTTTCAATGCTATTTTCCCAAATCTCCCCACCCTCTCCCTCTCCCACAGAGTCCATAAGACTGATCTATACATCGGTGTCTCTTTTGCTGTCTCGTACACAGGGTTATTGTTTCCATCTTTCTAAATTCCATATATATGCGTTAGTATACTGTATTGGTGTTTTTCCTTCTGGCTTACTTCACTCTGTATAATAGGTTCCAGTTTCATCCATCTCATTAGAACTGATTCAAATGTATTCTTTTTAATGGCTGAGTAATACTCCACTGTGTATATGTACCACAGCTTTCCTATCCATTCATCTGCTGATGGACATCTAGGTTGCTTCCATGTCCTGGCTATTATAAACAGTGCTGCGATGAACACTGAGGTACCCGTGTCTCTTTCCCTTCTGGTTTCCTCAGTGTGTATGCCCAGCAGTGGGATTGCTGGATCATAAGGCAGTTCTATTTCCAGTTTTTTAAGGAATCTCCACACTGTTCTCCATAGTGGCTGTACTAGTTTGCATTCCCACCAACAGTGCAAGAGAGTTCCCTTCTCTCCACACCCTCTCCAGCATTTATTGCTTGTAGACTTATGGATTGCAGCCATTCTGACTGGCGTGAAATGGTACCTCATAGTGGTTTTGATTTGCATTTCTCTTATAATGAGTGATGTTGAGCATCTTTTCATGTGTTTGTTAGCCATCTGTATGTCTTCTTTGGAGAAATGTCTATTTAGTTCTTTGGCCCATTTTTTGATTGGGTCATTTATTTTTCTGGAGTTGAGCTGCAGGAGTTGCTTGTATATTTTTGAGATTAGTTGTTTGTCAGTTGCTTCATTTGCTATTATTTTCTCCCATTCTGAAGGCTGCCTTTTCACCTTGCTAATAGTTTCCTTTGTTGTGCAGAAGCTTTTAAGGTTAATTAGGTCCCATTTGTTTATTTTTGCTTTTATTTCCAATATTCTGGGAGGTGGGTCATAGAGGATCCTGCTGTGATGTATGTCGGAGAGTGTTTTGCCTATGTTCTCCTCTAGGAGTTTTATAGTTTCTGGTCTTACATTGAGATCTTTAATCCATTTTGAGTTTATTTTTGTGTATGGTGTTAGAAAGTGGTCTAGTTTCATTCTTTTACAAGTGGTTGACCAGTTTTCCCAGCACCACTTGTTTAAGAGATTGTCTTTAATCCATTGTATATTCTTGCCTCCTTTGTCAAAGATAAGGTGTCCATATGTGTGTGGATTTATCTCTGGGCTTTCTATTTTGTTCCATTGATCAATATTTCTGTCTTTGTGCCAGTACCATACTGTCTTGATAACTGTGGCTTTGTAATAGAGTCTGAAGTCAGGTAGGTTGATTCCTCCAGTTCCATTCTTCTTTCTCAAGATAGCTTTGGCTATTCGAGGTTTTTTGTATTTCCATACAAATTGTGAAATTATTTGTTCTAGCTCTGTGAAGAATACTGTTGGTAGCTTGATAGGGATTGCATTGAATCTATAAATTGCTTTGGGTAGTATACTCATTTTCACTATATTGATTCTTCCAATCCACGAACATGGTATATTTCTCCATCTATTAGTGTCCTCTTTGATTTCTTTCACCAGTGTTTTATAGTTTTCTATATATAGGTCTTTGGTTTCTTTAGGTAGATATATTCCTAAGTATTTTATTCTTTCCATTGCAATGGTGAATGGAATTGTTTCCTTAATTTCTCTTTCAGTTTTCTCATTATTAGTGTATAGGAATGCAAGGGATTTCTGTGTGTTGATTTTATATCCTGCAACTTTACTATAATCATTGATTAGTTCTAGTAATTTTCTGGTGGAGTCTTTAGGGTTTTCTATGTAGAGGATCATGTCATCTGCAAACAGTGAGAGTTTTACTTCTTCTTTTCCAATTTGGATTCCTTTTATTTCTTTTTCTGCTCTGATTGCTGTGGCCAAAACTTCCAAAACTATGTTGAATAGTAATGGTGAAAGTGGGCACCCTTGTCTTGTTCCTGACTTTAGAGGAAATGCTTTCAACTTTTCACCATTGAGGATAATGTTTGCTGTGGGTTTGTCATATATAGCTTTTATTATGTTGAGGTATGTTCCTTCTATTCCTGCTTTCTGGGGAGTTTTTATCATAAATGGATGTTGAATTTTGTCAAAGGCTTTTTCTGCATCTATTGAGATAATCATATGGTTTTTATTTTTCAATTTGTTAATGTGGTGTATTACATTGATTGATTTGCGGATATTGAAGAATCCTTGCATCCCTGGGATAAAGCCCACTTGATCATGGTGTATGATCTTTTTAATGTGTTGTTGGATTCTGATTGCTAGAATTTTGTTAAGGATTTTTGCATCTATGTTCATCAGTGATATTGGCCTGTAGTTTTCTTTTTTTGTGGCATCTTTGTCAGGTTTTGGTATTAGGGTGATGGTGGCCTCATAGAATGAGTTTGGAAGTTTACCTTCCTATGCAATTTTCTGGAAGAGTTTGAGCAGGATAGGTGTTAGCTCTTCTCTAAATTTTTGGTAGAATTCAGCTGTGAAGCTGTCTGGACCTGGGCTTTTGTTTGCTGGAAGATTTTTGATTACAGTTTCAATTTCTGTGCTTGTGATGGGTCTGTTAAGATTTTCTATTTCTTCCTGGTCCAGTTTTGGAAAGTTGTACTTTTCTAAGAATTTGTCCATTTCTTCCACGTTGTCCATTTTATTGGCATATAATTGTTGATAGTAGTCTCTTATGATCCTTTGTATTTCTGTGTTGTCTGTTGTGATCTCTCCATTTTCATTTCTAATTTTACTGATTTGATTTTTCTCCCTTTGTTTCTTGATGAGTCTGGCTAATGGTTTGTCAATTTTATTTATCCTTTCAAAGAACCAGCTTTTAGCTTTGTTGATTTTTGCTATGGTCTCTTTTGTTTCTTTTGCATTTATTTCTGCCCTAATTTTTAAGATTTCTTTCCTTCTACCCACCCTGGGGTTCTTCATTTCTTCCTCTTCTAGTTGCTTTAGGTGTAGGGTTAGGTTATTTATTTGACTTTTTTCTTGTTTCTTGAGGTATGCCTGTATTGCTATGAACTTTCCCCTTAGGACTGCTTTTAAAGTGTCCCACAGGTTTTGGGTTGTTGTGTTTTCATTTTCATTCGTTTCTATGCAAATTTTGATTTCTTTTTTGATTTCTTCTGTGATTTGTTGGTTATTCAGCAGCGTGTTGTTCAGCCTCCATATGTTGGAATTTTTAATAGTTTTTCTCCTGTAATTGAGATCTAATCTTACTGCATTGTGGTCAGAAAAGATGCTTGGAATGATTTCTATTTTTTTGAATTTACCAAGGCTAGCTTTATGGCCCAGGATGTGATCTATCCTGGAGAAGGTTCCATGTGCGCTTGAGAAAAAGGTGAAATTCATTGTTTTGGGATGAAATGTCCTATAGATATCAATTAAGTCTAACTGGTCTATTGTATCATTTAACGTTTGTGTTTCCTTGTTAATTTTCTGTTTAGTTGATCTATCCATATGTGTGAGTGGGGTATTAAAGTCTCCCACTATTATTGTATTATTGTTAATTTCCCCTTTCATACTTGTTAGCATTTGTCTTACATATTGCGGCACTTCCGTGTTGGGTGCATATATGTTTATAATTGTTATATCTTCTTCTTGGATTGATCCTTTGATCATTATGTAGTGACCATCTTTGTCTCTTTTCACAGCCTTTGTTTTAAAGTCTATTTTATCTGATATAAGTATTGCTACTCCTGCTTTCTTTTGGTCCCTATTTGCATGGAAAATCTTTTTCCAGCCCTTCACTGTCAGTCTGTATGTGTCCCCTGTTTTGAGGTGGGTCTCTTGTAGACAACATATGTAGGGGTCTTGTTTTTGTATCCATTCAGCCAGTCTTTGTCTTTTGGTTGGGGCATTCAACTCATTTACGTTTAAGGTAATTACTGAAAAGTATGATCCCGTTGCCATTTACTTTATTGCTTTTGGTTTGAGTTTATACACCGTTTTTGTGTTTCCTGTCTAGAGAATATCCTTTA
Source organism: Bos indicus x Bos taurus (assembly GCF_003369695.1). Classification (NCBI taxonomy): domain Eukaryota; kingdom Metazoa; phylum Chordata; class Mammalia; order Artiodactyla; family Bovidae; genus Bos; species Bos indicus x Bos taurus. The sequence continues at coordinate 32,140,891 of NC_040078.1, forward strand.
GTATTTGTTGGAGAGCTGGTTTGGTGGTGCTGAATTCTCTCAGCTTTTGCTTGTCTGAGAAGCTTTTGATTTCTCCTTCATATTTGAATGAGATTCTTGCTGGGTACAATAATCTGGGCTGTAGGTTATTTTCTTTCATCACTTTAAGTATGTCTTGCCATTCCCTCCTGGCTTGAAGAGTTTCTATTGAAAGATCAGCTGTTATCCTTATGGGAATTCCCTTGTGTGTTATTTGTTGTTTTTCCCTTGCTGCGTTTAATATTTGTTCTTTGTGTTTGATCTTTGTTAAATTGATTAATATGTGTCTTGGGGTGTTTCACCTTGGGTTTATCCTGTTTGGGACTCTCTGGGTTTCTTGGACTTGGGTGATTATTTCCTTCCCCATTTTAGGGAAGTTTTCAACTATTATCTCTTCAAGTATTTTCTCATGGTCTTTCTTTTTGTCTTCTTCTTCTGGGACCCCTATGATTCGAATGTTGTAGCGTTTAATATTGTCCTGGAGGTCTCTGAGATTGTCCTCATTTCTTTTAATTCGTTTTTCTTTTATCCTCTCTGATTCATTTATTTCTACCGTTCTATCTTCTAATTCACTAATCCTATCTTCTGCCTCTGTTATTCTACTATTTGTTGCCTCCATAGTGTTTTTAATTTCATTTATTGCATTATTCATTATATATTGACTCTCTTTTATTTCTTCTAGGTCCTTGTTAAACCTTTCTTGCATCTTCTCAACCTTTGTCTCCAGGCTATTTATCTGTGATTCCATTTTGATTTCAAGATTTTGGATCAGCTTCACTATCATTATTCAGAATTCTTTATCAGGTAGATTCCCTATCTCTTCCTCTTTTGTTTGGTTTGGTGGGCATTTATCCTGTTCCTTTATCTGCTGGGCATTCCTCTGTCTCTTCATCTTGTTTAAATTGCTGAGTTTGGGGCGTCCTTTCTGTATTCTGGCAGTTTGTGGAGTTCTCTTTGTGGCGTTTCCTCACTCTGTGTGGGTTTGTACAGGTGGCTTGCCAAGGTTTCTTGGTTCGGGAAGCTTGTGTCAGTGTTCTGGTGGGTGGAGCTGTATTTCTTCTCTCTGGAGTGCAATGAAATGTCCAGTAATGAGTTATGGGATGTCTATGGTTTTGGGGTGACTTTGGGCTGCCTGTATCTTGGAGCTCAGGGCTGTGTTCCTTGCTGCTGGAGAATTTGCTTGGTATGTCTTGCCCTGAAACTTGTTTCACCCAGAGAGCTTTACAGCATTATATGGAGAAGAGAATAGTGAGGAGGGAGTTAGAGGTGACCCGAATGAGATGAGATGGAATCAATAGAGGAGAGAGTGGGCTATTCAGTAATCTCTTCCTTATGTGCACTCCACAACTGGACCACTCAGAGATGTTCACGGAGTTATACAGAGGAGAGAAGAAGGAGGAAGGTGGCAGAGGTGTCCAGGAGGATAAATGGGGGGAATGAAAAGGAGGGAGATAGATCCAGCCAGTAATCAGTTCCCTAAGTGTTCTCCACCATCTGGAACACACAGAAATTCACAGAGTTGGGTAGAGTAGAGAGGGGTTAGGGAGGAGACACAGGCGACCTGGTGGAGAAAAAGGAGAGTCCAAAGGGAGAGAGAGCAGTTAAGCCAGTAATCCCACTCCCTAGTGAAAAATGGGCACTGAAGATTGGGTTCTTAAAGGTACAAAATTGGTAACAAATACATAAAAGCAAAAATTTTAAATCTAGAGTAGAGTTTGGAATTTCAAAAATACGATGTTAAAGAAAAGAAGAAGGAAAAGAAAGAGAGAAAAAATGAACAAACAAAAACAAACAAGGTCGCAAAAATTATAAAGAAAATATAGGTACAAAATTGATAACTAATACCAAAAAGCAAAAGTTAAAAATCTAGAGTAGAGTTTGGAATTTCAAAAATACAATGTTAAAAAAAGAAGAAGAAAAAGAAAGAGAGAAGAAAAAAGAAAAAAAAAAACAAATAAGAACAAACAAAGTCGCATAAATTATATAAAAAAAAATACAGGTACAAAATTGATAACAAATACCAAAAAGCATAAATTAAAAATCTAGAGTAGAGTTTGGAATTTCAGATATACAATGTTATTTAAAAGAAGAAGAGAAAGAAACAGAGAAAAATAAAAATAAAAAATAAAAAAGGGTCACAGAAATTACAAAAAAAAAAACACACTATAGGTACAAAATTGATAACAAATACCAAAAAGCTAAAATTAAAAATCTAGAGTAGAGTTTGGAATTTCAAAAATACAATGTTAAAGAAAAGAAGGGAAAAAAAAGGTCAAAAAATTATTTAAAAAAAAATATATATGAAGTTTGCTTTAAAAAAAAATAGGGTCTTCTTTTTTTTTTTGCAAAGTAATTGGTTATAAAAGTGGAAATTAAAGGAATACTAGAGGACTTAAAAATTTTTTTTTAATTAAAAAAATAATTAAAAAAAAAAAGAAACAAAGAATGATCGTACAAATAGTAAAAATATACCTAGGACTTTCTCCAGTTTTGTTGTGAGTATTGTGGGTTCAGTTCATTTTTGGCTAGTTCCTTGGTCCGACTTATATTTCTCAAGATCTATAGGCCCCTTCCTATGTAGTTGGTAGTAACCACAGGGTTTTAATCTATTGCCTGTAGCTTCCAAGGCGGTTCCCTCTGTTATAGCTTCTTCTGTTTGCTGGTCTCTTCAGTGTCTGGTTTCTGCCCTGACACAAAGGGGACGGTGGAGGACACCTTTTTTTTTTTTTTTTTTTTTTAGGCTCACTTGTTCAGTCGCGCTGAGGGGAGGTAGGGAGGGTTGCTGCAAACAAATAACACTGGCGTGTGCTCGCAGTGCCTCAGCCACACTGGGTCTGCCCCCCCCCGTTCCCGGCCCGTGTAGCCTCTCTGCCCACGCTGCTCAGGCTCTAGGTGCTCCACTGGGAACCATCCGTGGCCGGCCCTGGGCTGCCTGTACTTCCCAGGTCGAAGCCACTCAGGTTCAGGCACTCAGGTAGTCCTCAGAGGCGCAGACTCTTGGTTGGGCCTGCATTTTGTGCCCTTCCCAGATCCGAGCAGCTCAGGTGATGAGGTGTTTGGCGTGCGCGATTGCTGCGACTTATTGCCTCCCCACTGTTCAGTTATCTAGGTGTGCACCGGCACACCTTCTCAGGGAGATGTTGACCGTCCAGACCCCCAAGAAGTTTTAGTTAGCAAAGAAGCCTGCTTACAGTTTTATAGATAATGTCTCTCTGGGGCTGCGATTGTCCCCTTCTGGCTCTGGCTGCCTATCACCGGAGGGGGTGGTCTGCTGCTGGCTATCTCTGTTCAGTCCTTTGTTCCATGCCGGGCCTGGCGGTGTCATAGGTTAGGGCTGGCTTTTCACGTGGTAGATATCCCACAGTCTGGTTTGCTAGCCCAAATTATTTCGCTCAGATAGCGCTCGGGGTATTCAGGCCAGATCCTGGCGATGCAGCCCGCGCCGCGCCTCCCTGCCCAGCCCCCTCTTGCTAATGGCAGATGCAGGAGTCTGCGCTGCTTCTCCGCTGGGGGAGTTACCATAGGGCTCACAATGTGCGGGTTTTATTTGTTTATTTATTTTTCCTCCCTGTTATGTTTCCCTCTGTGCTTCCAAGGCTCGGCACAGATTCGGCAGTGAGAAGGTTTCCTGGTGTTTGGAAACTTCTCTCTTTTTCAGACTCCCTTTCTGGGACGGAACTCCGTCCCTCCCTCTTTTGTCCCTTTTTTTGTCTTTTATATTTTTTCCTACCTCCTTTAGAAGACTTGGATTGCTTTTCTGGGTGTCTGATGTCCTCTGCCGGCATTCAGAAGTTGTTTTGTGGAATTTACTCGGCGTTTAAATGTTCTTCTGATGAATTTGTGGGGGAGAAAGTGTTCTCCCAGTCCTACTCCTCTGCCATCTTAGCTCCTCCTCTTTCAATTTGTTAATATGGTGTATCAAATCGGTTGATTTCTATATATTGAAGAATCCTTGTATCCCTGGAATAAATCCAACTTGGTCACGGTGCATGAGCTTTTTGATGTGTTGCCGAATTCTGCTAAAATTTGGTTGAGGATTTTTGCATCTCTGTTCATCAGTGATATTGGCCTGTAGTTGTCTTTTTTGTGTTGTCTTTGTCTGGTTTTGGTATCAGGGTGATGGCAGCCTCATAGAATGAATTTGAAAGTGTTCCTCCCTCTGAAATTTTCTGAAAGAGTTTTAGAAGGATAGGCATTAACTCTTCTCTAAATGTTTGATAGAATTCTCCTGTGAAGCCATCTGGTCCTGGGCTTTTGTTTTTTGAGAGAGTTTTGATCATAGCTTCAATTTCAGTGTTTGTACTTGGGTTGTTCATAATTTCTATTTCTTCCTGGTTCAGTCTTGGAAGGTTGAACTTTTCTAAGAATCTGTCCATTTCTTCCAGGTTATCTATTTTATTGCCATATAGTTGTTCATAATAGTCTCTTATAATCCTTTGTATTTCTGCCTTATCTGTTTTAACCTCTCCTTTTTCACTTCTAATTTTGTTGATTTGATTCTTCTCTCTTTTTTCCTTGATGAGTCTGGCAAAGGGTTTGTCAATTTTTTTTTTTTTTATCTTCTCAAAGAACCAGCTTTTAGTTTTATTAATCTTTACTATTGTTTCTTTCATTTATTTTTCATTTATTTCTGCTCAGATCTTTATGATTTCTTTCCTTCTACTAATTTGGGGGTTTTCTTCTTCTTTTTTCCAGTTGTTTTAGGTGTAAAGTTAAGTTGTTTATTCAATGTTTTTCTTGTTTCTTGAGGTAGGATTGTATTGCTATAAATTTTCCTCTTAGAACTGCTTTTGCTGCACCCCACAGGTTTTGAGTTGTCATGTTCTCATTGTCATTTGTTTCTATAAATTTTTTAATTTCCCTTTTGATTTCTTCAGTAACCTGTTGGTTATTTAGAAATGTACTATTTAATCTCCATGTGTTTGTGTTTCTTGCAGTTTTTTTCTTGTAATTGATATCTAGTCTCATAGCGTTGTGGTCAGAGAAAATGCTTGATGCGATTTCAGTTTTCTTAAATTTACTGAGGTTTAATTTGTGACCCAAGATGTGGTCTATCCTGGGGAATGTCCCATATGCACTTGAAAAGAAGGTGTATTCTTCTGCATTTGGATGGAATGTCCTGAAGATATCAATGAGATCCATCTCATCTAATGTATCATTTAAGACTTGTGTTTTCTTATTAATTTTCTGTTTTGATAATCTGTTCATTGGTGTGAATGGGGTGTTAAAGTATCCTACTATTATTGTGTTACTGTCAGTTTCTCCTTATATGTCTGTTAGTGTTTGTCTTATGTATTGAGGTGCTCCTATGTTGGGTGTATAGATATTTACAATTGTTATGTCTTCCTCTTGGATTGATCCCTTGATCATTAGGTAGTGCCCTTCCTTATTTCTTGTAATCTTCTTTATTTTAAGATCTATTTTGTCTGATATGACTCCAGCTTTTTTTTGCTTCCCATTTGCATGTAATAAATTTTTCCATCCTCACGTTTTCAGTCTATATGTGTCTTGAGGTCTGAAGTGGGTTTCTTGTAAACAGCATATATGGTTCTTCTTTTTGTATCCATTCATCTGCTACTGCTGCTAAGTTGCTTCAGTCATGTCCGACTCTGTGAGACCCCAGAGACTGCAGCCCACCAGGCTCCCCCATCCCTGGGATTCTCCAGGCAAGAACACTGGAGTGGGTTGCCATTTCCTTCTCCAGTGCATGAAAGTGAAAAGTGAAAGTGAAGTTGCTCAGTCATGTCCGACTCCTAGCGACCCCATAGACTGCAGCCTACCAGGCTCCTCCATCCATGGGATTTTCCAGGCAAGAGTACTGGAGTGGGGTGCCATTGCCTTCTCTGATCCATTCAGCTAGTCTGGGTCTTTTGGTTGGAGCATTTAATCCATTTACATTTAAAGTAATTATTGATATATATGTTCTTATTACCACTTTCTGATTGTTTGGGGTTGATTTTGTAGATCTTTTTTCTTCTGTTTTATTTCTTGACTGTATGAGTCCATTTAACATTTGTTGTAAAGCTGGTTTGGTGGTACTGAATTCGCTTAACTTTTGCTTGTCTGAAAAGCTTTTTATTTCTCCATCAATTTTGAATGAGATCCTTGCTGGGTACAGTAATCTTGGTTGTATATTTTTCCCTTTCTGTACTTTAAATATATCTTGCCATTCCCTTCTGGCCTGCAGAGTTTCTGCTGAAAGATCAGTTGTTAAGTGTATGGGATTTCCCTTTTGTTACTTGTTGCTTCTCCCTTGCTGCTTTTAATATTCTTTCTTTGTTTTAGTCCTTGTTAGTTTGATTAGCATGTTTCTCCTTGAATCTACCCTGTATAGGACTCTTTGCGCCTCCTGGACTTGATCAGCTATTTCCTTTTCCGTTTGGGGGAAATTTTGAACTATAATCTCTTCAAAAATTTTCTCATGCCCTTTCTTTTTCTCTTCTTCTTCTGGAACCCCTATAATTTGAACGTTGCTGCATGTGATACGGTCCCAGAGGTCTCTGAGACTGTACTCAGCTCTTTTCATTCTTTTTACTTTATTCTGCTCTTCAGAAGTTATTTCCACCATTTTATCTTCCAGCTCACTGATTTTTTCTTCTGCTTCAGATATTCTGCTATTGATTACTTCTAGAGTATTTTTAATTTCAGTAATTGTGTTGTTTGTCTCTGTATGTTTATTCTTTAATTCTTCTAGGTCTTTGTTACTTGATTCTTGCATTTTCTCCATTTTGTTTTCAAGGTTTTTGATCATCTTTACTATCATTATTCTGACTTTTCAAAGGTAATTTTCCTATTTCCTCTTCATTTATTTGGACTTCTGTGTTTCTAGCTGATCTTTCATTTGTGCAGTATTTTTCTGCCTTTTCATTTTTTCTTTTTTAAGTTATTGTGTTTGAGGTCTCCTTTTCCCAGGTTTCAATGAAAGTTGAATTCTTTCCTTGAAGAAGGTTGAATTCTTCCTTCCTTTTGGTTTCTGCCCTCCTAAGATTGGTCCAGTGGTTTGTGTGAGCTTCCTACAGGGTGAGATTTGTGATGAGTTTTTGTTTGCTTGTTTATTTTTCCTCTGATGGGCAAGGCTAAGTGAGGTGGTACTCCTGTCTGCTGATAATTTGGTTTGTATTTTTGTTTTGTTTGTTTGTTAGATGAGGCGTCCTGCACAGGGTGCTATTGGTGGTTGGGTGATGCCCGGTCTTGTAGTCAAGGGGTTTCTTTGTGTGAGTTCTCACTATTTGATACTCCCTAGGGTTAGTTCTCTGGTAGTCTAGGGTCTTGGAGTCAGTGCTCCCACTCCAAAGGCTTAGGGTTTGATCTCTGGTCAGGAACGAAGATTTCACAAGTGGTTTGTTATGGTATTAAGGGAGAGTAAAACAAATATCCAAAAATGAGAAACCAAAGATGAACCCCAATAGCAGTTACAAAATCAGACAAATAATAATTAAAATAATGGAATATACACATATACATATACACCCATGAGCAAAGTGGAAACAGTCGAACAAAAATAAAATACAGTAGATTGATCCAGTGAACAAAGGAAATCAAAATTTATATTTACCAGTTAAGAACAAAACTAACGTAAACACAAACTGGAAAACAAAACTAAAGCAAGGTGCCAAGTGGGGAATAAAGCAATGAAAACAAAACTAACAAATATGTTGAGAGGAAAGGAAAGAAAGAATAGATATGCAAAGTTAAGTAGAGGTAGATGAAGAAGATTTATATACATTAAAGATTAACTGCAAGGAGAAAAGAACAGTAGGAAAGGCAAATGAAGGAATAAATGTATAAAAATATTATAGGTTAAAAAATTTAAAATTATAAAAAAGAGAAAAGAGAAAAAAAAGAAAAAGAAAAAAGGTGGAAAAAAGGAAAACTCTACACAACTGCAAAAGCCCAACATAGAGGCAGAGGTTTATAACAACAATAGAAACTGTGACTGAATATACACATATACATATACACCCATAAGCAAAATCAAAACAGTCCAACAAAAATTAAGTACAATAGATTGACCTGGAGAACAAAGGAAACCAAAAATTATATACCAGAACAAAACTAATTAAAGCACAAACTGGAAAACAGGACTAAAGCAAGGTGCCTACTGAGGAAGAAAGCAATGAAAATAAAACTAGCAAATACGTTAGAGGGAAGGAGAGAAAGAAAAGAAAAAAAGAATAGACATGCAAAGTTAAATAGAGGTCGATAAAGAAGATTTATATACGTTAAAGTTTAACTGCAAGGGGGAAAGAACAGTAGGAAAAGCAAACAAAGGAATAAATGTAGAAAAAATAATATAGGTTTAAAAATTAAAATTAAAAAAGAGGAAAAAAAAAAAAAAAAAAGAAGAAGAAGAAAACAACACAGAACTGCAAAAGCCCAATGTAGAGGCAGAGGTTTATGGCAACAATGAAAAATGTGACTGAGAAAAAAGAAAAAAAATCTCAAAAGCTTAATTGGATTTCTTAGTGCCAATAAAATTAACAACTACAATGAGGCGGGGGTGGGGGGGTGGGGGGCGGGGTGCTGCAGGGAGAAAAAGAAAAAATCCAAGAGAATCTACAGGACAAGTCAAAAAATAATAATAAATGTTTTTCTTGACTCATTGCTGTCAGAGTCCTTTCCAGCGCTGGGAATCACAGTCCACCTCACCTCCCTAGGATGCCCTCCAACACTGTGCTGACCTCTGGACCTGCTGTGGGGGCACCTCAGATTCTAATCTGGTCCTACTCCTGTGTGTTCTTGCCTCCAACATCCACAGCTATCACAGCTAGTGCGTTTTCTTTTGTGGGAGCTCTCAATGTCCTTTTATATATTCCATAGACACAGTCTGCCTAGTTGATCATATGTGTTCAATCTGCAGCTTGTATAGCTAGTCGGAAGGTTTGGGATCTTATTCCTTAGCCACACTGCCCCTGGGTTTCAATTGTGGTTTTATTTCCACCTCTGCATGTGGGTCATCCACTGGGGTTTAGCTCCTGAGGTTGTCCTGAAGGGCTTGGGTTTGCCCCTGTGAGGGCCCCTGTGGAGATTGTGCAGCTGCTTGGGTTCAGGGGTTCTGGCAGCAACAGTTAGTCAGGGGGCTTGGCGGCTAGGGTAGTAGGAAATATAGTGCTCTAGAAGGGTATGTCAACCCATATTGGCTGACATGCTCCAGTATTCTTGCCTGGAGAACCCCCTCTCTGACAGAGAAGCCTGGCAGGCCACAGTCTACAGGGTTGCAAAGAGTGGGACACTACTGAAGAGACCCTGTGCACATAAACACAAGATTTTTTTTTTTTTGGCCTGTGGCAGCTTTGCCCCAGTGAGAGTTGAGCATGAAGGTGGTGCAACTGCTTGGCTTAAGGGGACCCTGGTGGCGCCAAGTGTGCAAGGACACAGACTGCCTCCGCAGCAGGAGTTATGGCCCAATCAGAGTCTCTTTTTGAGCATCTTATAGCTAGCGATCAGAAGGCCTCTTTGGCCAGTCTTTCTCTGTTGCTCTGTCCATTCAGGCACAGATGGATCCCTTGCCTGGGGTCCTTCTCTGTTGTTCCATGCATCAGACACATAGAGAGGGGCCCCCCTGACTGGGGTTCTACTCTGTAGATTGGCGGATCAGGCTCTTAAAGGGGCATCCTGGGTGGGGTCCTACTCTGTAGTTCAATGCATCAGGCATTTGATGGGCCAGCCTCTCTATTGTTCAGCTGTCAATGCTGGCGAGTGGAGAGAGAGAGGCTATGGTGATGGCTCCATCCCCTACATGTGACTAAGCAGTATCGCCTTGCTTCTCTATAGGCATTTCCCACCATGATCTCCTCCCTCACATCCCCTCTATCCATCTCTCTGCAGTCAACAGCAGCCCTCCCCCTGGGATTGCTCCATAATCCCTAAACTCAAGCTCCCAGCTGCTGCCCCTTCCAGGAGACCCGTGTTCCTGCCAGGCATATGTATGGCTGTGGCAAGGACTGTCTGATTCTCATTCCATTTGGGCTGCCACAGATCAGCTGTTTCACTCTTAGCCTTAAATATTTCTCCTCTGGCTCAGATCCCCTGTTGTGGGGATCAGACTCTTGCTTCAGTTCCCCCAAGCCTCTGAAGGCAGGTCCAGTCCTACTAACACTCCTGTTTTTTCCCCTAGTTCCTTTGTCCCACCGAGTTTTGCATGGTTCTGTATACTCTTTTCCACTGGTCAAGTACTCCTGTCTGCTCTCAGTTGGTGTTCTGCATGCACTTCTGTGTCTGAAGGTGTATTCCTGATGTATCTGTGGGGAGAGATGTATTTCACGTCTACCTACTTCTTCGCCATCTTGTTCTCCCAAGTGGTATTTCTGAGCTAGATGGTGGAAGGAAGTCTCAGTCATGACACCTGGTAGGTGAAGCACCAAGTTCAGGGTTAATTTTTTCTGGATGTTATAGTCTGAGTGAGTATAGCCACCCTCCAACTGTTTGCCCATGAAAGTCAGAAGCTACTGGCTTTGTGGCTCTCAGTCTTGAATTTTGCCTTTGACATTCCCTTGACGCCTTTGACAGGGTTGCTGGGTTCAACTTCAAGAGCAAAGACCCCATCAGGGGCTCACAAAGATCTGCATCTCTACATCTTCTGATTGGCTGCCTCGTTGAAGAGAAAGAGCTAAACCTACAATCTTTGTGACCCACATGCTTTATAAAGATTTCTTTCTCCATTGAGAAGAAAAATAACTGTGGGGGAAAAAACAGAAGCAAGGAAGGAAAATCTTCAGACTGTAAGCTTAGTTTTCAGGCAGGTATTCTAGCAGAGAGTACAAAGGAAATTTGAGAATCTGGGCATTTATTTGATTCAAAAGGGTTGTTAGATATTCTAACATCAGGAGTGAAGTCACAGGGAAGAGACAGAGTGAGCATGTTAATCTGCTTCTGGAAGGGACAATTGAAATCATGTGCTGCAAACACATGAGCTAGGAATCCAGAGGAATTAAGCAACTTTCCCAGCCCCCTCAGTGTGTTAGTGGTAGAGCTCACACTAGATTTCTCCTGACTGCCAGGCCCAGGATGTATTCTCATCCATTATACCCTGGGCTTGGGTTAAGGGTTGTATTTGCCTTTTGCCCTCTTCCCTCACTCTACTCCCATCTCCACTGTAGTCTTACTCCTTAAAGTCCTTTGAGGGATAGAGGAAGCATACCCCTGCTCTAGAATCATAGTCTGGTGTCTGCCCTTGCTGTTGAAAAAAGGCCAGAATGAAAGAATATTAATAACCCTGTAGGGCCTTCTAGGAATCCACAGTAGGGTTGGAAGACTTTCAAAGAAACCAGCTGAACTAGCACAAAGATCCATGAACTTTCTTGAACTCCCCTGAGAGCCTTATGATCCAAGAGTAAGAAGTCAGGACCTCAGTGCTATTCTACAGGTTGGGAACCCAAAACAAACCACAGATGAGTCTGTGTCCAGATCCACGGGTGCCAGCAAAGCACTTCGTATGCTACACTGCTAGAACTCACTAGCTCACCTGTTTTAAGAGAGAGAGAGATGCTTTGAGCATTCTGAAACATAGCTTGGGAGACACAGGAGAAACTAATGATTGTCCGAGAGGGCTGGTCTACAAGATGAGAGAAACCATACATCCTCTCATGGTGTGCACATGCCTCAGTGTTCATTCATACAGCTACAAGTTTCACAGCAATCCCCTCAGGCTGCAATAAGACTAAACTGAATCCACCCTGCAATTCCTAGTGCTTGTGTGTCTGGACAGCCTTCTACAAGACGTGACTTGAAGGAGATCAGAACATCCCTACCCAAAAGTGTATCTTCGTGCCAGCCAGTTCTTGTATACAGAATACTCATGATAGTTAGTCTTCATAAAATTCACTCATTTGGTATTCAGTGAATGTTTAGCCATGGGGCCTATTTTGCATAAGAAGTAGATTTTTAGGTGTGATATCAAGTTGACATAGGTTTGCCTGATGTTCTTAAGGAGCATTAAGTCAAGCAGGGGAGATAAGGCAGATGTGCAGTATTCTATAATGACAATTATAATTTGTGGGGTGTTTATTGTGCACTTGATTTTTTACATATATTTTGTTTAATGTTAAGAGCTACCTTGAAAAGTAAGCATTTATAACCCACTTTTACAAATTAGGAAACTGAGATTAAGGAATCTTCCCATTTCCCCCTATCTAGAAAGTGGTATTATAGAAAGGATTTGAACCTCAGTCTGTGTGGCCCTTCTGCTAGTTCCACACTTCTTCCCAAATGGTCCATAAGAATAAGCAATGAGTTCTCTGAATGGTACAAAGAAACTGCCAGGGAGCAGAGATGAAAAAGGTTCTCACTTCCAGCTGGGACGTTTGGGGATGGTATCATGGCAAAATGCGTTTGAGCTTTAATGATGGCAAATTTAACAGAAGGAATAGACTCTATATCTAGACAGTGGGAATGGCTTCAGAAATATCATGATGAGGCTGGTTTGGATCATGGATAATAGTATACTATGCAAGGTGTATACTAAGGGGCTCACAGGAGGCAAGGCTGGAAATGTGAGTTGAGGCCAGATTGTGGAGTCTTGCTGACAGGTGAAGAAGCAAAGTCTCTCTTTATGAGGCAATGGGAGCCTCTGAAGCCCTCCTCTCAGGTCCATTTAAAAGGAAAATGAGGCTACAGTACAGTCATGCCTCATTTTATTGCACTTTGCTTTATTTCACTTTGCAGGTATTGCATTTTTTACAAATTGAAGGGTTGTAGCAACCCTGTGTTGAGCAAGTTTATTGACACCATTTTTCCAACAGCATTTTTTTAAAACTTTTTTTTCTCTGTCTTACATTTTAACAATTCTCCCAGTATTTCAAAAATTTTAATTCTTATTTTATTTGTCATAGTAATCTGTGATCAGTGATCTTTGATGTCACTTCTGTAATTGTTTTAGGATGCCATGAACTGCGCCTGTTGAAGACAGAAAACTTAATAAATGTTGTGTGTATTCTGATTACTCCATTGACTGACTGTTCTCCCATCTCTCTATTTCTCTCCTCTTGCCCCCTGCCCCACCCCCCCTCCATGAGACACAACAATATTGATATTAGGCTACTTAATAACCCTGCAATGGTCTCCAAGCATTTAAGTGAAAGGAAGAGTCTCTCACTTTAAATAAAAAGCTAGAAATGATTAAGCTTAGTGAGTAAGGCATGTCAAATGCTGAGACAGGCTGAAATCTAGGCCTCTTGAACCCAACAGTCAAATTGTGAATGCAGGGAAGAGATTAAAAGTGCTATCAAGACAGTATGGTACTGGCACAAAGACAGAAATATAGATCAATGGAACAAAATAGAAAGTCCAGAGATAAACCCATGCACCTATGGACACCTTATCTTTGACAAAGGAGGCAAGAATATACAATGGAGAAAAGACAATTTCTTTAACAAGTGGTGCTGGGAAAACTGGTCAACCACTTGTAAAAGAATGAAACTAGAATACTTTCTAATACCATACACAAAAATAAACTCAAAATGGATTAAAGATCTAAACATAAGACCAGAAACTATAAAAATCTTAGAGGAGAACATAGGCAAAACACTCTCCGACATACATCACAGAAGGATCCTCTATGACCCACCTCCCAGAATATTGGAAATAAAAGCAAAAATAAACAAATGGGATCTAATTAAAATTAAAAGCTTCTGCACAACAATAGAAACTATAAGCAAGGTGAAAAGACAGCCTTCAGAATGGGAGAAAATAATAGCAAATGAAGCAACTGCAAACAACTAATCTCAAAAATATACAAGCAACTCCTGCAGCTCAATTCCAGAAAAATAAACGACCCAATCAAAAAATGGGCCAAAGAACTAAATAGACATTTCTCCAAAGAAGACATACAGATGGCTAACAAACACATGAAAAGATGCTCAACATCACTCATTATAAGAGAAATGCAAATCAAAACCACTACGAGGTACCATTTCACGCCAGTCAGAATGACTGCGATCCAAAAGCCTACAAGCAATAAATGCTGGAGAGGGTGTGGAGAAAAGGGAACCCTCTTACACTGTTGGTGGGAATGCAAACTAGTACAGCCACTATGGAGAACAGTGTGGAGATTCCTTAAAAAACTGGAAATAGAACTGCCTTATGATCCAGCAATCCCACTGCTGGGCATACACACTGAAGAAACCAGAATTGAAAGAGACACGTGTACCCCAATGTTCATCGCAGCACTGTTTATGATAGCCAGGACATGGAAGCAACCTAGATGTCCATCAGCAGATGAATGGATAAGAAAGCAGTGGTACATATACACAATGGAGTATTACTCAGCCATTAAAAAGAATACATTTGAATCAGTTCTAATGAGGTGGATGAAACTGGAGCCTATTATACAGAGTGAAGTAAGCCAGAGAGAAAAACACCAATATAATATACTAACGCATATATATGGAATTTAGAAAGATGGTAACGACAACCCTGTATGCGAGACAGCAAAAGAGACACAAATGTACAGAACAGTCTTTTGGACTCTGTGGGAGAGGGAGGGGGGGATGATTTGGGAGAATGGCATTAAAACATGTATAATATCATATAAGAAATGAATTGCCAGTCCAGGTTCAATGCAGGATACAGGAAGCTTGGGGATGGTGCACTGGGATGACCCAGAGGGATGGTATGGGGAGGGAGGTGGGAGGAGGGTTCAAGATGGGGAACACGTGTACACCCGTGACGGATACATGTTGATGTATGGCAAAACCAGTACAATATTGTAAAGTAAAAATAAATAAATAAATAAAAATAAATAAAATAAAAGTGCTACTCCAGTGAAGATATGAATGATAAGAAACCAAAACAACATTCTTGCTGACAGGGAGAATGGTATAGTGGTCCAGATAAAAGATCAGATAAACCAGCCACAATCCTTTATGCCAAAGCCTAATCCACAGTAAGACCCTAACTCTTCTTAATTTTATGAAGGATGAGAGAGGTGTGAAAACTGAAGAAGTTTGAGTCTAGCAGAGGCTGGCTCATGAGGGTTAAGGAAAGAAATCATCTCCATCCCATAAAGGAGATGCAAGGAGAAGCTGCAAGTTCTAACACAGAAGCTGCAAAAAGTTATCCAAAAGATCTAGCTGAGATAATGAATGAAGATGACTATACAAAATGGTAGATTTTCAGTGCAGATAAAACAACCTTATATTGGGAAGAGATGTCATCTATGACTTATAGTTTGAGAAGAAAGTCAGTGTCTGCTCTACAGCTTCAGAGGACAAGCTGACTCTCTTGTTAGGGGCTAACATTGCTGGTGACATAAAGTTAAAGCCAATGCTCAGTTAACCATTCAGAAAATCCAAAGATTCTTAAAAATCATCTAAATCTACTCTGCCTGTGCTCTATAATAAAGCCTAGGTGACAGCATGCCTGTTACAACATGATTTACTGAATTTTTTCAACATGCTGTTGAGATCCACTGTTCAGAAAGGAAGATTTCTTTCAAAATATTAATATTATTGCTCATTAACAATGTACCTCCTCACCAAGAACTCTGATGGAGATATACAATGGGATTAGCCCCATTTTCATGCCTGTTACCATAGCATCTATGCTGTAGGCCATGGATCAAGGAGTAATTTCAACTTACTACTTAAGAAACACATTTTAAAGGCTCTAACTGCCATAGATAGTACTTCCTCTCATGGATCTGAGCAAAGTAAATTAAAAACCTTCTGGAAAGGATTAAATATTTAGATGCCATTAAGATCATTGAGGAAGAGGTAAAAATATCAATTTAACAGGAGTTTAGAAGAAGTTGATTTCAAGCCTCATGGATGACTTTGATAGGTTCAAGACTTCAGTGGAGAAAGTAAGTGCAGATGTGGGAGAAATAACAAGAGAATTGGAATTAGGATTGGAGCCTGAAGATGTGACTGAATTGCTGCAATCTCATAAAATGTGAATGGATGAGGAGTTACTTCTTATGGATAAGCAAAGAAAGTGGTTCTTGATATAGAATCTATCCCTGGTGAAGATGTTATGAAGATTGTTGAAATGACAACAAGGGATTTAGAATAGTACATAAATTTAGTTGATAAAGCAGTGGCAGGATTCAACGATATTGACTCTGTTAGGTGGTTAGAAATAGGAAAAAGGATTCCATAATGGTGGTGGCCAAAAGGCAAAGAAAGGGAAAAGCCCTTGAAAATAGAACAGAGGAAGGTCCAAGGACTGGAGTGAGAACCTCAGGTGAAACAAACAGCCGTCCTGCCTAGCCCAATTTACATAGGGCAGGCTCAGGGGGAGGAGAAAGAACATATAAAAAGAGGAGCCAAAATTGAGCAGGGGGACCTCTCTTCTCTTCTTTTGGGTTGGCCTGTTCTCAGGCCTCGAGGATATATTTTCCTTTGCTTGCCAAATAAAATTGAGCTGTAACACTGGTCTGTCCATCACTTCAAATTTTTGCTGCAGTGACACAGAACTGAGGATATTACAAACTCCCCCAACAACTCCAATTTTGAAAGAAGCCCTACTTGGGTAAAATGCTACCAAATATCACCTCATGCTGCAGAGAAATCATTCATGAAAAGAAGAGTCAATCAACACAGCATATTTCATTGTTGTCTTATACTAAGAAATTGCCACAGCCACCCCAGCCTTCAGCAATCACCACCCTGAGGAATCGATAGCCATCAACATCAAGGCAAGGCCCTCCACCAGCAAAGATTAAGATTCTTTGAAAGCTCAGATGATGATTAGGGTTTTTATTTTTGCAATAAAGTATTTTTAAAAATTATTTATTTATTGGCTGTGTTGGGTCTTTGTCGCTGCGTGTAGGCTTTCTGGTGAGAAAGGGCCACTCTCTAGTTGCTGTGCATGGGCCTCTCACTTCAGCGGCTTCTCTTGTTGTGGAGTACAGTCTCTAGAGTGTGCAGGCTCAGTTTCTGTGGCCCACAGGCTTAGTTGCCTGGTGGCATGTGGTCTTCCTGGACTAGGGATTAAACAGGTGTCCCTTGCATTACAAGGCAGATTCTTAACCACTGGACCACCAGTGAAGTCCAATACAGTATTTTTAATTAGTGTGTATACATTGTTTTTTTAGACATCATGCTATTGCACACTCAATAGACTACAGTATACTGTAAACATGACTTTTATATGCACTAGTAAACCAAAAAGATTGTGTAACTTGTTATTGTAATATTTGCTTTACTACAGTGGTCTGAATATCTCTGTAAACTGTCACAGATGATAAGCTCTGAGAGCAGTGGTGGTGGTGAGTGGAATGCAGGGACCTGAGGAGAGGAATACTACTGAGCTCATAATCAGTGGGTGGTGGAAAGGAGAGATGATTCAAAAAGGATGTTTTGATAAGAGACTTGGTGACAGAAATGTTGGAAACATTCACAGAAATATGGGAAATATGAAGAGGTGCAAGCCTGAGGGAGATAACCACCTTGAAATTGTCACCCATTAGGCTCAGGGTCGGGGGGCAAGGGTTGTTATGCTGGAGGCAGCTGAGGAACATGAACCCAGGGGAGTAGCACAGGAGGAAGGAGCCTGAGCATAGTGAAAGCAAGCTAGGGCCATGTGAGGGGTAGTAGCTTGTGACAAAGTAGGAGTAATAGGAACAGGAAAAGGAATAGGACAAATATATGTAAGAATTTGAGGGCAAAAAAAAAAAAAAAAAAAGAGTAAGTTATCCCTCTCTGTCATTGCTTAAGGAGGGACCTTTGTTCTTACACTAAATGAATGAATGCAACCAATAAATAAATGCAAAGTTAGTTAATGCTTCTGACTGTCAAAAAGAGTATGACATAGCCAGTTAGTTGCCTCACTCTCCAAACAGAATATAGCCCACTGTACATAAACCATCCTGAATTATGTAAGCTACTCCATGATGGAGCTTATTAAAATGGTTCCTGGGCTTGAGCCCAACCTTTTCTTCCTATAAAGTGAAATAAAGATAGCTTGGCTTTGCTGTCAATAATAGGTTCTTAAGTATGCTTGAGCTTTGCTAGTACTACCAACATTAACATTTACTTTCAGGGCAATCATGGTAAAGCAGAATATGATAAGTCACCAGAGAGAAGGAAGAGGGTAAGAAAGACAGGTAAGAAAGGCAGGATGAGGGAGCCTCTACATCAAGGCAAATGACCTAGCCCACTGTTCAGGAACCACCATAACTTTGTGCCTGTGAGTCACTCTCTCCCTCTTTATTATTATTACTATTTTTTTGCCCTTGAAATAAAATCAGATCACCTGACTTGATTGTTTTTGACTAAAGTAAACAGGGACATGTTTCCTTCCCTGCTAATCGATCTCACTACCCTACCTTCTCCCTCCCTTCATCAAGCCTACACTGGTGGCACTTCAATGGTTTTGAGAGTAGGAGCAGACGGAAGTGGGATTCCTGGAGAAAATTCTGAAGTTTTATCAGCCTCAGTAGGTTGGGATTCTACAGAGAGTATTAAAAGGACTCAAGGAAATAAAAGATAGCAAAACTTTCCTACTGCAAGCAAAGCAATAGTTTACAAAAGCCATTCTTTTCACAGATGTGTTCCTCTACTGCTCTCTGTTGCTTTAAGCTCTGCTCCTCGTGCTGATAGTTGAGATAAGTATGTATTTCTCTTGGGATGGACCACCATATGGTTTCTCTTTTGTATCCTCACAGTTTAGAAACTCAGCACAGCTCTTGTGCTTCTACTTTGAATAAAGAATATTAACTAATGTTTAATGGGAGTTTGAAATTCCCTAGCCAAGTTGCAAAATGGCAGAGTAGAAGAATGTGCATTCATCTTCTCCTGTAAGAATTCCAAAATTACAACTCGCTACTGAACAGCCATCAACAGGCGAATGTTGGATCCCATCAAAAAATATACGCCACGTCCAAGGACAAAGGAAAAGCCCCAGCCAGACGGTAGAAGGGGTGAAATCACATTTAGACTCAAACCCCATACCGGCCAGAGATGCTCAAACAAAATCTTGTGCACACCAGGAAAGCCCACAGAGACTGAGTCAGATCAGCCTTTGAGTGTTTGAGTCTCCTACGGAGGTACAGTTCAGCAGTGGCCTGGTGCAGGGCCAGGGGCTCTGGGTGCAGCAGACCTGGGTGTGGCATAAGCCCTCTTGGATGAGGTCTCCATTAACCCCACCATAGAGCTGCCTAGCAGACGACCCACAAACTGCAGAACAATTATACCAGATAAATTCTCACACTGTTAAAGTTCTAGGACCCACAACAGATTTCCCAACCTGGGGATCTGGCAAAGGGGCTGAGAACCTCCAGGAAATTTGACTTTGGAGGCCAGTGGGATTTGATTACAGAACTTACACAAGACTAGGGAAACAGATTCTTGGAGGGCACAAAAAACCCTTGTGAGCACCAGGACCCAGGAGAAAGGAGCAGTGACCCCACAAAAGACTGACCCAGACTTACCTGTGAGTGTCCAGGAGTCTCCAGTGGAGGTGTGGGTTGGCGGTGGCCTATCACAGGATTAGGGGCACTGAGTGTGGCAGTGCATGCATGCGACTTTTTGAAGGAAGTCACCATTATCTTCATTATCTCTACCGTATTTTGGTCTCAGGTCAAACAACAGGGAGGGAACACAGCCCTGCCCATCAACAGAAAATTGGATTAAAGATTTACTGAGCATGATCCCTCTCATCAGAATTAGACCCAGTTTCCCCCACAGTCTCTCCTATCAGGAAGCTTCCATAAGCCTCTTATCCTTATCCCTCAGAGGGAAGACAGAATAAAAATCACAATCACAGAAAACTGACAAAACTGATCTCATGGACCACAGCCTTGTCTAATTCAATGAAACTATGAGCCATGCCATGTAGGGCCACCAAAGACAGATTGGTTATGGTGGAGAGTTCTGACAAAAAGTGGTGGTCCATTGGAAAAGGCAATGGTAAACCACTTCAGTATTCTTGCCTTGAGAACCCTATGAACAGTATGAAAAGGCAAGAAGATAGGACATTGAAAGATGAACTCCCCAGATCAGTAGATGCCCAAGATGCTACTGGAGAACAGTAGAGAAACAACTCCAGAAAGAAAGAAGAGACAGAGCCAAAGCAAAAACAACACTCAATTTTGGATGTGACTGGTGATGGAAGGAAAGTCCGATGCTTTAAAGAACAATATTGCATAGAAACCTGGAATGTTAGGTCCAAGAATCAAGGTAAATTAGAAGTGGTCAAACAGGAGAAGGCAAGAGTGAACATCGACATTTTAGGAATCAGTGAACTAAAATGGACTGGAACAGGTGAATTTAACTCAGATGACCATTATATTGTGGGCAAGAATTCCTTAGAAGAAATAGAGTAGCCCTCATAGTCAACAGAAGAGTCTGAAATGCAGTACTTGGGTACAGTCTCAAAAATACAAAATAATCTCTGTTAGTTTCCAAGGCAAGCCATTCAATATCACAGTAATCCAAGTCTATGCCCCAACCAGTAAAGCTGAAGAAGCTGAAGTTGAAGGGTTGTATGAAGACCTACAAGACCCTCTAGAATTAACACCCCCAAAAGATGTCCTTTTCATCATAGGGGACTGGAATGCAAAAGTAGGAAGTCAAGAGATACCTGGAGTAACAGGCAAATTTGGCTTTGGAATACAAAATGAAGCAGGGCAAAGGCTAACAGAGTTTTGCCAAGAGAACACACTGGTCATAGCAAACACATGCTTCCAACAACACATGAGAAGACTCTACACATGAACATCACCAGATGGTCAATACCGAAATCAGATTGATTATATTCTTTGAAGCCAAAGATGGAGAAGCTTTATATGGTGAGCAAAAACAAGACTGGGAACTGACTGTGACTCAGATCATGAACTCCTTATTATCAAATTCAGACTTAAATTGAAGAAAGCAGGGAAAACCACTAGACCATTCAGGTATGATCTAAATCAAATTCCCTACAATTATACAGTGGAGGTGACAAACAGATTCAAGGGATTAGATCTGATAGAGTGCCTGAAGAACTATGGACAGAGGTTCATGACATTGTCCAGGAGGCAATGATTAAGACCATTCTCAAGAAAAAGAAATTTAAAAAGCAAAATGGTTGTCTGAGGAGGCCTTACAAATAACAGAGAAAAGAAGAGAAGCTAAAGGCAAGGGAGAAAAGGAAAGATAAACCGATTTGAATGCAGAGTTCCAAAGAATAGCAGGGAGAGATAAGAAAGGCTTTATAAGTGGTCAATGCAAAGAAATAGAGGAAAACAATAGAATGGGAAAGACTAGAGATCTCTTCAAGAAAATTAGAGATACCAAGGGAACATTTCATGCAAAGATGGGCACAATAAAGGACAAAAATGGTATGGACTTAAGAAAAGCAGAAGATATTATGAAAAGGTGGCAAGAATACACAGAAGAACTATACAAAAAAAGATCTTCATGACCCAGATAACTGCAATCGTGTGATGACTCTCCTAGAGCCAGACATCCTGGAATGCAAAATCAAGTGAGCCTTGGAAGCATCACTACAAACAAAGCTAGTGGAGGTGATAGAATTCCAGCTGAGCTATCTCAAACCTTAAAAGATGATGCTGTGAAAGTGCTGCACTCAGTATGCCAACAAATTTGGAAAACTCAGCAGTGGCCACAGGACTGGAAAAGGTCAGTTTTCATTCCAATCCCAAAGAAAGGCAATGCCAAAGAATGTTCAAAGTACCACACAATTTCGTTAATCTCACACGCTAGCAAAGTAATGCTCAAAATTCTCCAAGCAAGTCTTCAACAGTATTTGAACCAAGAATGTCCAGATGTTCAAGCTGGATTTAGAAAAAGCAGAAGAACCAGATATCAAATTGCCAACATCAACTGAATCATCGAAAAAGCAAGAGAGTTCCAGAAAAACATCTACTTCTGCTTTATTGACTATGCCAAAGCTTTTGACTGTGTAGATCACAATAAACTGTGGAAAATTCTGAAAGAGATGGGAATACCAGACCACCCAAATTGCCTCCCGCGAAATCTGTATGCAAGTCAAGAAGCAACAGTAAAAGCTGGACATGGAACAACAGACTGGTTCCAAATCAGGAAATGAGTACGTCAAGGCTGTATATTGTCACCCTGCTTATTTAACTTCTATGCAGAGTACATCATGTGAAATGCCAGGCTGGATGAAGTACAAGCTGGAATCAAGATTGCTGGGAGTAATATAAATAACCTCTGATATGCAAATAACACCACCCTTATGGCAGAAAGTGAAGAAGAACTAAAGAGCTCTTAATGAAAGTGAAAAAGGAGAGTGAAAAAGCTGGCTTAAAATTCAACATTCAAAAAAATAAGATCATGGCATCCGGTTCCATTAGTTCATGGCAATAGATGGAGAAGCAATGGAAACAGAGAGACTTTATTTTTGGGGGCTCCAAAATCACTGCAGATGGTGACTACAGCCATGAAATTAAAAAATGCTTGCTCCTCTGAAGAAAAGCTATGACCAACCTAGACAGCATATTATAAAGCAAAGACATTACTTTTCCAATAGAGGTCCATCTAGTCAAAGCTATGATTTTTCCAGTAGTCATGTATGGATGTGAGAGTTACACTGCAAAGAAAGCTGAGCACCAAAGAATTGATGCTTTTGAACTGTGATGTTGGAGAAGACTCTTGAGTGTCCCTTGGACTGCAAGGAGATCCAACCAGTCCATCCTAAAGGAAATTGGTCCTGAATATTCATTGGAAGGACTGATGTTGAAGCTGAAACTCCAATACTTTGACCACCTGATGCGAAGAGCTGACTCATTGGAAAAGACCCCGATGCTGGGAAAGATTGAAGGCAGGAAAGAGAAGGGGACAACAAGAGAATGAGATGGCTGTATGGCATCACTCACTCTATGGACATGAGTTTGAGCAAGCTTCGGTAGTTGGTGATGGACAGGGAAGCCTGGCGTGCTGCAGTCAATGGGGTCGCAAAGAGTTGGATACAACTGAGTGACTGAACTGAAAGTTTAAAAATTGAGATCACTGATCCAAAACTCCTAAAGCTGAAACTGACTAGCTAGTGGTCCTAAAAATAAATGTTAATAAGTATACATTACTATATATAAAATAGATAAATAACAAGGATCTACTGTATAGCATAGGGAACCATTTGGAACAGACTGGTTCCAAACAGGAAAAGGAGTATGTCAAGGCTGTATATTGTCACCCTGCTTATTTAACTTACATGCAGAGTACATCATGAGAAACGCTGGGCTGGAGGAAGCACAAGCTGGAATCAGGATTGCTGGGAGAAATATCAATAACCTCAGATATGCAGATGACACCATCCTTATGGCAGAAACTGAAGAAGAACTAAAGAGCCTCTTGATGAAAGTGAAAGAGGAGAGTGAAAAAGTTGGCTTAAAGCTCAACATTCAGAAAATGAAGATCATGGCATCCAGTCCCATCACTTCATAGCAAATAGATGGGGAAACAGTGGAAACAGTGGCTGACTTTATTTTGGGGGGCTCCAAAATCACTGCAGATGATGAGTGCAGCCATGAAATTAAAAGACGCTTACTCCTTGGAAGGAAAGCTGTGACCAACCTAGACAGCATATTAAAAAGCAAAGACATTACTTTGTCAACAAAGATCTGTCTAGTCAAGGCTATGGTTTTTCCAGTAGTCATGTATGGATGGGAGAGTTGGACTATAAAGAAAGCTGAGTGCTGAAGAACTGATGCTTTTGAACTGTGGTGTTGGAGAAGACTCTTGAGAGTCCCTTGGACTGCAAGGAGATCCAACCAGTCCATCCTAACGGAGATCAGTCCTGGGTATTCATTGGAAAGACTGATGTTGAAGCTGAAACTTCAGTACTTTGGCCACCTGATGCGAAGAGCTGACTCATTTGAAAAGACCCTGATGCTGGGAAAGATTGAGGGCAGGAAGAGAAGGGGACGACAGAGGATAAGATGGTTGGATGGCATTACCGACTCAATGGACGTGGGTTTGGGTGGACTACAGCAGTTGATGATGGACAGGGAGGCCTGGCATGCTGCAGTTCATGTGGTTACAGAGTCGGACACGACTGAGCGACTGAACTGAACTGAACTGATTTATAAGGTTTTTAATTATATCCTGGAAGAACAGAGGTACCTCTAAGAGATACTGTCAGCCCTGAGTTGCCTGTAAATTACAGGTTTGCTGCAATACACAAGGATCTCATTCAGATCCTCCCCTTCCCTCTTCAGATTTAAACAGAAAAGTTATTTGGAAATCTGTGGTTTCTTAAGCAATCTGCAACTCCCCAGGGAGCTTTCTCAGTGAGAGTTTCCCACTCTATTCCTCTGGGTAGTAGGTTCTGCCCACCAACTGACCTACTACTTCACCAAATAGCCCAAGTACCTGCCAGGTCTGGGGCACTTCAAGCCTGGCCCCACCTCTGCCTTCATACTCATCTGATCTATGCCTTTGCTGGAATGTGGGAAATGAGATCACACCATCAAAAGAAAGGATGAGACTCTCTACCAAGCTCTCATTGGCCTGAAAGACACGTAAATGAGGAAAGGACTGTGAATCAAAATCTTTTTACCTTCAAGAATAGGTTGAACAAAACCTTCCACAGCAGCCCCCAAGCAGAAATTCCAAACAGGCCAACAAGAAGCACACGGATTTTTAATATTTCCAGCACAGTGACGACTCTAACATAAGGGAAATTGCTGCCTCACAGGAAGAGGTTGGCAATTGAAATATAGCTCCATAGCCAAGGGAAATTCAGGAAAGTCCACGTTCCTGTGGACTAGATGGAAACAATCTTCCACTCAGAATCCATCCAAAGCTGGCATTGATGAAGCACTCAGTGTCTTTACTCAAGGACTTCACTCCAAGGGGAGTAATTAGAACAGTAGAGACATTGAAACATAGCAACTTGAGGTCACCTACTCCAACCACTCTCACAATTTAGGAAATAAGGATGAGAACAAAGAAAATCAGCATGAGAGGCTGTGTGAGACTCCTGGTTTCCCAGTCCCTCCAACAGCTGATGTTGAAATGATCAGTCAATCTTTCTTTCCATTTGTTCTGATGTAACTCTTTGCTTCTTTTCCCTCAGAAATAGACAAATGGAAACTCTCCTGGCTCTTGGCTACTGGAACTTTGGAACTGCTCCATTAATTTTTCAAGATGACTTTCTACATTGATTTTACTACAGGTATTGGGATCACTAGAGTCTTACCATGCCTTCTTTGAGTCTCTCTTAGTTTTGCTGCCATGGTTTCCACTCCTGAGAATCACCTGACTTTTCTATTGCTTTGGTCACCAGATTCCTGTGCCAGTAATGGTCTTATGGGATGGACTTTGGAAGCACCTGGCTCTTGTGGGAGTACTCCTTAGAATAATCATCTCTTCACTAATCTGATGCAAGCAAACTATAGTCCATATTATTTTGACTGGAAAGCATACAATCAGTTACCTATGAAAGATCACTGAGACCGTATAGAAAGCCTAAATCCCTACAATCTCAGTTGGAGATGAAGAATCTGGAGACTCCATCCTAGTGGGGATGCTGAAGAATGAAGGATAGTAATGCAAGTCGGCTTAGAGTTGACATTTATAGAATTTTTTCTACTCATGTATAGGGAATGTGTGAAACTTTTGAACAGAAGGCCAAGCAGATCAACAAGCCCAAGGTGATGGTAGTTGCCAACATCCCCAACATCCAGTCTGGCCTTGAGATTCTCTGACCTGTCCCAGTGAGTGATAACACATGCTGTAATTCCTCTGTGTGCCACTTGTATAAGAGACATTCATCCTGATACAAAGAGCTGACTCGTTGGAAAAGACCCTGATGCTGGAAATGATTGAGGGTGGGAGAAGGGGGCAACAGAGGATGAGATGGTTGGATGGCATCACCAAAGTTGATGGCCATGTGTTTAAGCAAATTTGGGGAGATAGTGAAAGACAGGGAAGCCTGGTGTGCTGCAGTCCATGGGGTTGCAAAGAGTAGGACATGACTTAATGACTGAACAACAGGAGTAGAAAATGACAATCAGAAATGTTTTAAACCCTTTACCCCTCTTCAGGTACCTTTAGGACTGTATCCATGTCATGACTTATGACCTCCAGGATCCTGGAAGGGCTACATTAGAGAGATCAGCTCTCTCTTCAAATACCAACAGCAATACCAACAGCAATGCCAACCTCAGTGGGTGAGTCCCTGCATAGACCAAACTGTAGACCAGAGATGTTGTAAATTACATGGAGATTCAGGGACAAAAGGGATCATAAATTTAATAATCTTCTTAAAGGAAAATTAAGTTGTTATAATTAGTTAACTAGTTCCTATTTACTAAAAATTCACCAACTAATTAATATTGTACTAACAATTTTATCAGCTGGGAGACAAGATTAACAACCAGTGCTTTTTTTAAATAGAAGAAAATGAAGTACCATTACTCATTTAATCATAAATTATAAAATGTTCTCCCACCTTTCCCCCTTTTGTTCCCTTTCTTCATTGCCTATTTTCTACTATTCTAATTCTTATACACATATGCCATACAGAATTTCAGCCATTCACCAGTGAATTATACAAGAAAAATCATGAAAAAAAGCCTTAGTCCTTATCTAATATATTTTTGATGGGAAGGGTATATCTAAAGCCTATATATTGGTATGTTATTAAAAGAAGCTTGTTGAGATAGAGACATACTATTTCAAATGAGAGTGTATCAGTGATGCTCTAAAATACATTGCAATCACTTTGTACCACAGGAACAACCATACAACAAAGTTTACTTAATACTTAATTACTGGGTCACCAACTGAGTGGAGCCTCTAGCTAAACTGCCTGCCTTTGTAGGATTAAGCCAAGAACTTCTAGAAGGACAATGGGGCCACAGCTAAGAAGCTCATAGCTGGATTCCCAGCCCATCATCCTGAGGAACACTTGCAATCATGAAATTCATGCTCCATCTGGCCCTGGCTCTCCTGGGACCTCCACCAGGCAGTCTGGATTCTGAGCCTACAGTGAGGTATGCTCCTGGAGACTCCAGAGAGAAGGGGGTAGGTGGCTTTTCCTTAGTCCACAGATTTAACAATATAAACAATTAACACTTCTTGGTTCATTTAACTAGTGGTTGAAGCTACTAATGGATACTTACAGTTATTTTGAAGGGAGGCTAGATAAGCATTCATATTGGCTACTTTAGTTGGACCTCTGCTCTTTTAGGTTGGATTCCAAACACAGAGAAAGCAGGGAGGAAAAGATATCATCAGTAAGATTATATCAATTTATAGGTACTTCTAAGTGACTGCCAAGGTATTCTTTGATTTGAGAGCTTTTCCTCAAAGTGGAAAAAAAAAAAAAGCAACCCAAATGTGAGGAAGAATCAAAATCCTGAATTAACTTTACTATTTTTTCCTATTTCTGCAAAAAGAAAAAATGCCATTGAAATTTTGATAGGAATTGCATCAAATCTATAGGTTGCTTTAGGTAGTTAGACATTTTAATACTACTAATTCTTACAGCCCATGGACACAGATGTCTGTTTGTGTCTTCTTTAATTTCTTTCAGCAATGTTTTGTAATTTTTAGTGTATGAGTCTTTAGCCTTCTTGATTATGTTTATTCCAAAAACTTTAATTCTTTTTGGTGCTGTTGTAATTGATATATGTTTCTTAATTTACTTTTCATGTTTATTGTTCATGTATAGAAATGTAACTGATTTTTTTGTATATTGATTTTATATCCTGCTACATTGCTGAACACGTTTATTAGTGCTCTGTGTGTGTGTGTATGTGTGTAATATATTGGGTTCCCTTGTATAAAACTGTCATCTGCAAGCAAATACTTTAAATCCCTTCTTTCTAATTTGAATGCCTTTTATTCCTTTTTCTTTTTTTTTTTAATTGAAATATCATCAATGCGTAACACTGTGTAAGTTTAGGGACCAAAGAAGGAGAGACATGTGCAGTAGAGCACTAGGAGAGTCAGGTGTCTGGAAAACCAAGGAAGCAAAGGTTTCTGGAGAAGAAGGTGATTAACTGTGTTAAATACTACTGATAAGTAAGATGAAGTCCGAGAATTGACCATTAGATTTAACAACACGTAACTCATCAACAAGAGTCAGTTTATTACATGGCTTTGTGGCAAAAGCCTGACTAGGTTTAAGAGAGAATGAAAGGAAAAGATTAGAAAAAAGAAAACACAAGCCTATCTAAGTGTGCCTTAAAGAGAAGAAGTTAGGAGTAAAAGATGATGCAAACTAGAAGCTGGACTTAGGATTTACCTCAATTTTAGACATATGAAATACAAAAACATAACATTCTTTTGATATCTCTCACCTCCTGATTTTTACGTTATTATTTTCATTCAGTCAAAACTTTTAATATTACATTTTTATAGTAGAGCTAAAGTCACATTTGAATTAATGTGATGATGCCGGGAGGGATTGGGGGCAGGAGGAGAAGGGGATGACAGAGGATGAGATGGCTGGATGGCATCACTGACTCGATGGACGTGAGTCTGGGTGAACTCCGGGAGTTGGTGATGGACAGGGAGGACTGGGGTGCTGCGATTCATGGGGTCGCAAAAAGTCGGACATGACTGAGCGACTGAACTGAACTGAACTCATCACCAGTACTTATACTACAGCTTCTCTGATACTGAATTCTTTCTTTGTTAGCCAATAAGGGCTTATGTTGTTATGGTCTTTTTCTTGCATGTATGAAAAAGCCTGACTTTTGGTCATTAGCCTGACACTTTGTCATTAGCTTGCTGAACATAAAAGTCATGGCTCACTTTTATTCCAGTTTTTTTCCCACAAATTTTGTATTTCTTCTTTTTTTTCCCCTCTGGTATTACATATTGAACAATTTCTTTGCCTATGGTTTTTTAAATTTACTTTTTGTTATTGTTGGTTGGTTTTGCGGTTGAATAGTTTTTTAAAGTACTGCTGTGGCTACTACAGTCCTTGAATTCTTTCATATTTGAGAACATCTGTTTGTTCCCTTTATATTTGATAACTTTCTGGCATCCAATAGGATAGAATAATATGTTCTTTTCCTCAGAATTATTCTCTCTGCTTTACCCTTTAACTTCAGCAACTGGGGCAACGACCAGTTCTGCATAAGCTCAGTTACCTTCATGAAGTTGTAGACCTGTGTGTAGCACTTCTTTCTTCCCACCCTGGGGCTTCTCAGATACAGACTTCTACTGAAAGATGGACAGCCTAGACTTCAGAGGAGTTAGTGTCATCCCTGGGGATCAGGGGACCATGTTGTCTCCACCTTTCTTCCCTGGATAGTCTAAAAACACATTTCACAGGACTTTTAAGAGAGTCCCAAGGGATTGAACAATCCAGCTGTCCCTATTAGTGGCCAACTTGAACATATATTTTTGTACTGACTCTCTTTCTTCCTGTAACATTCCTCCATCTTTTCCTCCTGCTCATTAAATACTACTTCAAAATAATTTATTCTCATATGAGCTGCTTCCAGGTAAACTTAGTTTTAGATAGTATGTATTGCTCCATTGTGTTCTGGCATTGAATATAGTTGTGAGGATGTTTGAGGCCAATGGGTACTCACTATGCCTTTATTAATCCATATCTTTTAAATTTTTTAATACCCTTTTCCTTCTGGTGCCTAAGGAGTTAATTATTATTCCTTGAAGTTCTATAACTTAACTAGGATACACTCTGATTATGATGGTTGTCAGTTCCTCCTAGAAGACAGTTGAAAGGAAAGGGTTAATTTAACCAATACCCTGCAGGCTGGCTTCCTGGAAAGAAATTTGGCCTACTGCCTCTGAAAACCAGATGTAGCCTAGGGTTTGACACAATCTATCCTGGCAAAGAAGTGACATGGTAGAGCAGGAATTCAGCCAAGTTTCCACCAAGTAGTAATGCTGTAATCCTAACAGGTATATCACACCAAGGGAAGTCCAAGTATTCTCCCAATCAATCAATGCTGAGATAGTAGGAAGAGCTGAAAGCCATGGTTTTGCAATACCATTCTTCTATTAGGTCCTATACCCTAATCTCACTAGGAAGACTTTGGTTTTTAAAAACTATGAAGTTATACCTGTGATGGATTCATTTTGATATTTGGCAAAGCTAATACAATTATGTAAAGTTTAAAAAAAAAAAAAAAAACCCCAGCATCCAAGATTCAGGGTCTCCCTCTTAGACTTAGATTTGCTGTCTACTAGATTGTTTTGTGCTGCCTGAGAACAAGATGGTCACAGGAGGATCAGTCACCTGCTATTGCTTTAATCTCTGGGGTTTCTGCCAATAAAAATCAGTTCTGGAAAGCCCAGCTTACATGCTGCTTGATCAATCACCCATAATTGCTTGACAGCTGGTGCAGAGATCTGGGTGCAGAGATCTGGGTTTCTGCCTCATGGCATCCAGCATGGCCTTCTAGAAGTGAACCAAGGGACCTGGAGTCATGGAGTCTAGTGTCCCAGATTCCTGAGAATCCAGAGAAATGAAAAGAGACTGGGTGGTTAAGATCACCCAGCCTAATATTTGATGGCTCTTATTAATGAACTTGGAGGAAGTTGCTCAAAAGAGGACTGGGGGAACCTTAAATTAGCATCTCTGGTGAAATCACAACTTGAAAACTCTGATTGGTTAAATATGAAGTGATTTCTTATATGGCCATATGCCATATAAGGTAGGTGCAAACATATAGGCGACTCCTCTGACTCTTTTCCTGTGACTAGTAAGGTCAATTCAAAATGGCATGGATAATTAGCATACCAGGGTGCTACACACCCCAGTTAAGTTGGAGCAAAAGAGGGGACAGAACTGAAGTATGTGACACGTGATTAGTTTCCCACAGCAATTTAAGAAGATAATCACAAGTAGACTGACTGAAACAACAGAACTTCTGGGTAGATTCCTGTTGATGTCACATCTCAGAAGTCTATGTGACTATGGCTGTTAAATAAAGGGCTCAAACATGATGAAATTGATAATGGTACTTATCTTTGTTTATGGGAAAAAATAGCAACATGTTGCCAAAGGGGTGTGTGCAACTGGACTAATCACTTAGTGAATAAAGTGAAAGTCACTCAGTCATGTCGAACTCTTTGCAATCCCATGGATTGTAGCTGGCAGGCTCCTCTGACTGTGGAATTCTCCAGGCAAGAATACTGGAATGGGTAGCCATTTCCTTATCCAAGGGATCTTCCCAACCCAGGGATTGAACCTGGGTCTCCTGCATTGCAGGCAGATTCTTTACCATCTAGAAAGCCCCTTAGGGAGTTAGGTGGAGAGAAAAATAAGGGACAGCAAATCCAGAATACAGTAGTCCCTGCTTGTCTGTGTTTCTCTTTCCATTTCCATGGTGGTCAAGCTTGGCCTAAAGTTATTAAGTGGGAAATTCCAGAAATAAACAATTCATAAGTTGTAAACTGTGCACCATTCCTCTTTGAGGAATGAACTCTCGTGTCACACCTCTTTGTCCTACTCAGGATCCCCAGTATCGACACTGTCTTCTGCTGACATCCAAACATGGACATTGTCACAGCTTTGGACTCAGGATCACCCCAAGTGGATGATCCTCCCTCTGATCTATCATCGGAAGGTCAAGAGTAGTCTAATGCTATTTCATTCACCACACATTAGCTCATCATGTAGGCATTTTGTCATCTCACACCATCACAAGAAGCATGAATACAATATGATGTTTTTAGAAAGAGACACTATTTGCGTAACTTTTACAGCATATTACAGCATATTGCTATAATTTTTTCTGTTTTCTTATTGTTAGTGTTGTAAATCTCTTATTGCACCTAGTATAAATTAAACTTTATCACAGGTATGTAAGCATAGGAAAAAACATATTATATATAGGATTATACTCATTTCACATGCTAGCAAGGGTATGCTCAAAATCCTTCAACCTAGGCTGCAGCAGTACACAAACAGCACTTCCAGATGTACAAGTTGGGTTTTAAAGAGGCAAAGGATGATTTGGGAGAATGGCATTGAAACATGTATAATATCATATAAGAAACGAATCACCAGTCCAGATTTGATGCAGGATACAGGATGCTTGGGGCTGGTGCACTGGGATGACCCAGAGGGATGGTACGGGGAGGGAGGTGGGAGGGGGGTTCAGGATGGGGAACACATGTACACCCGTGGCGGATTCATGTTGATGTGTGGCAAAACCAATACAATATTGTAAAGTAATTAGTCTCCAATTAAAATAAATTTATATCAGAAAAAAATAAATAAAGAGGCAAAGGAACTAGAGATCAAATTTTGTTTGATGTTGGAGAAAGAAAGGGGGTTCCAGAAAAACATCTATGTCTGCTTCATTGACTATGCTAAAACCTTTGACCATGTGGATCACAGCAAACTGTTGAGAATTCTTAAAGAGATAAGAGTATCAAACTACCTTACCTGTCTCCTGAGAAAACTGTATGCGGATCAAGAAGCCACAGTTAAAACCGGACATGGAACAATGGACGGATTTAAAGCTGGAAAAAGAGTACATCAATGCTATATATTGTCACCCTGTTTATCCAACTTATATGTAGAGTACATCATGTGAAATGCCAGTCTGGATGAATCATTAAGTTGCAATCAAGATTGCCAGGAGAAATAACAAAAACCTCTGATATGCAGATGATACCACACTTGGCAAAAAGTAAAGAGAAACTAAAGAGGCGCTTGATGAGGGTGAAAGGGGAGAGTGAAAAGGCTGCCCTGAAACTCAATATTAAAAAAACTAAGACCAAGGCATCCAGTCCCATCACTTCATGGCAAATAGAGGGGGAAAAGTGGAAGCAGTAACAGATTTTACTTTCTTGGGCTTCAAAATCACTGTGGATTGTGACTGCAGCCATAGAATTAAAAGACACTCTTTGGAAGGAAAACTATGACAAACCTAGACAATGTATTACAAAGCAGAGACATCCCTTTGCTGGACCAAGGTCCATATAGTCAAAGCCATGTTTTTTCCAGTAGTCATGTATGAATATGAGTTGGACCATAAAGAAGGCTGAGCACTGGAGAATTGATGCTTTCTAATTGTGGTGCTGGAGAAGACTCTTGAGAGTCCTTTGGACTGCACGGAGATCAAACCAGGCAATCCTAAAGGAAATCAACCCTGAATATTCTTTATAGGAAGGACTGTTGCTGAACTCGAAACTCTAGTATTTTGGCCACCTAATGCAAAGAGCCAACTGACTGGAAAAGACGCAGATATTGAGAAAGCTTGAAGGCAAAAGCAGAAAGGGTGGGAAAGGATGACATTGTTAGAGATTATCACTGACTCAATGGACATGACTTGATCAAATTCTGGGAGATAGTGGAGGACAGAGGAGACTGGTGTGTTACCATGCGGTCATAAAGAGTATTCATATTCATATTCAAAATAATACCACATTTCTATAAGCTTGGCTGTAAAATGTTTGATCCAATGAGATAGCATGGGAGAGCTGTCATGGTCAACAATTCCCTGGCGCCTCCTGACTTGATGAGTTAGAGGCATTTTGCTTTCTAAGCAGAATTAGTATCCAATTGTATCAGCATTAAAGGGGCAATTCTATTATTGCAATGTCTACTATAAGCACAATTGTGTCCCCCAAAGTTTGTATGTTGAAATTCTAAGCCTTATAGGATTGTATAGGAGCTAGGGCCTTTAAGAAGATAATTAAGGTTAAATGAGGTCACAAGGGTGGAACCCTAATCCAATAGAACTGGAAGAAGAAGAGACACCAGAGTTCTCATTCTCTTCAACACTGAAAGAATCAACCAGAGGTGGCTATCTGCAAGCCAAGAAGAGACCTCTAACCAGAACCTGAGCCTTCTCAGAAACTTGAACTTTCCAGCTTCAGGAACTGTGAGAAAATAAATTTCTGCTGTTTTAAGTTCCCCAGTCTATGGTATTTTGTTATGGCAGCCCAATCAGACTAAGACAATGTCCAAACATAATCTGACGGCTATTTCATGTCTTATTACCCACAGAAGATGGGATCAGGGAATGTGAAAAAGTCAGCCTGAAAACAAACAGCTTAAGGCCACTGTTTACTTCCAAGTGGAGGGGTAACTGAATTTCTTGCCTAGTGCTATAAATGTCCTGAATAGAGCCATCCCAGAAACAGTCCATCTGTTCTCAGCCATCTCTTAGGAACCTAGGAATCTGAGAAGAGAAAGCTTTCTGGAGTTGAATAATTGAAATTTGGGGACCCAATGCAGGTCTCCCTTCCCACACATTCTCTGTTTCTTTCCCCAACACTGACTATAGGCAACTATAAAATCAAGACTGTGCTCAGTGCTAAAGGGTGGGTGGTGACTAACCTGGGTTACTGCTATCTCTACCTGGAGGTTGAGGGTCTACCCAATTGCAGCAGTGTTCATTACCTTTACCCTGCTCTGGGTCCAAAAATTCACTGTGAGGTACTGAGTAGCCATTCTTACCTGGTGCTGGCACAAATGAAATCCTTCAACTATGCCATGACCCATGGGAATGGGCAAGTGCTGATGCAGGATTCCCACCTTGGTGATAGCTCCAGTTCAGTTCAGTCACTCAGTCGTGTCTGACTCTTTGCGATCCCATGAAACACAGCACACCAGGCCTCCCTGTCCATCACCAACTCCTGGAGTCTACCCAAACACATGTCCGTTGAGTCGGTGATGCCGTCCAACCATCTCATCCTCTGTCATCCCCTTCTCCTCCTGCCCTCAATCTTTCCCAGCATCAGGGTCTTTTCAAATGAGTCAGCTCTTCACATCATGTGGCCAAAGTATTGGAGTTTCAGCTTCAACATCAGTCCTTCCAGTGAACACCCAGGACTGATAGGTGGACTGATGGGTGGACTTTAGGATGGACTGCTTGGATCTCCTTGCAGTCCAAGGGACTCTCAAGAGTCTTCTCCAACACCACAGTTCAAAAGCATCCATTCTTCAGTGCTCAGCTTTCTTTCTAGTTCAACTCTCACATCCGTATATGACTACTGGAAAAACCGTAGCCTTGACTAGACGGACCTTTTTTGACAAAGTAATGTCTCTGCTTTTTAATATGCTATCTAGGTTGGTCATAACTTTCCTTCCAAAGAGTAAGCATCTTTTAATTTCATGGCTGCAGTCACCATCTGCAGTGATTTTGGTGCCCCCAAAAATAAAGTCAGCCACTGTTTCCACTGTTTCTCCATCTATTTGCCATGAAGTGATGGGACCGGATGTCATGATCTTAGTTTTCTGAATGGTGAGCTTTAAGCCAACTTTTTCACTCTCCTCTTTCACTTTCATCAAGAAGCTCTTTAGTTCTTCTTCACTTTCTGCCATAAAGGTGGTGTCATCTGCATATGTGAGGTTATTGATATTTCTTCCAGCAATCTTGATTTCAGCTTGTGCTTCCTCCAGCCCAACATTTTTCTTGATGTACTATGCATATAAGTTAAATAAGCAGGGTGACAATATACATCCTTGATGTCCTCCTTTTCCTATTTGGAAGCAGTCTGTTGTTCCATGTCCAGTTCTAACTGTTGCTTCCTGACCTGCCTACAGGTTTCTCAAGAGGCAGATCAGGTGGTCTGGTAGGTATGGGTAAGATGACATAAATATTTATGGAAGAAGAAAATCCCTTGCTAATTGGGAAGGAAGCATCTGAAACCAGCGCAGCTGGATGAGATGCATTTTCACTTTCATCGGATCCTCTCAGGACAATTATCACTTAGGTTGTCATAAGTTCTTTGATGCAACTCTCATAGGTTTTGGATTCCTCTGCTAATCTTTATGATACTACATGTACCATCTAGAATAAATGTAATCAGGGAGAGCCAGCGGCCATTCTAGTCTCTCCAAATGTCACTAGTCTTGTAAAATATTCTACTGAGTTACACCACCTACTACCTTACAATTTAACTGAGTGTCAGTGAAGGATCCTGGGTCCTAAGTCCTAATAGTCCATGGAGGAGAAGTGTTCTTCCTTCTGGGATAGTACTGGCTACCTGGTCATTGGAACTGACATGGGACCAATGTTTTAGACATTAGTCAATTATTTCCTTTGTACCGCATCCCCCAATGATGGCTTTATTCAACTCCCTATAATGCTTTTATGCCATCAGTAAGGAAAATAGTTATTGATGGGTTGATTCTGGATATACATGACAATTTCTGTTCTATGTAATGTGCTCATCAGGGGTTCTTCCTTGTGAATGAACATCTTCCTCTATTGGCCTCAGGCAAATGAGACTTTCACCCTGTGGAAGATTCACCCAGTCATTCTTAGCTTTCCAGGACTTTGTGGCCATTATTTCTCCTGATTCAAAGAAGTCACCTTTCTATGGAGTAGGCTTCATAATGCTCCTCAGCTTTATTTGTAGTCTCATCTTTGGATGATAAAATGCAGAAGAGTTAACTTAATGTGATGCATGGCAGTAGTAATTCTAGAAGATATTAATAAGATGGAACAATTGTCCAAGAGATGAGACAAAATTAAAGATAATCAACAGCTCCTGTATTTCATTTACATTAAATTGAAATAATTATACATTAGTTGATTAATACCTTGAAAGACCAAGAACTGTGCTAGAGATATAGAGATGGATAAAATAGTATCTGCCTCCAAGGAACTTACCTATTAGCAGGAGATATGGGCTATAAACAAATGACACAAAGCACAGTGCTGTATCTAATAAAATTTTGCATAGAGTTACACAAAATCAATTTTCTAAGTACACATGAGAAAGATGTTACTTGAGTCCATTTCATATGCAGGCTCCATATGAAGCAAAACTGTGGGAAAGTTGCTGTAAGAGATAATAGTCTTAGGCTGCATTAGTAAAAATATTGAATTCAGCAAAATGATAAACAAACAAGTAAATAAAAACACAGAACTAGGAGTCAGAAGCTCCAAGCTCGAGTTCTGGCTAATATTTTACTGTGTAACTTCAGCAAATTCTCATTCTCAGTTTCCTCTTCTGTTAATAGGAACAATAAAGAAACAATGAAGTCTGACTGGCCTCCCTAATTGCTGTTAATAGAGCAAACGGATACAATTGCTTTGGAAAAGAAGTGCTTAGCTAAGCAGTAAAGTTTAAGATGCATGTACTATTTCACTCAGCAATCCCACTCCCAGGCACACACACAAGAAATCTGAAAGTGTGCACCCAGAGTTGGGTAGAGGAATGCTTACAGCAGCAGGTGAGTGGGGAACCTGGAAAACAAACAAACAAACAAATGTTTTTCTAGACAGAAAGGATAAAGAAATCACAGCATATTCATATAATGAAATAGCATACAGCTGTGAAAAGTAAATAGTTTCTACTTGTAACAACTTGAATGAATCTCAAAAACTTAATACTGAGCTAAAAACAAGAAAAGAAGAATATATATTGTATTATTTCACGTATACAAAAAACAAACTAATGAATATATTATAACTAAATAAGAAATACATTTTAATAATTTATTCTAAACTATTTAATATATTGTTTATGGATACATATGCATATGTGATAAAATTATAAGTAAAGCAAAGAAATGGTTGGCACAAACTTCAGGATAGTTGCTTACTCCAGGGAAGTGAGAAGCATCTAACTGGGGAAGGACATTATAAGATAATTTTCAAAAATAATATCATCTCCTTCAAACTGGGTTTTTGCGGACTTCCCTCATGGTCCAGTGGTAAAGAATTTGCCTTTCAATGGAGGGGATGCAGGTTCGATCCCTGGTCAGGGAACTAAGATTCCACATGCCATTAGGCAACTAAGCCCCCTTGCACCACGACTACAAACTTGCACTCCACAGGAAAGACCCAGCCCAGCCAAAAAAAAAAAAAAACAAAACCTGAAAAAAAAAAAAAGCCTGGGTGCTGGGACAGGGGTTTCACTTTATTATTTTTCTTTGAAATGTATACCTAAACTCATGTACTATAAAATTGAGAGAGACTGGAAATAGTATGGGTTTATTGAAAAAAGTTGGACAGTATGAGAAAATACACAATGCCAACACTTTTCAATATTTATTATTTTCAAATCTTATGATGATAGTAATTCTTTTTAGCATAGAAGTGCTCAGATGGAAGGCAAGTTTGACAGGGGCTCAGTGGATATCCTAGGCAGTTATTAAGAAGGGATGTTTTATGTGCAGGTCTTTACACAGGGCCAGGAGAACCAAATTCAATAGAAAATATCTCATTAAGTTAGGTCCAAATTTTAATAGGATAAATCTGGGACTAGTAGTCTTACTGCTTGTTTTTGCATATCTTTGACTTAACGTTGGTTTGGCACAGTTCTGGCTCTTTGTCCCAACCGTATTCTCTTGGGCACTGCATAGAAATGCCTTTCCCAGTTCAACCTGGGACCACTTAATATGAGGAAGCAATTTGGTGTAAATATTAGGATATTTCTGTTGTGGACACCTCTAACCTTGGCACTGAATCCCGGACCTGGTGCTTATGATTTGTTTGATCAACTTTCTCATCCACAAAGTTGAAGTGACAGTAATAATCCCTTTTATAGGCTAAAAAAATAATGAAATAGAGCCCTCTGATTGTTTTTCAGTCATTCAGTATTTACCCTCCATTCTTTTAGAATTTCATTTTGTGGCCAATCTGGATGGAAATTTAAATCCAAGTGCCCTGTCCTTTCCCTAAGTAAGGGACTGGTTCAGACTCAAAGCTTCACAATCATACCATTTCTCCCAGGACTTGGATTCTTGTGTGGACTGATGCATGAATGAAAAGTAAAATTGGTCCTCAGTTCTCCTCATACATTGCTTCCCTAAGAAATGTGATTTCTGTCACATCAGGGGCAGGTTCTATGTTCTTATCTTTGATTCTGTGAGCTTCTTCATATTCTCCCCATATACTCTTTTGTGCTTGTTGTATTTTTTGTTGTTGTTTGTTTGTTTGTTTTAGTAGCTAAGTCAAGTCTTACTCTTTTGCAATCCCATGGACTGTAGCCCTTCAGGCTCCTGTGTCCATGGGAATTCCAAGGCAAATATACTGGGTTTCCTTCTCCAGGGGATCTTCACAACCCAGGGATCAAACCTGCATCTCCTGCACTTGCAGGTGGATTCTTTATCACTGGGCCACCCGGGAAGCTCAGAGCTGGTTTTAGTCATTTGTAAAAAATAAATTCTTTAATTATATAAACACCAGAATGATCTCTGGTGTATAGTAAGTGCTTATAGTGTTTGCTGATATTACTATTTTTATAACTGAAATCCTCCCTGGAAGCACTTCTACCAGACTTTCTCTGGCCCTATTAGAACCAGATATCCAGGATCTAATCATCACTGGGAGAATGGATACAATTATTTAGTTCCTAAATGTGATAAAAATAAAAGTCAGTCTATATCTACAATAAGTCTGCTAAGGTGCCGGCATCCCATGATGGGCACTCATATGTCCACCACCTGCTTTCCAGGTACCATCATGAGACAGCGTCATGGAAGCAAGCACAGTATGTACTTGAGGATATACTTGAGGCAGTATGCGCTAGAGGACATGAGTGTTTCAGAGAAGGAGAGATCATTGAGCTTCCGAGAGAGGATCCGAGCTGGGCCTTGAAGAACTAATACTGGGGTAGGCAGTGAGGAGAAGGAGAAGACATGACAGGCAAAGTATGGAGAGACAGTGTGAGCAAAGGCATGCAAAACACGTTGGGGACAATGAACAGACCATTATGGCCGAGGCAGACGTTTTTAATAGGATAATAGTAGTGCATAATGTTTAGGAAGCTGAACTGGAGTAAATTTTAAATAAAAAGTTCCACCAATGGTCAAGTTGCAAATATTTCTCTTAAAAGAGACCCCAATAGCATCCCCATCATCTCTATCTGTCTGCAGCACAAAATATTTTTAAACATTTTCTAGATACAATTTGGAACTGTGGATTAGAGAGTTCTTACTGACCTTCAGAGGGTACATTTTGGGAACCATATGTTTTTTGATAAAATTACTTATAATCATGACTAAGGTTGCCTCACAGTGGGTGGCTCAGTGGTAAAGAATCTGCCTGCTAGCACAGGAGACATGGAGATGGTGGGTTTGATCCTTGGGTTTCCTCCCTGAAGGAGGAAATGACAATCCACTCCAGTACTCCAGCGTTCTTGCCTGGGAAATCCCACAGACAGAAGGCTACAGTCCATGGGGTCACAAAGAGTAGGACATGACTGAGCAACTGAGCACATACATTCCAAAGAACAGGTGTAGAAGGTTCATAAAGTAGCACCTAAAGATGAACTTTTCTTAGGCACTGATTGCATAAGTTATATAAGACTAATTCTACAAAGAAAAAAGGTTTAAGAACAGCTAGTACCGTCCAAGGATTTTTAGTGTTTACTTTTCAATAAATACATGCTTTGATGCCAGGCACTAAATGTCCACAGCATAGGAATCTAATTATGTTTAAATGGATGTCTATCAGCCCTGAGAACTGCCAAAAAAAAAAAAAAAAAAAAAACCACCCTATTAAGCGGGTACTTTTCATGGTGATGGTCTCTGCCACCTTGTTAGGAGATGTTTTGTCCTTATTGAGCAGAGGAGGTGGTGGAGGAGTGCAGGTTGGAGGTCCATGAGTGGTTGTAGGGGAGGAGATCTGTTGACTTACTGATTAGCTATATACACATCTGGGTTAGATGTTCTCCGCTTGGAAGATATCCTTTATGACGACCTGGTAGTCAGATGATATAAAAGGCAAATCCAGGCTCTGCAAGACCAGTACTGACAACAAGCTTATTCTCCTCACAGGTGAGTCTGTAATTGTTGTGTGTGTTAGTTGCTCAGTCGTGTCCAACTCTTTGCAACCCACCAGGCTCCCCTGTTCATGGAATTCTCCAGGCAAGAATAATGGAGTGGGCTGCCATTTCCTTCTCCAGGGGATCTTCCCTACCCAGGGATTGAACTTGGGTCTCCTGCATTACAGGTGGATGCTTTGCCACCTTAGCTACTAGGGAAACCTGAAGTAAAGGTCACTCAGTCATGTCGGACTATTTGTGACCCCATGAACTATACAGCTCATGGAATTCTCCAGGCCAGAATACTGGAGTAGATAGCTGTTCCCTTCTCCAGGGGATCTTCCCAACCCTGGGATCAAACCCAGGTCTCCCACACTGCAGGTGAATTCTTTACCAGTTGAGCCACAAGGGGAGCCCAAGAATACTGGAGTGGGTAGCCTATCCCTTCTCCAGCAGAT
This sequence comes from Bos indicus x Bos taurus, assembly GCF_003369695.1. Classification (NCBI taxonomy): domain Eukaryota; kingdom Metazoa; phylum Chordata; class Mammalia; order Artiodactyla; family Bovidae; genus Bos; species Bos indicus x Bos taurus. The sequence continues at coordinate 32,181,941 of NC_040078.1, forward strand.
CTTCCCAACCCAGGAATTGAACTGGGGTTCCCTGCATTGCAGGTGGATTCTTTCTCAACTGAGCTATCAGAGATGTCCCTCTATAATTGGAGATGGAGTCTTATTCTTACCTGATTTCTTTTCTCTCTGGATCTGATAGGCATGAAGTAGTCTTTACACTTTTCTATTCTTCTTTCATCATTTCAAATTTCCAAGGGAATCCTGACATGCACAAATATGTCTGCTTCTAATTCTCTTATCTCAATTGACTATGGCAGCATTTCTATCTACATTGATGCTAGAAGCATGGTCCTAAAAGAAAGGCTAGTTTTCTTCCAATGCTTGTTTTACTCTCCCATCTCTTGTTGGGTTCTCTTTTATCTATTCATCTTCCTGCACCACCTCTTTTTAATTGGCATTATTTTTATTTACATGCTTGTGTTTTTGGTATTTTTCAGAGATGAAAATCAGTAGGAACTGAGATAAAGTTATGCTAGCTACCTTTGTTCTACTCTTTTCAGGATTATTCCTTTTTTATCCCTTACTGTCCTACTATGCTGTTGATATATTATAAAAATATCAGTTAGAAAGTCAATCATTTAAATGGGTTGATTCAGTACATTGTTTAGAGCCCAGTTGTATCCATGGCTTTTTAGTTTACTCCAAACTTTTTATAGCTTCAGCTTGTCCAGATGAGATTTCTAACTCAATTTATAAAACAATCAGATCAAAAATGTTCCTTACACCCTGATGCCACCACCCCACCCAGAATGAGGATGAGAGGGCAGAGGTACAAGGTTCATGTTTATCTGACAGCTGATGCCCTCTCCTCATCCCAATATGGGAGGAAAGCTAGCACCTGCAGCATCCTCTGTCTGCCTCTATCCTTCCCCCCAGAACTGTGGCCGTAAAATCCCCAGGAGACAAGGGGGAGAAGATGAGGCTGATCCTGCTCCTTCCCTGCATTAGGTTCATTCCAGGACCCTGGCCACTGGCCTTAAGATAAAGGCTGGTCCTGTAGGAGGAAAATTATTCCTTAAATGAAAGCTGCTCAGTATCACAACTAACCCCCATGTGTTTTTCTGGCTTGGGACCCTGACTCCAGAACCGTGCCCTTCATTCCTACTCTGGGCTTTCATAGACTTGGCCTCAGTGCTGAGCTAAGTCCTCCAATTGTACAGGGTTCTGTCAGAATAGCCAGGCCTGGGCTGGTGAGGGAATATTCCTGGAACTCTCTCCCCCTACATTCCTATGAGTCTGAGATGGGTGGAGGTATGAACATGACAACCTTGGGCACCTGTGCCAAGAGGTGGCAGCTGTGCTTTTCCTGCGGTGATAAAAGTCTTATATAAGATTGAGCCCAGAGGCTGCCCAGGTGGCCAGTGTGTAGGCACGATGGGGAGGATGTTGTTCTGGGCCTGTGAGTCTCCCACTCTTTCTGCTCTTCTTCCTTCCCACACATCATGGGGTATCCCTGGGAATGCAGAGGAGGGTGGGCTTTTGTTTTAGTGAAGCTTCTACATGAGTTATTCCCCCATGCCTTGGACTCTGTGTAGAGGAACTTGGGATCCAGACCTGAGAATGATGAAATGGGGTCCTGGAAAATACCATTGATAAATCCAAAAAACTCCCAGGCCCTTGACATTCTGAAAGTCTCCTGGGTAGCACCGAGTCCTAACTGGGAAGCCCATCTAAGGATGCTTGTTTCTGAGTTTTGCTTCTTTGTTTGTTTCAGCCTTGGCTGTTCTGCTGCAGGTACAACTAGGTAAGGAGTAACACAACCTCCTATCCACACTCCAATTTTCCTGATAGTTACTCTTCTTTCCCTCCTTTCTTCTGACTCTGAATTTCCTCCACCTTTCATGATGTCAGGACTAGGGCCTGTTTTGTGATGTCGGGACTTGAGCTAGCTCCCAGCCTGTTTTGCTTGATCTCAGAAAGGCAGCAATGGGAGGGGGCCTATAGCTCACCTAATCCAGAATAATTCACTTTATAGATGGGAAAACTAAAGCAGAGAGGGCAGAAGTGATTTGTCCTTGATTGTTCAGAATCAGGACTTAAACCTATATTCTGATGCCAAGACTAGTAAAGTATTTATTACCTTTGTAGTTTCTACTCTTCTTTATTTTGTCTTTTTCCCCCTCAAATATCTTCACATTATTTCTAATAACTAGGCATTGGCTGTAGATGTGAACATGACTAAAATCCAGATATGGGGACTCAGGAGACTGGGAAGAGCATGAGCTTTGGAGCAAGACTGCCTGGAAGTAGTGTAGGCACAATCAATATTTGTGGAATAAATGGATGAATGAATTGGAATTCATCTTAAACTTTCAGCCTTGAGTAGTCCCAAGTTTCATCTGAAAATGAGAATGTTTCCCCCATTAGGCTGTATGGGAATTAAAATTTGCATAAAGCCTCTAAATAAAATATCAGTCATATCATATGCAATCAACAAAAGATATTTGTTTTATTGGTAGTGAAATTGAGTAATCTTTGAAATTATGAATTATTTGAGGAGCATCATTAACCTTACCACTTGCTGCTATGATGGCAAATTTATTTTATTTTATGTGTTGACTTGAAATGATCTCAAACTTTCTGGGTCAAGAAATAAGCTTAGACCTTGCTGGGATTCTGTTGACAAAAGTGTCATGACTGTTTAGCCAGGTCTTCCATAGGCGAGGGAAAAGGGTACTGCAGTATCTACCAGGTATCTGCAATGTGACCTCGTAGGGACCCCTTCCCCTTGAGTTCATCAGCAAGTGACACAGACAGTGGAGCCCTCCACCACAATGACTGCCGCTTTCTCTTGCAGGTTCAGCCTATAAGCTAGTGTGCTACTTTACCAACTGGTCTCAGTATCGACCAGAACCAGCCAAGTTCTTCCCCAAGGATGTGGACCCATGTCTGTGCACACACCTGATATATGCTTTTGCCACCATGAATGACAACAAGATTGCTCCCTATGAATGGAATGATATTGATGTCCTGTATCCTGGGTTCCAAGCCCTGAAAGAACAGTCAGTAGGACTTGAATCCAAAGTGAATGGGAATCAACGAGGGAGAGTGGAGAGCCCAAGTTCTGTCCCCAGTTTATTCCCAAATATCATAAGATTCTGAAAGGCAGTCCTTTGCAGATTTCTGATGCATATGTGGTAACCTATGATGTAAAGACTAACGTGGGCAGATGGGAGGAGCACTTGCCATGGGAACTTTAGAGCTTGTACTTGGCTGTTGCCCATTTCCCAGAGACTCAAGAATGGGGATAGAAGAGTTGTTTTCTGCAATATATGTATCCTAAAACTCGCAGAGCCTTCACTTAAATGTGCCTCTTGGTTTCTTTCTGTAGCAACAAAGATCTGGTCACTTTGCTGGTTGTTGGTGGCTGGAACTTTGGCACTCAGAAGTAAGTCTTTCCATGGCCAGAAAATGAGAGTGGAGGCAAAAGAAAGAAACCCTCAAGCTGGAGTGGGAAAATAAGATACCAGTGGGGAGGTGAAAATGAATGTTCTGGGGGAAAGAGGCCAGCTCTTAAGAAGAAACTGTCCGTGGATGGGAAAGGCTGACTGAAGCAGACCTGGAGAAATAGCAGTAGAATGGGGGAAATGATGGGGAAACACTCAAAAGACAGTGGACAATGGTGAGTGAGACAGACTGGCTTGGTGACGGAGAAGCACTTGGGCTGCCATAAGAGCATGAGTCCTGGGCTGGGTCATAGGCTCTTTTCTGGGGAAGTAGCGGGAAAGGAGGATTGGTAACCTCATAGGCTTTTTGACTCTGAGTTAGAAAAAAGAGATGATGAGGTTAGACTTGACTTATATGTTGAAAGTTGTCCAAGTCAGTGGTAAATGACTTTTTAAATTATGAAGTTGATGTCTTCCCATCTGCTGTGTGTGCTAAGTCACTTCAGTCATGTCCCACTCTTTGTGACCTTATGAACTGCAGCCTGCCAGGCTCTTCTGTCCATGGGATTCTCCAGGCAAGAACACTGGAGTGGGTTGCCATGCCCTTTTCCAGGGGATCTTCCTGACCCAGGATCAAACCCATACCTCATGTCTCCTGCACTGGTAGGCGGGTTCTTTACAACTAGCGCCACCTGGGAAGCCTAATGCCTTCCCATAATTATTTTAAAATTAGACAGCACAAAGTTATTTGACATGAAAAGTAACTTGCCCCTCTCTTCTTCCCTCCACAATTTTCCCGAGGTAGCCAGTCATGCTTAAAATGTTGGAGCAAAATGTAATGAGTGTTTTTATTCTCACTCTAATAGCCAAGTGAAACTTCTGGCAGTTACCTATCAGGTAACAAGCTAATTCTCACATATAGCATTTGATCCATATTTCTTTTACCTCAAGTCCACTCTGCCAGTAGAACTTTTTCTTATCTTGCTCACAAATCACTTAAATAAGAAAATCTTTGCAGGTCAATTCCCCCAAACTCCAGACAATATCTCTACCCTTCACTTTTTAGATTACCCAGTTTGTGCTGGTCATTTTTTTTTTTATTTTAAAAAAGTATAGCCACTGAATACCAGAATTAAAAGCAAAAAGAAAAGAAAAAAGAAAAAGGAGATGAATTAGGGAGGTTGTGATCCAGTTTACAAAGGGTTTACCACAGGCTTTTTATAATCAGGAACTAACCAAGAGGGTTTGAATATATGTTAATAGACTATAAAATTATTGACTATGGCAGAGGCACTAATTTTTCTAGATATTAAGTTACCTTCAAATACAAGACTCACAATATATTCATATATTGGGGGCCAGAAATGCTTCATTAAATGTATTCACATTTTATAAATCACATCTTAATTTTGGAAACAGTAAATAGAAAAATAAACATCTTAGGATCAAAGAACTGTGGTGGCTAAACCACTGCCCCTGAAAGATCTCACTAATAAGTAAAATGCACATGTACCATTGATGCTATAAACAGAAAAATATTATTCATTGGGTATACTGAAGAAAATAAAATTTTAATTATAAACTTTTCTACTAATTACCATTAACAATTTGGATTCATCTTAGCTGTAAAAATCCAACAGAAGTTATTATAAAATGCATAATAAAATTGATATTCGAGGGTGTAAGGAGGATTTAAGGATTGGTGATGTTAATATAGACAACCTCTCTGCTTAGATTCACCACCATGGTCTCCTCAGCTGCCAACCGAAAAATCTTCATCTGTTCTGTCATTGACTTCCTTCGTCAACATGAATTTGATGGCATTGACTTGGATATCGAATATCCAGGGTCCAGGGGAAGCCCACCTGAGGACAAACAGTGATTTACCATCCTGATTAAGGTGGGAACGAAGCACTAGTTCTGTGTCTTTTCGTAGAGAGGCTAGTGACTTCATGGACTGTCTGTGAGAGTTGCGTTTCCCGGGGATAGCAAATGCTGCTGTCTTCAGAAGTACACTTATGAAGGTGTTTGGGAGTTGCAAGCAATAGAAACAGACTCTCTGGGCAGCTTAAATCAAAAAAGAATTTACTGGGAGGATATAGGTAGCTGAAGGAATCTGATGAAGAAATTCTTTTTTTATTATATGTTTCTGGTAACACAGCATTATAGTTCAACATCTGTGTACATTGCAGAGTGATCACAACCATAAATCCAGTTATTAGCCATCACCATGAAGCTGATGTCTTTCATCTGTTTTGTCCACCCCCCAACCCCCATCCTCTCTGGTAACCACCAATTCATTCTCTATATCTATGAATTTGCTTTTATTTGTTTGCTGTTTTTTTTTTTCTCCTCAGATTCCATATATGATTAATATAATACTGTATTTGTTTTTCTCCCTCTCACTCATTTCACTTAGCAAAATACCCTTACCTCTATCCATGTGGTTGCAAATGGCAGGATTTCATTCTTTTTTAAGGCTGAGTAGAATTCCTATAACATCTTATGGAAAGATCCAAATGAACTTCTAGGACAAACATATGTGTGTGTGTGTGTGTGTATGCTAAGTCACTTCAGTTGTGGCCAACTCTGCCACCCTATGGACTGCTGTTTGCCAGGCTCTTCTGTCCATGGGATTCTCCAGGCAAGATTGGAGTGGGTTGCTATTTCCTTCTCCAGGGGATCTTCCTGACCCAGGGACTGAACTTGTGTCTCTTGTGTCTCCTCCATTGGCAGGTGGGTTTTTTTTTAACACTAGCGCCACCTGGGAAGCCCTGTCATCTCATATATAGGAAGAGAAACTAATACCCTCCTCCCAGGACTTAGTCCTCATCCCCTTTCTTTCTTTGTAGCTTAAGAATATGTAAGAATATGTTATGCCTCTTCCTACTGACCTATAAGGTTTCTGCAGAAAAATCTAATGATAGCCTTATGGGATTTCACTTTTAAGTAACAAATTATTTGTCCCTTTCTGCTTTCCTTAAAGCAGCAGATTCTTTCTTTTTCATTAAATTTTACCATTTGTATTACAATGTGTCTTAGAGCATGTCTCTTTGGGTTCATTTTATTTTGAATTCTCTAAGCATCTTGGACCTGGATGTCTATTTCCTTCCCCAGATTAGGAAGTCTTCAGTTGCTATTTCTTCAAATAATTTTATGTCCCTTTCTCTTCTACTTCTGGGACTGTATAATGGGAATGCTGTTCTACTTGATATTGTACTAAAAGTATATTCCTTAAAGTATCTTCACTTTTTAAAATCCTTTGTTCAACCTGCTGTTCTGTGGTAGTGAGTTCCGTTACTTTGTCTTTTGGCTCACTGATTTTTCTACCTCTTCCAATCTGTTGTTGAACACATATAGGGTATTTTGCAGTTCAGTTATAACTTCTGTTTAGTTTTAGTTTTTTTTTTTTTAATATTTTCTAGCTATTTGTTGATTTTGTCATTGTTTTCTTCCCTTCTCCTCCCAAGTTCAGTATCTTTATAATCATTTTGTTGAACTCTTTCTCAGGTAGATTGGTTATCTCCATTTCATTTCATTCTTTTTCTGAGATTTTTGTCTTCTTCTCTTGCCTGGAACATGTCTCCTCACTTTTCCCTAATTCTCTGTGTTTGTTTTGATGCATTAGGTAAAGCAGCTAAGTCTCCCAGTCTTGATGAGTGGCTTTGTGTGGGAGATATCCTGTGGGGTTCTCACCATAGGGAATAGATAATGAAGACAACCACTAAAATCCACCCTTTTTTCTCTCTCCAGGAAATGATACAGGCTTTTGAAGAAGAGGCTGAAGAAGCAGGAAAACCCAGACTTCTGATCACAGCAGCTGTGTCTGCTGGAAAAGAGACCACTGATGCAGGATATGAAATCGCAGAGATTGGAAAGTGAGTGTGATGAGCCTCCCAGGGCCTCCACATCCCAGAGCAGAGAATCCCTAAACATTTTAATAGAAAGCATTCCCAGTAGTTATGTAAACATAATGTTGAGAAGGATGGTACCATCAATTGCCAAAAATGGTTGAATATTTAGTGGTTCTGGGATAAGGTGGTGACCCCTTTATATTGTCACTATGGTAGGCTTTAGGGGAAAGAGAAATAAGATTTAAGATCTTGGAAAATCTTTATATGTAACAGCATATTTCACTGACAGTTTCTTTTGAAAAGCTGTAAAATCGAGAAAGCTATTATTGACAAAACAATAGGATAGCTTTCCACTTGCAATTCCCATAATCCTAGAGACATGTGTTTCTGAGACATATACTCTAACAACTATATTTCCTTATCTTCTGCTCTGGGTTTTCCCTTAATCTTTCAAGGAAGTAAAGGAGACTTTCTGTCTAGCCTCATGGGAGTCACAGAAGATAACCAGGAGACACCTAGGAAGCCACACTAATGGGATCATATGGATATCTACTTGACATCATGAATTTCCATGGCTATCATTTCTTGCTCTTAAATTTTCTATTAAAAAATGCTCCCGTATCATGATGGCTCAAATTCTCTTGTTCTAGGCTTCTTGATTTCATAAGCATGATGACCTATGACTTCCATGGTGGCTGGGACCCATGTACAGGACACAACAGTCCTCTGCACGTGGGATCCAAGGATCAAGGCAACATGCGTTATTTCAACTGTGTAAGAAAGAAAACCCCTAGTCATATGCAGAGGAAAGACAGGGGAGAGATTAGGAGTGTTGGTTGTTGGAAGGTTTTCTCTTTGTGGGACAATTAGCTAGACGTTTTTCATCATGTGGGACAAACACTGGTGAGGAATAATGTCTGTGTTGCTTCTGCAGGAATATGCCATGAAGTACTGGAGAGACAATGGGGTCCCTTCAGAGAAGCTCATCATGGGGTTCCCCACCTATGGGAGGACCTTCCGGCTCAGCACTTCTGACACCTGTCTGTGCCCCAGTCTCTGGAGCAGGGTCATCTGGTCCTTACACACATGAGGCTGGCTTCTGGGCTTACTATGAGGTAACCACCATGGCTAATTCAGGCTAAAATGCCCTGGGGAAAATTCTTCCACTCTCCAAGTCATCTTGCTATCCTTATGTTCTTGAGATCCTGTACCCTGGTGGCTCAAAACTTGGAGCATATAGCCTGTGGAAAGGCAGGTTGATGGCTGAAGAACACTTTTCACTAAAAAAAAATCAATGTGAATTTCCTTTTGGGTTTAGAAGTATATGGGACCATCTTTTCTATAGCTCAAAACTATACTGAATTCTATTACATCCATGTAAATAGATGGAGAAGGATTTTAATAATTTAGCTCAGGGATGGCAAATACTTGGATCTTCTTTCAAATCTGATTTGATTGCATTTACTGAAATCTGAAGCTCTAATACTTGGGCCACCTGATGTGAAGAGCCAACTTATTGGAAAAGACCTTGATGATGGGTAAGATTGAAGACAAAATGAGAAGAGGGCTGGAGAGGATGTGATGGTTAGATAGCCTCACTCACTAAATGGATATGAATTTGAGCAGACTCCAGGAGATAGTGGAGGACAGAGGAGCCTGGCATGCTGCAAGCCATGGGGTTGCAAAGAGTCAGACATGACTAAGTGACTAAACAACGGCTATTCAAATCTTGTGTTAAAAATTCAGACCGATAGAATAGTTAGCAGTTTTTGCCAGAGACTCAAGTGTTTTCAGAAGAATGACCTTAGCACTCATGGTCATGCTTACCATTTCTCAACTAAACTGTGGTTATGGAATTGGAATTTCACTTCTTTGTACCTGGTTTCATAGAAATTTGTATCTTTGTTTTATGATATAAAGTTACTTTCTAGAGAAATATGTGAAATTAATGTAGGTATTTCACAATGCCACTTTTCCCATCCCTCTTCCATTTCTTACTATTTTCCCCCTCCTTTCTCATGCAATACGTGACATAATCTGTGACATGCTCAATGTTGCCTTCTTCCTTCGCTTCATAGATCTGCACATTCCTAAGTGAAGCCACAAATGCCTGGATTGAAGACCAAAAGGTTCCATATGCTTATAAAGACACTGAGTGGGTTGGCTATGACAATATTAGGAGCTACAAATATAAGGTATGAGCAGTGTAAAAAAATGCAATTCTAGCTTCAAATCCTAAGGTCATCACGAGCCCATTTTACTAAGATCTGTGGCTTCAAAGTTATAAATATATACAAAGTGGAATAAATCAACCTCATTATGATTTACCTTTCCCTCAAGACAGAGCAAATGATATGATTAAATACAGATTTAATGATCCAGTGTACAGCATATACTACTATACACTAACATATAGTATAATATTCTAAGGTGGTTAAAATTTATTTCCCCAATTTTTGTCCAGAATTAATCTATACTAACTTCCGTGAAATGATTATATAAGCCAGGCTTAAGACCAACATTTTCATGGACAATAATGAAAATATCCTTTAAATTTTTACTTAAATACTTTACAACCATTACCTAACTTGATTCTACACAATCCAGTGAAGTAAGAAATAGCCTCTCTGGTTTACAGATGTGTACACTGAGGTTCATAGATGCTGTGACTAATCCAAGGTTTCATAGCTGGAAAATGCAAAGGCAGTAATGGAACATGTTGTTCCATGGCTCAGAGTCTAGGCTCTTTCCATAACATTGCATCTTTACTGAATCTTGGTCAGGAGAAGGTGGTCAAAATGGAGGAGAAAAAGAGCTGTATGGCGCAATGGTTAAGAATCTAGACTTTGGTGTTAGATATACCTGGTCCTCAAGCCCCGAAAGACAGGATGAGTTCCTACAAACTTGTGAAAGAGAAAAATCAACCTAGTAGTTCCTGTAAAGATTAAGCAAGTGATGAAAGCTAAAATGAAATGTAGCTTACCCTAGAATACTAGTATTATTTAATAGTATATTAAATTAGCTAATATATAGCTAATTTAATATACTATTAATATACTATTATATTAATTAATGCTATCAATATACTATATGTGTATGTATATACCTAAGAATTTATACGGAGAAGGCAATGACACCCCATTCCAGTACTCTTGCCTGGAAAATCCCATGGATGGAGGAGCCTGGCAGGCTGCAGTCCATGAGGTCATGAAGAGTTGGACACGACTGAGCGACTTCACTTTCACTTTTCACTTTCATGCATTGGATAAGGAAATGGCAACCCACTCCAGTGTTCTTGCCTGGAGAATCCCAGGGATGGGGGAGCCTGGTGGGCTGCTGTCTATGGGGTCACACAGAGTCGGACACGACTGAAGTGACTTAGCAGCAGCAGCAGCAGCAGCAGCAAGAATTTATTAACTGGAGGAAGAAAACAAGAATGGGGCTGAGATAGCCCATCAAACCTTGAATTCACAAAGTGCATATCACATCCTTTCATAAAAGATATATCGACAGGGTTTCAACCCACCTGCATTTTTCTCCCTAATATCACCTTGTCGCCCTGTGCTCCAGTTTGTTGTGTAGATGCCATTTGATTTTGGTTGCCAAATGCTCTCTTTGTCCATAGGTTGACTTTCTTAAGGAGAACAATTTTGGTGGGGCCATGGTTTGGGCCATCGACCTGGATGACTTCTTAGGCTCCTTCTGCAATGAGGGCAAATATCCACTCATACTCGAGCTGCAGTCACTCCTGGGCCTGTCCTCAGGTGGGTCACTACTGAGTTTACCACATTGTTCTAAAGATGATGCAGGTCAAGCTGCAAGAATGGCAACTGCAGAGGGACAAGAGTGCATGAGGCAGCCACAGACATCTAGACCCTCACATGTGAAAAAGGGACAGGTTTATAGGAAGAAGCTTTTTAGAAATGCATTCTTTAATCAAAGAGGCCAGTCTAAGTTCAGTAGCTATGTGGGTAAGGTTTTGAATATACCTTATACTCAGAGATGGACTTTTCTTCTCAGGAAAACTTTGTCTGGGAGGAAGAATCAGATACCTTCAAAGTGAGTCTGATGTATGTGCTAACATTTTCTCTAAAGTAAACTGCATCTCTCTCAGTTCTGTGCACCATATCCTAACTTAGAAATAGGCAGGCTGGCTTAGCCACTTCCCACCTGCCTTAAAGGCAGATATTATCTTTGGCTGCTAGTGGTGAGGGTTGGAGGTAGGTCTTGAAGAAGAACAGGGATAAAGACTCACATTGCTGACTCAGTAGTGTGTGACATTGTATGTTCCTTGGCTAAGCATCTCTGGAGAAGGCCTAAAGGTGGAGGCAGAGGTAAAGAAGTGGAAGATATAGGGTTCCCTATGTCTCTGCTTTCAGGAAATTCACAGAATCATTGTTTGTTTGTTTGTTTTTACTGTAAAACCTGTTAAAAGATAATTACAAAAAGATGGGTTCAGGACTTCCCTGTTTGTCCAGTGGTTAAGAATCTGCCTGCCAATCCAGGGAACTCGGGTTTAATCCCTGGTCTGGGAAGATCCCACATGCTGCAGGACAACTAAGCCCATGTGCCACAACTACTGAAACCCACACACTCTACAACCTGTGCCCGGCAACGAGAAGCCCGCTGCAATGAGAAGACAGAGCAGCCCAACTAGAGAGTAGCCCTGCTCGCCACGACTAGAGAAAACCTACACGTAACAACAAAGACTCATATAGCCTAAAGAAACAAATATATAAAATTAATTTTTAAAAAAGATGGGCTCAAATTACAGAATGAGGGAGTAAGAGGCAGCAAATTGTGGTGGTGGAGAATGTTCTAGCAATAGAGTAAAATGAAAAATAAAATGTCTGAATTGCTAGAGGGAGAAAAAAAAAAAAACAGCAAAAGGACAATGTTGAAAGGAAACAAGCAAAAACTAGAGCCTAAGAAACAAAACATAACAAGATGACAAAAATCAAAATACAGCAGTTAAGGTTAACAAGATGACAAAAATACAGATGTATTACTTATGGCAGAAAAATGGACAGATAAGCCTCCCCTGCTAATACAAGTGTTAATTAGCCTCACACATAAAATCCTCCATCCAGTCACTATAGTGCTGTGTTCATTCCCCCCTTGAGTGGAAACAGAGTAGAAGCCAAGGACTGCTTGGACCACTGCTAGGACTCCAGTGGCCCTGTTCTCCCATCCTCCTTGCTTGGACATCTGTCCCCTTGTAACATTCTTCCCAGCCACAGCTTGGAACTCTCATGGGGCTCAAGTTCTTGGAGAACAAAGCCAATACAGGAGAAAGTCTAGAGTTGTTGCTTCTGGGCTCAAAGATAACTTATGATGATGTTCTGAAGAGATCTTCTTGTTCTTCTAGAATGCACTCCATCAGCCACCAAGACTTGGTATCATCAACAAGTGATACCCAGAAGTGAAGGTTTCTGTGCCAATATTGGTGGAGACAGTGGCAGTGGTGGAGAAGGTGGTGGTGATGGGGGCAGTGAAGGAGATGAAGGTTTCTGCACTGGTAAAGCAGATGGCATTTATAGCGATCCTGAAGACAACACCAAGTTCTACCAGAGTGCAGGAGGCAGGACCTTCTACTTCCAGTGTAACCAAGGTCTGGTCTTCGACCAAACCTGCATATGTTGTAACTGGCCTTCAATTTAAAATGTTGGAAAAACTCTACTTTGCTTCAGATTTTCTCATGCTGCATGTCAAACTCCATCTTCCAATACTCCATGTTGTCTATGTATTATATCAGTCTATCTGTCAATTTGGAGGCCCTACCTTACTAAAACAGCATTATGATTAGGTTTTACTCCATTAGAACCTAAAAAAACTATAAACACCTTGAACCAAATCCATATGTAAAATAAATATGACACTGCATGTTTTATTTTTTATAATCATCTGTATTTTTTCTTACATACTTGTATATATAGCTCAGCATTTCAAGTGACCCTGAAGTTTAATAGAAGCTATTTTTATGGAAGTTAAAATTTTACTTTTTATCAAATCAGACTACTGTTTTGGAAAGGGGAGTTTCCTTCCCTGGCAAAAGCCTTGAGAATGTGAACCAAACAACAGTGTGAAAAAATTCTCTCACTCTTGTCAATACCTCCAAAGAAGGGGCCCAAGACCCTGTGTCAGAAAAATAACAAATGCTAAATTACCAACTCTGAAAAAAGTTGCATTTATGTGGATCCAAAGGAGAAAAGAAAGGGATGTGTGTGAGAGAGGTGAGAAAGGTTAATATTGACTAATTTCAAGTCATAAAAATACTTTTAACATGATAATAAAAATCTTTAAATCATCAGATTAAATGGAGTAAATGTTTTTAGATTGAGGTATCTAGGCTTATCTTAATATTTTAAGTTGATTTCCAGTGAACTCTCACTATTTTCTTCAGAGGATCCTGTCCCCTAAAGAATTAGGCCTCTCAGCATAACTTAGCAGGTTTCACCCTCCAGTGCCTCGTTCACCAGCTAACACTTACCATGGGGTGGCCTTGAAGGGTACAGCAGGCTATAGTTTTCTGAGGCACTAGCAGTATCTCACTCTTTGTTATCCAGACACATGAAGTCTTGCCATCAGGCTAAGTAGGGGACTACCCTGGTAGTCTGGTGATGAAGAATCCACCTTGCAATACAGGGCACACAGGTTCAATCCCTGGTAGGGGAACTAAGATCCATGTGAGTACCTCACATGTTATCCTGTGAGTAACATGCTGTGCGAAACTAAGCCTGTGTGCCGCAACACTGAGCCTGCATACTCTGGAGCCCATGAGCCACAAGTAGAGAGGCCGAGTTCCACAACTACTGAAGCCTACATTCTCTGGAGCCCACACGCTGCAACTACGGGGCCCACGTGCCACAATTAGAGCATCCATGCACTGCAAAGAAAGCTCCTGCATGACACAATGAAGACCCTCTGTGCCACAACGAGGACCCAACACAGCCAGATAAGTAAATAAATAAGAAGACTAAGTAGGCATAGAAGGACCTTCCCAATACAAGAAGCTAGACTACACTTAATGCCCATTCTGAAGAAACTATACTTGAGTTATTAAGGTTTGTGTTGGAAGTAAAAGGCCTGTCTTCCAGGCAATGTCTGGGCTTCCCAGGTGGCTCAGTGGTAAAGAATCCACCTGCCAACATAGGAGATGCAGGTTCGATCCCTGGATGGGGAAGGTCACCTGGAGAAGGAAATGGCAACCCATTCCAGTATTCTTGCCTGGAACATTCCATGGACAGAGGATCCCAGTGGGCTACAGTCCATGAGACCGCAAAGAGTGGGAGTGCAACTGAGCAAATGAACACACACCAGGCAATGTCTAGATGAGTACTTTGAACGTGTCTCTCATGACTTTTGACCTTGGCACACCTAGAGCAACTTGTGAGGCTTTAGGGTATGATTCAAACTGGAAGACGGGGGCAGATCCAAACTACTAGCCTCCCTGGGAAGTCCTTTTCACATTGCAGTTCAGGGCCGTGGAGCCAGTAGATGAGTCTACTCTGATTTCTGCTGCATCCCCAGTGCTTGCCACTCTGCCTGAGGCACGTTTGGAATTCAGTATGATGATGACCAACAGACTAAATAGATGATGTAATAGGAAAGGGGGAAGGGGGATTATTGGTTCTTTGAGTTTTACATGAACATGAGGAAGGCAATCAAATCAACAACCCACTCCAGTACTCTTTCCTGGAAAATCCCATGAACAGAGGAGTCTGGCTGGCTAGAGTCCACAGAGTCACAGAGTCAGACTCAACTCAGCACAGCACAGAGAAAGGCAGTCAAATCAGGACCTTCCCACTCCATGCTGGGAAACTCGGACACTTTGAAGCACTCCTGAAATATTTACTCTGCCTTTAAGTGTCCTCTGCATCCCAAAAGCCCCAAAACAAGGCCCAGCAAGCCATTCAAAGCCTTGGCATGTATAGAAAAATAAATAGTCTCCTATCACCAGGGCTAGTGGTGTGGTGGTTTAGTTGCCAAGTCGTGTCTAACTCTTGCAACCCCATGGACTGTAGCCTGCCAGGCTCCACTTTCCATGGGATTTCCCAGACAAGAATACTAGAGTGGGTTGCCATTTCCTTCTCCAGAGGAGAGGCTCTCCCAACTCAGGGACTGAACCCATAACTCCTGCATCACAAGCAGATTCTTCACTGATGAGCCACCAGGGAAGCCCCGGGCTAGTGGTAGAAAACATAACACTTGTGGCTGGGAATTAGAGGGCGAGGACCCACAAGTATAATATTTCAGTCAAGTGAAGCCACCCTGCTGAACATTCACTAGGAACTAGCCCTTCTACATGAATACACAACAAACCAGCACAAGGAGAAAGAGCCTTGTAAACTAGTCTTTACACTGTCATGTAGTACTTATGAGGCCCTTGCCCCTCCCTGTGTCCCATGCTGGCAGACAGGAGGGTCAGAGCAATGCAGAAAGACAAGAGCACCTCTGGGCTCTGCATTGCTCTGTCCTGGAGGATTTGTGGTCAGGAGGTGCATGTGAAGGGAGTCGCAGCTTTTCAGTCATAGTACAGGCTTAGGTAGGCCAGACGGTTCCGATGCTTTCTAAAGTCTTTGTCTGTGGGCAGCTGCAATGAAAGAATATTATCTAGGTCAATATTCAAATGAGAACCCACTGCCTCTGGTCTTCCTGGCTCTGTGAAATAGGCATGTATGTTATACCTGTTGTGGCCTAGCTGAACCTCAACCCCATAGTAACCTAGCCTCACTGAGTCTCTCAGCATTGCTCTGTGCATCTACTCTTTGTCGTCTTACTCTGGAAATGTCATACTAGGAATTATTTTCTACTTGGGAAGTTGTCAAGTATAGCTGGTAGGACTTCCCTGGTAGTAGAGTGGGTAAGAATCCACCTGCCAATACAGGGGACATGGGTTCCATCCCTAGTCCAGTAAGATTCTACATGACATGAGCATCTAAGCGCGTGCACCACAACCACTGAGCCCACATCCTAGAGCCCGCAAGTCACAACTACTGAGCCCATGTGCTGCAACTACGGTAGCCTGTGTGTCTAGAGCTTATGCTGTGCAACAAGAGAAGCCATTGCATTAAGAAGCCTGAGCACTGCAAGGAAGAGTAGCCCCAGCCTGCTGCAACTGAAGAAAGCCTGCCCATGCGCAGCAACGAAAACCTAGCACAATGAAAAATAAATAAATAATTAATTATTTTAAAATTATAGCTGGTGAACTTCTTGAAAAGAAAAATTATATATTTAATTCTTGAATGTTACCCATAGGCTCTAGCATAATGATGTTAATACATTTGGTGTTTAATACATACTTGGAGAATTAATCCCAGGTTCCACTGGATAATAAAGGGCACCTCTGGAATTATGATAGCTGATATGGACTGAGCATTTATTATGCTACAAGTATGGCACTAAATACTTTTCTACAATATCTCAATCTTTACAACTTTATCAGATAGAGTCTATTATTATATGCATTTTAACACTAAGCACACTGATGCTTAGAAAAGTAAGATTATTAGACAAAATCACACAGCAAGCAAATATGGAACTAGAATTTGAACCCAGGCAGTCTGTTCCTAAAATCCATATTCTTGGCAGAATGATCCACAGCCCTTGATGGTCTAACACTAAGTGGTGTGATGGGAAGAGCAGTGGCTTAGGAGTCATCAGATCTAGGGTCTATTTGAGCAACTTCAACAAGCCACTTAATCCATCTGAGCCTCAGTTTCCTCCTCAGTCGCAGAGGATAATTATTTTGGACTAACCACAGAAGATTATTTGAAGACTAAATAAGAAAATGTGACTTCTGTTCCATCATACTCACCTTTAAAAATCTAGTGAAATTGGGTAACTCTCCAAAAAAAATTCCCATATGTATATACACAAAATTGTGCAAGTAATTTTAGGGGAACAAGGACTTAACTGAAGCTTATTCACAGACTTCTGGTTAAGAATCACTGATACACATGGAAGTATTAGGTAAAGGACTCCAGAGAAGTCCAATCCTATTACCTCAGTTCTCAGGGTTCTTTTCTGTAGACATGGAACCTGAGCCCAGTCTGGAGATCCAAATTTCATTGGCCATCTGACTCTCTTGGGTGGCTTTATCTCTAGGTTGTATGTGGTAGGGCTAGAAAAAATACAGAACGTCATGTGTAATGAGTTAGCAATCATATATAACCTTCCACCCCTGATCTAGAGTCCTAACCCTTTGGGAAAAGGCAGTCAACTGATTCACATAGGATTCTTTTGCCTGCTAAAGTATTTCTGATTAAGTTTCAGTGTTCAAGGTATCTAGTCTTGACAAAGTAAAAACTCAACCCCAGTTTAAATATTTCTGGAAGTTCAGTCTCCTTAGCTGAGAGATCAAAAGATCCCAGAAATGGTGGATGATAAAGTTAACACAGTGATGCATAAGTATTGCTCATGATGTAAAATTGAGGAGGAAAGAAAAATGCTAATTTAAAGTATCAACGACCTGGGGTCAGTAAAGTAGAACCATGTACAATTCCTTGACAATGGGATTATTTAATTATAGCCTTTGTTCATGACATTCTTTTGGTATAGACTCTTTGCTGTGGAAATAACATGTAGAGTGGACATAGGAATCAAGATTCAATATCTCTATTCCTTACTACAACCTTGAAAAAGTTACACTCACTCTCTGATCTTTGAAATTCTCACCAGTAAAAAAAAGACCTTGACCCCACGCCCTACCATTCCACACATTCTCAACAGCTTCCTCAAGCACAGAGATGCCTCCCTTGGTCTACTGGCCTATGTAATATAGCCACCACCACCCCACCTTCCCCACCCCATTCTCACTTCCTCTTTGCCCATGATACTGTAGTCACACTAGCCTTCTTTCTTTTTTTCTGCACACCAATTTCCTTCCCAACAACAGCCTTTGTACAAGTTCCTTCTTGCCTGGGAAACTCTGGGCCTAGATTTTCACAGGGCCAGCTCATTCTTGTCATAATGATTTCAGACCAAGTGTCATTTCCCTAAAAGAGCTATCTTGACAATCCTTGCCAAATTATATAGATTTTAGCCCACCACTCTGTATCATATCATCATCTTGTTTGGTTTCATTCAGCATTACACCAGGTCACCTTACTTCCTAGTGTGTCTATGATAGCCCCAGCTAATGGCTACTGTCTTGGTATAATTATTAAAACCCCATTTCAAGTCTCAGAAGTGTCATGTGCTGACTAATAAATTATATAGTCACTCTCTTTATTACTATTTATATTTTCTTGTTTGTTTGCTTCTCATCTGTCTGGACTCTAGAATATAAGCTTCAAGAAGTCAGGAATCTTGCATGATGGGTTTAATGCAAAATCTTTGGAACCCACAAAACTGGTTGGCCTTCTATAAATATTTATTGAATGAACCACTATACTCTACCATTCTATAATTTCTAGAGATCTAGAAGGCAAGAGGTTGAATTTTTAAAGCTAGATGGTTCTTATTTAGAGGGCATGGTTGGGATGAAACCACTTTTTGTATTTCCTTTCCTATTGCTCTTTGTTGAAGTGCAGCAGAAAAAGGGGCACATACCCAGGATAATAAGAGTCCTTTGAGTATGTCCAAAAGCGAGGCAACAAGGCATTAAATGGAGCAAAATTTGGTTTGTGTGTTTGCTCTCGAACATTGACTGTCTGGTACATGCCTGGGTAAGGTGTCATATCCTGTTTCCAAGAAAATGATCAATATGTTAGAGGGTGATATATACATGTAAAGCCTTTTAATTAGAAAAAACAAAGGTATCCTCTCCCTGTTCATGTATCAGCTATGGTTTAACTACCTCAATCTATAGAAATGGCCTACAGTAGGTAGAAAACCAAGAAACGCATATGGTTCAACTACATAAAGATGCCTAATGCTTAGGGTGTAGAAATAAACCTATGAGGGTAGAGAGCCATGGTAACTTATTACAGTTACTACCCCACCATCCCACCATCCCACTCAGATTCTTTTGGAGCCAGTATCCCTCTCCCTGAGCTTAAGTGTCAAGAAAAAGTCTAACAAGAGATTAACAGAAGATAATTAAGACTTGAAATCCAGTTACACAAAAGAATGAAGAAGTTGGAATTGGTTTTTTAACTGATAAGATATTATACTATATATTACATATAATTATATGATGCATATAAATAAAGCTTCTAGTATTTTACAAGCAAGTGTCGCAGGGCTAAAACCTTGCTTTGGTATTATTTCTTCTTAGAATTATTTTCCACTCTCCCAGGACACTCACACACACATTTGCCATGTTAACATCCATGCTTTTAAGATAGGGTTTTTAGTGGCTTTTGCCCAAAAGACTTTTTTGTCTTGAATTTTGGGCATATTCTTTAGGTAGCCTCCAGCTATGCTCCCCAATGCAAATACATTCAGCAACATGGATAACAGTGAAATCTAAGCACATTCAGCCATGTCTAACCTTGCTAACTGGCTTAAACCTTGTAGCTGTTCTGGCACCAAGAGTGTATCCTTTTTTACTGGTCGGGATCTTAGAGAGGTTGTATGCCAAGCCATACTTCTTCAGGTGTTATGTAGAAAACAAACAAAGAAAAAAACACATATAGAGAACATTATAGTTATTAAAACAGTGTGAACTTAAAGTATTCCTGAATCTTCTCTGCCAAAGTTGCTCTTTCTTTCTTGATTCTTTTGAATCATGACCATAGAATTACATAAATAACACAAACAGTTGCATTCCTACAAAGGAATGTGGCTAGATAGGTAGAGAGAATGCCATTTCTATACATTCCAGTGAATCCAGTTCTCTGGGTCCCACAGAGCTGAATCTGCTCTAATTCAACTATCAGTATGATCATACAATTTCATAAACTACCTATCAGCACAGCCACAGTCCACGTTTGGACTAAGAGGAGATACTGAGTCACTGGTCTTTCTGACTGTGAATAGTGAAGGAACAATACTGGGAACTGCATGAGGCCCAGGCTTGCATTTGGTGGGGATGGCAAAGGGGAACAGTGGCCCTTTACTTTCTGACTGTAGAGGACCAGGGCACTTTTTCATGTTGGGACCCTGATGGTCACAAATCCCATAGGGCTTTTCTTCGGGAAAACTTGGGTTTCCTTAGATAATGGTCTGGGAACTGACACCCATCTAAGGGAAGGTGAATACTCACATCTTCTGCTATATAACATCCAGGCCCTCTGTTGGGGGCTCCTCTAATAGGGGGAAATTTGTTTCCCAACAAGCTTTGGGGATGGATGTGAGGAAAGATCTTCCTATTCTGACATGTTCCAAAGGAATAGTTAAGCAGCGGCTCTGCAAATAGAGAAAGAAGAGAAACTTCACATGAGGAAAGGCCCCTTGGTCTAAGTGAGAGCTTCAGGGCTAGTTGGGGGTGGGCCACGGGACAGAGCTCTTAGGGGCAGACCCTTAAGAAAAATCCATGTAAAGGGTAGCTCAAATCTGTGTAAGGGGATGAACTGCATTTTCCCCTCCTTTTGCCCTTCGTTCCCAGCCTTCCTACTCTTCCTCCTGCCTCTACTGTAGACTCCCCTACTACAACCCTCCTCACCTGCTTTAACGAAGCACATCTCAGGAGCTCCACCAGGCCCCGGGTTTGTGTACTGCGTTGCCCAAGAAACAGAGGCGGGCCCGGCAGCCCCAGCCGTGGAGCTCCCAGAGAGGAGTGGCTCTGAGCTAGCCTACTCAGCAGTGGGGATTCCTGCGGAGCCCGCTTTGGGGCAGGAACTGTGCCTCCCAGACCAGGAACCCAGGGGAGTGAGAACTCTGAAGCTGGGCAGGAGGTAGGGGGTTTGCTAGATCCAAGTTGTAGGCTGAAGAGCTTTGAAAGCTGGGCCACTGGAAATGCACTACTGAGGAAGGATGGACTCCTCCACGTGCAGGATGCCCTGAAATCCAGGCTGCCAGGACCAGGGATATAGAAAACACAGCCTCTGCAGTGATGATCTATGGAGGTGGGCTTCCTGGGCAGTGCCAGAAGAGGGGAGTTGGGAACCTAATGGAGCCTAGATAGTTCCGTATTAAGCCTGTTTTAGACCCATTTTTCCTTTTCTTCAAGGCATTCCCATCAGGTTACCCCTTTATACCCTTAAGAGGGGCTCAAGTCTATAAAAGTTCTGGAATCCTTAAGTAGAACAGTAAGAGTACAATGGAATAAAAGAAGTGCTTAAATTTGGAGGCAGTTACTTAATGTTTAAGTCCCAGGTTCCTCAGACGCTTTACCATCTGAGCCACAAGGGAAGCCCTATCTCTAAATTAGGAACAGTAATTCCTTTTTATAGGGTTGTTGAGAGGGTTAAGATAACAGCATTAAAGAGAGTCATTGCCTAGTGCTTGGTAGTTCACAATAGGAGAGATTTTTATTAGTACAACAGTATCTAGCCAGCTTAGGAGTACTCCCACCCTAACCTAAGAAGAAATATCAGGGTGTATGATGACTTCTTCACCTTTGTCCTAGATATTACCCTGACTTGTTCTCACTTGATTTTAGGATAACTTTCAGAGTTGGCAAGTGTGGCAGGCAACAGAAAGCACAGTGTGATAGTGTGATTGGTACATTCTGACTTTGGCTTCTAAGAACGATCTTGGGATCCACACATACTCAGGGTTAGAACTGTCTACAGGCGTGATTTTATAGCTCTCATGTCGGGTTCCAAGAGAAGTGATCCTGAGTCCTAGAGGATATTTTGGAAACTTAGAGAAGTCTTTTGGGCTTCCCAGGTGATACTAGTGGTAAAGACCCCGCCTGCCAATGCAGGAGACATAAGACACATGGGTTCACTCCCTGGGTTGGAAAGATCCCCTGGAGGAGGGCATGGCAGCCCACTCCAGTATTCTTGCCTAGAGAATCCCATGGACAGAGGAGCCTGGTGGACTACAGTCCATAGAGGTTGCAAAGAGTCGGACATGACTGAAATGACAGCACAGAAGCTTTTTCCTTGTTAAAAATTATTGAGGCGATGCTCCTGGTCAGTGGACCAGGAAGGCTGGATACCTGTAGCTCACTGTGCAATTGTACAGTGAATTGTGTCAAGTCCTGTATAACAAACACTCCAATGCTTTCCTGGCCTCTACAAAAAAAAAATTATATTTGACATACATACAAAAAAGACAGTGTTTTTTTTTTTTTTTTTTAAGAAGTAATGCAGAAAGCCTGATAATATAGGAGAAGGTCTTAAGAGAAACAAAACTTAACTGGAATAACGATATGGTCTCAACATTATTGAACAATTTGCTTCAAGTCTCCTTTCTACTCAAAATATAATTGCAGTAACAATCATGGTAAACAAAATGTAAAGAGACATAGTATTAATTTGATTATTTTCACTGTCTTTAGAAATATTAATATTTTTAATACCCACAGTTTTTTTGGAAATTAATGTTTACATTATTAGTAACATGAAACAGGTCTCACAAAGTACTTTGAAATTATGACAACATATTCTTCACTGGTAGGTTGGTTTGCTTCAGACTAATTCTCCAGCTGAGAAGAGATAGAAATACCAGACAAAACATACATATTTCAAGATATCAGAGATATAGCAAAGAAAAAAGAATCTGAAAGGCTAAGACCCTGGAGAGAGGGCAGCCCAAAGTGGTGAGCCCAACAGTTGATGCTCTTGTTCCTTTTGAACATTCACTAATTACAAATCTCACTGAGAAGCAGAGAATTTGAGCAGAACTTTGATCAATCAGTCTCTAAAAACAGGGAGCAAAAGTTAGGCTGACCATGGCAGAGGAGAGACTGGAAAACACCCTGGACTTTTAGTTAGGAGTCTAAAGAGATACAACTCAGCTACAAAAGTAAATAAATAGAGCAGCTGTCAAAAAAAAAAAAAAAAAAATTCTGAAGTTCAGTTTTGTATCAACTCTAGTCCCCAGCTCCATTAAGATAATCTATTTCTACCCTTACTGCATACCCAAAACAAAAGTAAATCATCTTGTACAATAGCATTATTTGAGCCCCAAATAATTTGTATGATTTTTTAAGCAAAATGTTCAGCATTCAATATAAAGCAACTTCTCGTACCAAAACAAAAAACAAAACACCTAAGTAGACATAAACCCAAAAGGAATCCAGAGACTGGAGTATCAAGAGTGGACTTTGACTGTGCTTGGCTTCAGGTTTTACAAGAAGGCTGAAGACTGCAGCGTGAACATAGGAAGCAAAAGAAAGCAAGGAAATTTGTCATCATGAAGCAGATTCTTGGCTTCTCAGGTAAGAGGCTAAAAGAAAAATATAGATTACACTCTAAAAACAAAGTCAATAAAGACTACAGTGTACTTAGGGAAAGAGACAATTTCCCCCATCAATCTTTATGTTTATGTTACTAATATAACACACAAGAGTGTCCACATACATCCAGATTGATGCAAATTTATCGACTTTTCATTAAAGCCAATCCAGACATAGTACAAAGATAGACTGTATTTTATGTATATTTCCTGTATTACTAATTGTGTGATGGTAAAATTCAGAAGTTAAACAGAATTTCAGATAGCTCTAAGGATTGTCAAGAATCATTGAATCTTTAAATGATGGATTTTTTGAATGATGATCATGTGTAAAGGAAACTTTGCAGGTGACTGCTTGGAACAGAATAATAGACAAAATTTTATATGTAGCCACCTTTGATGAAGACTTTTTAAAGACTTCAGCAGGTCCTGTCATGTCCATTTCTAACTATGATGATAGCATCAAGGGATGCCTGATGCTTATGGAGACTGTTATGGACTTATGAGTTAGTTATCTGCTTTCTTCATCTGACTATGTATGAGGCCATTGTATTAATAAGAATTACAATTCTAGGAAACCACCTCCTCTGTAGAATGGAGATGAGTAATTCAACATTTATATAATGTTTTAAATATATTTTTGTCTCATTTTAAAACATATTGGATTTAATGGTATTATATCAATTCAGCAAATGGTAAAAGTGATAATTGTATTTAAGAAACTAAATGAAAAGATGGAGGAATTTTAGAAACAGTAAGAAAAAAGCAAATAAAAACTGTAGAAATAACTGCCATCACCAAAAGTAAGAACTGAATACATGGGGAACAGAAGATTATAAAAGTTGAAAAAAAATTAATGAAATGAAAAATGAATCAGAAGAATGTATACAGACCGAAGCTTGAGGAGGCAAGGACAGAAAATACACAGGCAGAGGAAAAACAGTGAAAAGTTCTAACACACATGTATTTGAAGTTCCACAAGGAATGGAGAGAAAGAGAATGTGGCAGATGCTAGAGTTGAAGAGATAATGGCTGAGAATATTTCAGAACTGACGAAAAACATTTAACCAGAATTTAACAAATGCTATAGTCTACAGCAAGATAAATACAAAGAAAATTTCATTTGGTCATATCATAGTGAAACGTATGAAAAATAGAAAAATTTGAGATTGGCTAGATAGAAAAGGTAGGTTACTTTTAAAGAAGTAACAATAAGCCTGGAGGATGAATTCTTAAGAGAAACAAGAGAAACTAGAAAACAATGGAATAGTATCTTTAAGTGCTAAAGAAATAACAGTAAAAAGGATGGAATACATATTCCATATGAAGACTAACAAAAACAAAGTTAATGTATGTGTACCAAGGATATGAGGGACATAGAAAAGCTGAGCAATTACTTCAGATTGAGGTATACTGATGAACACAGCGTAATACAACATTTAATCCTGGATAGGATCCTGGGTGAGATCGGAAAGATACATTGTTGGGACAATAAATTTGAATAGGGTGTGTGGATTTAAGAATAGTGTATCAATCTGATTTTCAAACTGAAAGAGCTGTTCTGATCATGATTTATGAAAATCTCAGGGGGGATAACAGTAGAGTTTTTAGAGGGGATGGGGAATCATTGCAGAAAAAAAAGATATATATATATGGAAAAAAATAGAAGCAAAATTTAACAAGTGAGGAATTTGGGTGAATGGGGCTGAGGGAATTCTTGGTACTGTTTTGAAGCTTTTTCTTTAGATTTGAAACTTTCAAAATAATAATTAAAAACATGTCTGTATAATTATGGGTGAGAAAGGAAGCCAAGATATGAGAGAAACTATAAACTAGTGAAAGTGTTAGCCGCTTAGTTGTGTCTGACTCTTTGCGACCCCATGGACTCTAGCCCACCAGGTTACTGTCTATGGAATTCTCCAGGCAAGAATACCAAAGTGGGTTGCCAATCTGTAATGTACAATAAAATATCCACTACCCATAGGTAACTACTGAGCACTTGAAATGTGGTTAGTCCAAATTGAGATGTATGTAAGTATAAAATGCACACTAGATTTTAAAAGCTTAGAATGAAAACAAAGTGTACAAACTATGATTTAAGTGTCATATTGGTTACATGTTGAAATGATAATAATTAGATATATTTGGTTAAATAAACATATATTTAAGTTAACTTCATATTCTACTTTTTGCTCTTTTAAATATAACTGTTAGAAAATTTAAACACATTGAGTTGTATTTCCATTGGATAATGCTGATCTCTAGAAATAAAACACTTACAGATCAATAAGGAAAAACAACCTAATTTTTTAAAGTTGGTAAAATGCTTGAATGCACACTATAGACAAAAAGAATATCCAAATGACTAGTAAACATACTAAAAACTGCCCAATATCAACAGTCAAAAAGGAAATGCAAATTAAAACCACAATAACATACCCACCTGATGGCTAAAATTATAAAGATGGAGAAGAGTGCTAAGGACGTGAAATAGCTAAAAACCTTTAATACACTTTTAGTATAAGTATAAATTGATATATTCACTTTTAAAAATAGATAGTATTTGCTGAAGCTGAACATAGACATCTCTATGATCTAATAATTTCTACTCCTTGGTATGTTCTCAGCAGAAATGCATACAGTTGTGTTCCAAAGACATTATAAGAACATTAAAAAACGTTACCAATAATACTCTCCAAACTAGAACAACTGAATGTCCATTAACATTAGAATGGAAAAATATGTTGTGCTATACTCATGTAAATGAACACTATACAGGAATGAAAATGAATAAAATCCTGCACATTTAATAATGTAGATTAATCTTACAGAGTTCAATGAAATAATTCAGACATGAATATTTACACACTGCATGAGCAAATTTACATGATGTTCAAAAATAGGCAAAGCTAATGGAGAAGGAAACGGCAACCCACTCCAGTGTTCTTGCTTGGAGAATCCCATGGAAGGAGAAGCCTGGTAGGCTGCAGTCCATGGGGTCGCACAGAGTCGGACACGACTGAAGTGACTTAGCAGCAGCAATCTATATGTTAGAAGTCAGGATGGGAGTAGCTTTGTAAAAGAGAGTGGAAGGAATAAATAAAAGGGAACTTGAGGAACACTTGGAGTGAAAGCAATGTTCCATTTCTTTTTTAATTGAGGTATCGTAGATTTATAATATTATATTGGTTTAATGTATACGACATAGATTCAAAGTTTTTATCAATTATACTCCATTTATAGTTATTATAAAATGTTGACTGTATTCCCTGTGCTGTATGACATATATTTGTATCTTATTTATTTTATACATAGTAATTTGTATCTCCCAATCCCCTACCCCTATTTTACCCAGCCTTACCCCGCCCCCTTCCCTCTCCCCACTAGTAACCATTGGTTTGTTCTCTGTATCTCAGTCATTCTTTTTGTTATTTCATTATTTTATTTTATGTTTTAGATTCCACATCTAAGTGATGTCATACAGTATTTGTCTTTCTCTGACTTATTTCACTTAATATAATACCCCCTCATCTCCATCCATGTTGTTGCAAATAGCAACATTTTGTTATTTTTCATGGCTGCGTAGTATTGCTTCCATACCTTGGCTATTGTAAATAATGCTGCTACGAACATTGGGGTGCATGTGTCTTTTCGAATTAGTGTTTTTGTTTTCTTTGACTGTGTACCCAGAAGTGGACCTGCTGGATCATATGACAGAAAGTGACTAACCTAAAATTGGTATTTAACAAATATTAATGCATTTTCAACCTACCACCCCCATGCCAGGGCTATATCTAACTCCAAGGGTGCCTTTGTGCAAATTTTTTAATGGTGCCCTTTTATCTGGATGGGTGTTACCCCTAGTCAAGGTTCATGACTTGTTGAGTGGAGCACTGACCCCGTCCCCACTGGGATCAAGGTTCCTACCCCATTGCTTTCCAATTAGACTCCAATACTGAAGGAATGAATTTTCATATATGTGCTAGAGTTCAAGAATATGATTACCATGATCGAAGTCCCAAAGGAATGGCTGGGTGATGTGTAGCATAATGTTGTTTTCCTTCAAGCTCTTGGATAGGACAGATGGCATGATCTTTGAAAATCTCCGAGAAGCTCTGGACCATAACTCTTCCCTATAGGGACTTTCAAAAACCCTGGCTCTCTCGTGTATTGACTCCATTAGTGACAAATTTTATAAGTGGACTTTAACCAAGACTTTGGACAGTGTAACTCAGACTGGCTGCTAAGCAACAGCCCCACCCTTGAAGTCACCTCTTCAAGTCATTGTGACAGAGCTTTCTACAAGGCAACATTATGGTGTAGAGGAAGCCAGAAAGGCCCAATTTTGAAAATAAGCTCTGCCATTTATTATAACTTCATCATCTTGGACAAGTTTTCCCTCAATTTCTTTACCTGTAACACCAGGACAATATTCACCGTGCAGGAGATAACCTATATAAAGTACCCAGTCCAGTGCTTGGCTTACTTAACTTGTTCACCATCTCCCTTCCTGCCCTCATTGATTTATTCATTCAGTAGGTACGTACTAAACTCTTATACCATGCTCTAGGCATTGGGAATATAGCCATAATCAGAGGCTCACAGAGGTTAATCCTCATTGACCTTAATTCTAGCGGGGGAGGCAATAAAAATGATAAACACATAAAATGCATGTGATATCAGGTATTGATAGGAAAAACAGAGGAATCAGAGGGAAGAAGGGAAAAGGGAGTTTCATGGCCAGGAATGGTGAAAGGTAGCTTCAAGGAAAGGCCTACAGGAAGTGAGGTAGAAAGTCAAATGGAAATCTCAGGAAGGAATACTTCAGCTTGTGCAAAAGCCCTGAAGCAGTAACAAGCCTGGACTATTGGAGAAACAGCACAGATGTCAACATAGTTGACGTAGAGGGAATAAGAAGAATCAAAGGAGGTGAGATTAGAGTGGTCATGGGTGCTGGGTTCTGCCTGTCCTCTTCTTGCACATATTAGGTATACAGTACACATTAATTTGAATGACTAATTAATATGTAAATGTAGCACAAAAATAGGGGGCAAACCAATTTTTTAGGTTGCCATGATTTCTGCATTCTAGAAATGGTGACAGGATTAATCTTTGCAGGAAAATAGTGGTGGAAAAAGCATTAGTCTAGGAAACCACTTTGATCTAGCCAGTAGCCATTGTGTTGTTCAAAAATGCTTTTCCTCAAATTCAGCAGTATTTTTCATGCTCTTCATGAAAAAGATCAGTTTTCATTCCAATCCTAAAGAAAAGCAATGCCACAAAATGTTCAAACTACCACACAATTGCACTCATCTCACACGCTGGCAAAGTAATTCTCAAAATTCTCCAAGTCAGGCTTCAATAGTATGTGAACTGTGAACTTCCAGATGTTCAAGCTGGATTTAGAAAAGGCAGAGGAACCAGAAATCAAATTGTCAACATTCGTTGGATCATCAAAAAAGCAAGAGAGTTCCAGAAGAACATCTACTTCTGCTTTATTGATTTCCCCAAAGCCTTTGACTGTGTAGATCACAACAAACTGTGGAAAATTCTTAAAAAGATGGGAATACCAGACCACCTTACCTGCCTCCTGAGAAATCTGTATGCAGGCCAAGAGGCAACAGTTAGAACCAAACATGGAGCAACAGACAAGTTCCAAATTGGGAAAGGAGTACATCAAGGATGTATATTGTCACCTTGCTTATTTAACTTATATGCAGGGTGCATCATGCGAAATGCCAGGCTGGATGAAGCACAAACTGGAATCAAGATTTCTGGTAGAAATATCAACAACCTCAGATATGCAGATGACACCAGCATTATGGCAGAAAATGAAGAGAAATGAAAGAGCCTCTTGATGAAAGTGAAAGAGGAGAGTGAAAAAGCTGGCTTAAAACTCAACATTCAGAAAATGAAGATCATGGCAACCAGTCCCATCACTTCATGGAAAACAGATGGGGAAGTAACAGAAACAGTGACAGGCCAAACTCACTGCAGATGGTGCCTGCAGCCATGAAATTAAAAGATGCTTACTCCTTGGAAGAAAAGCTATGAACAACCTAGACTGCTCATTAAAAAGTAGAGACATTACTTTACTGACAAAGGTCCATAGACCTATGGTTTTTCCGGTAGTCATGTATGGATGTGAGAGTTAGACTCTAAAGAAAGCTGAGCACTGAAGAATTGATGTTTTAGAACTGTGGTGTTGGAGAAGACTCTTGAGAGTCCCTTGGACTGCAAGGAGATCCAACCAGTCAATCCTAAAGGAAATCAGTCCTGAATATTCATTGGAAGGACTGATGCTGAAGCTGAAACTCCAATACTCTAGCCACCTGATGCAAAGAGCTGACTCATTGCAAAAAACCCTGATGCTGGAAAAGATTGAAGGCAGGAGAAGAAGGGGATGACAGAGGATGAGACAGTTGGATGACATCACTGACTCAATGGACATGAGCTTGAGCAAGCTTGGGGAGTTGATGATGGATAGGGAAGCCTGGTGTGCTGCAATTCATGGGGTCACAAAGAGTCGGACATGACTGAGCAAATAAACTGAACTGAACTGCATGCTCTTCACCAAGTCTAGTGCTCCACATCTTCACATCCCCTCCTCAGTATTATAGGGAACTCCTTCCAAAAAGACTCCCCCAAATCCCTGTGTTCTCTTTTGCTGTTGTTGAGTTGCTAAGTTGTGTCTGACTCTTTGCAGGCCCATGGAGTGCAACAAGCCATGCTCTTCTGTCCTCCACTATCTCCCAGAGTTTGCCAATTTCATGTCCATTGAGTCAGTGATGCTATCTAACCATCTCATCCTCTGCTGCCTCTTTCTCCTTTTGCCTTCAATCTTTCCTAGCATCAGGGTCTTTTCTAACGAGTCAGCTTTTCTCATCAGGTGAGAACGTATTGGAGCCTCAGCATCAGCATCAGTCCTTCCAATGAATATTCAGTGTTGATTTCCTTTAGGATTGACTGATTTGATTTCCTTGCAGTCCAAGTGGCTCACAAGAGTCTTCTCCAACACACCACACTTTGAAAGCATCAATTCTTCTGCACTCAGCCTTTTTTGTGGTCCATCTCTCACATCTGTACATGACTACTGGAAAAACCATAGCTTTGACTATACAGACTATTGTCGACAAAGTGATGTCTCTGCTTTTGAATATGCTGTCTAGGTTTATCATAGCTTTCCTTCCCAGGAGCAACCATCTTTTAATTTCATGGCTGTAGTCACCATCTAAAGTGATTTTGGAGCTCAAGAAAAGAAAATCTGTGACTACGTCTACTTTTTCCCTTTTTATTTGCCATTACATGATGGGACTGGATACCATGATCTTAGTGTTTTGAATGTAGAGTTTTAAGTCATCTGTTTCACTCTTCTCTTTCAGTCTCATCAAGAGGCTCTTCACTTTCTGCCATTAGAGTGGTATCATCTGCATATCTGAGGTTGTTGATATTTTTCCTGGCAATCTTGATTTCAGCTTGTGATTTATCCAGTCCAGCATTCTTCATGATGTACTCTGCATATAAGTTAAATAAGCAGAGTGATAGCCTTTTCGTACTCCTCTCAGAATTTTGAACCAGTCCGTTATTCCATATCAGGTTCTGTTTTACTCCAGGCTTTATCATTCTTTGGCTGGAAATGTAATTACATTAATAACCCAATTTTACTGGCTCTTGCCTTTACCTGCTCACTGAGGACACTAGTCCCCCATATCAATGTCTTCAATCTCCAAGGTAAGTCATGCAAGTGCTCAGCTACGATCATCATGAGTGCTGTTTTTCCATGTTCTATAATCCTATCTCAGCTCCATTTAGATCATGATATAACCTTCAGATTACTTCACAGTTCATTTAAAATAAAATCCAAACTTTTAACCATGTTTCAACACCTCGCATGATCTGACCCTTCCCTAGTTTTCCCTGGCAACACTGGTCTCCTTTTTTTTTTTTTTTTTTTACTGAAGTGACATTGGCTTATAACATTATGTAAGTTTCATGCGTATGACATTATTGTTTGACATCTGTGTACACTTCTGCATCCCCACCACCAAAAGTCTTGTTTCCATTCATCATCTCACATTTGACCCTTTCTACCCATTTTTCCCTCCCTTTCCTGCTCTTCCCCCCTGGTAGCCACCAATTTGCTCTCTGTGTGTATGTGTTTTGATTTTTATATCCAAAATGAGTGAAATCGTACATTTGTCTTTCTCCATCTTATTTATTTCACATGGATTAATATCTTTAGGTTTCATTTATATTGTCACAAATGGCAAGATTTCATTTTTGCTTAATAGCTGAGTACTATTTCATTGCATACACATACCATACCTTCTTTATCCATTCATCTGTCAGTGGTCACTCAGATTGTACCACATCTTGGCTATTGTAAATAGTGCTGCAGTGAACATATGGGTGCATGTATCTTTTCAAATTATGTTTTCATATTCTTCAGATAACTACCCCAAAGTGGAACAGTTGAGTCTCCCAGAGGCAGCATATAATTAAATCTTGTTTTGAATCCATCCAGCCACTCTGTGTCTTAATTGGTGAACTTAATTCACTTGTATTTAAGGTGATCACTGCCAAGTGAGGGCTTAGTACTGCCATTTAATCTTTTGTTTACTGGTTGCTCTGTATCTCCATTGTTTCTTTTCCCTTGTGTTTTTGTCTGCCATTTTAGTTTGATAGTTTTCTAAGATGTTTTTCTCAGTTTCTCTTTTCTTACATTTTGTTTCTCTGCTCTAGATGTTTTATGGTTATCATGAGATTTGTATAAAACATATCACAGGTAAAATAGTCCTTTTTCTGCTAATAGCAATTTATTTGCCTGTATGGATTCCGTCCTTTTCCTCTTCCCCTCTTATGTTTTTGTTGTCTCAAATTAACCCTTTTTAAGTTGTGAGTTCATTACCAAATTAAAGTAGGTGTAGTAATTTTACTGCTTTTTCCCTTTAACTTTTACTCTATAACTGTTTAACAATCTGTTCTGAAGTTACAATTTTCTGATTCCATTTACCACTTTACTCAAAGTTTTGAATTCTTTTGCCTTTTTGTTTGAGTTAGAAGAGTTGTTTTCAACATCTCTTGTAAGGCAGGTTGAGTGATGATGAATTGGAGTGTCTCATATCACCATGATATTGACGTCATCTCTGATCCTTTTTCTAATATTCATCTCCATTTACACCTGAAGGACTTTGTACCTGGTGCATCTCTGTCTGAAATGCACTTTTCCCAGATCTCAAAACAATTGGTTCTCCTGTAATATCAAGGCTCATCTCATATGGGATCTCTCCAGAGAGGCCTTCCTGGACTGCTCAAACTAAAGTTGGCTCTTCCCTTGGTCACTTTCTATTACTGTTTCATTTTCCTCTTTTTTATTTTTATTTTTTGGCTAATTTATTGCTTAAGATTCCTATCAGCAAAATATAATCCCCATAAATGTGAACTCTTTATCTTATTTACCACTGTGTCTTTAGTACCTAGAACATTATCTGGCACATAATAATAAAGAATCTATGTAGACTCATAAATGAATATTCATTACCCAGAAAGCAGCAGCCACCTCATCATTAACACCAGTACTGCCGTATGCCTTGAGAACACTGAGGTCTGTGTCAAAGGAGGCAGTGAAACATAATAGTTAGGACTGTGACTTCATTGAATCTAGCTCTGCAGTTAATGAGAAGTGAGATGTTGGGTGGGTTATTCAGTTTTAGATTAATGTTACCTTCTCTTCCTCACTAAGTTGTTGGGAGAATTAAATAATAAAATACATGTAAAACACTTAGAACAGAATTTGACTTTCAGCAAGTATGCCAGAAAATAGGAGCCATTATATTCTTATTTTATTAGTTAGGTCCTTTTAGTTGCAAATAAAGAAATAAACAAGCCAGCTTATGTAGCAAAGAGAAATTTATTATATAGTTATAGAGGTGTTTTATAGAACCCAAAGGCAGAAATGCCTCTAGGCCTCAGGGAAGAGCTAGAATCAAGAGTTGGAAAACCATCAATAAATGTTCTCTCTCCATCTCTCATCGTGGCTTTTCTCCATAACCCACCCTGCCCCCTTTAATCTTCTTGCTCTGCATGCGCAGCAACTTTCCCTTCTCCTCGGCTTCTCTCTACAGAGCCTGAACTTACATATTATAGGCAAAGCCACTCTCAGACACTGACAGCTGTTTCTTGTTCTCTGTTGTAGATTCCAAGGGATGATAATCTAATTAGCCCTTGTGAGTCTGATGTCTACCCTGTCAATCAGCCAAGCCAGGGGAGGATGTGATGCAGTACAATTACAGCCGTAAGTGACCACTATATATGGTTTCAAGGAAGGGACCTCTTATTTCACTCCTGAGAAAAGCAGGCATCCCCAGAGGAGTCCATTGCACAGACCTTCCCAATGCTGACAATTCAGAGGGTTGGACAAGCTCCAGGACTTCAGCAGGCATGGAGAGAATGCCCTGGCCTTCTATTCCTTGAGCAAGTCAAGAGGCCTGTGCCCCTAAGACTCCTAGAATCACTTTGGCTCCCTACCAAGGACACTCACCAAACTAGAGACCTATCTTCTTCATGACTTCATCCCCTGCCAACACCAAACATGCATAAATTTCCTTCTGACAGCTTTCAACCTTCATAAAGATCAACCTAAGCAAATAAAAGACTTGTGAGGTTGTTGGTGCCATGACTTCTTCACACACACTCTTCTGCCACTCCAAGCCCATGCACAGCCTATATTTTCACATCTAGAAAGGTCTCCACCCAAATCACTTAAAACCAAGGACACTCATGTTTTAACTGATGCATTTTATTGCAGAACTCTAGGTAGGAACAAGGTGTGCTAGGCAAAGGAGACTTGTACCCTAGGAAATGGAGACACAGGTCAGTTTTATGCCCAGTTGCAGCAGTGACAGCTGGTGTCAAAGACAAGCCCGGTCAGGCAATTCTGCTTGTATGTGATTCCATTTACGCAGTTCCAGAAGGCATTTCTGTTATCCGCCACTGGGTAGAGGCCATCAGCTTTGCCAGCACAGTATCCTCTACCCTCGGAGCTGCTGCTCTTATTTCCACTCCCACTTTCATTTCCAGGACTGCTGTTGGGCTCACTGGACTGCGTGGAGGCATTACAGGCTGAAACAGCACAAAAAGCAGACCTGGCAGAGGCTCCCAGATTCACCTAGAGGTGAAGAACTAGCAGGCCTGAGGTGAGGTCTGGAGATGGGTTGCTGTTCACTCTGGGTCCTGACACCTGAGAAGCTCACAAGGTAACTCCATACTTAGGAATTATGAAATGAGTCGCCAGTCCAGGTTCGATGCACAATACTGAATGCTTGGGGCTGGTGCACTGGGATGACCCAGAGGGATGGTATGGGGAGGGAGGAAGGAGGAGGGTTCAGGATGGGGAACACGTGTATGCCTGTGGCGGATTCATTTCAATATATGGCAGAACCAATACAATATTGTAAAGTTTAAAAATAAATAAAATTAAAAAATAAAAATAAATAAAAAGAGAGAGAGAGAAAAAAAAAAAAAGAGCAGCTCTAATTTCAATCCGGAGAAGGCAATGGCACCCCACTCCAGTACTCTTGCCTGGAAAATCCCATGGATGGAGGAGCCTGGTAGGCTGCAGTCGATGGGATCTCGAAGAGTTGGACACGACTGATCGACTTCACTTTCACTTTTCACTTTCATGCATTGGAGAAGGAAATGGCAACCCACTCCAGTGTTCTTGCCTGGAGAATCCCAGGGACGGGGGAGCCTGGTGGGCTGCCGTCTATGGGGTCGCACAGAGTCGGACACTACTGAAGCGACTTAGCAGCAGCAATTTCAAGCCAGCCTGGTTTTAAATTTTAAAAGTTCTCTCTTATGATGCTAAAATAATTTTTAAAAAATTTTACTGAGCAATCAGTATATGCAAAATGCTTTTCTAGGATTTGTGTTTAAGTGGGGGAGCAGATAGGCTCTAAGAGAAAATCTGGACAAAATTTAGAGAATTGGTACTTCCTCTGAATTATAGATCAAAAAATATGTCAGTATGGGCTTCCCTCTTAGCTCAGTCGGTAAAGAATATGCCTGCAATGCAGGAGACCTGGGTTCTATTCCTAGATCGGGATGATCCCCTGGAGAAGGAAATGGCAACTCACTCCAGTATTCTTGCCTGGAGAATTCCATGGACAGGGGAGCCTGGCAGGCTATAGTCAGTCCATGGGGTCACAAGAGTTGGACACAACTTAACAACTAAACCCTAAACCCACCCCAGTACTGCTTAGAGTTTGTTATTCAGTCTCCCCAGGCAGGCTGAAAGAGACTTTTAATAAGGGTTTCATAGAAAAATAAATGCTAATATTGAAGGTCAGCCTAATTTCTTGAGGCTTTTCCACACCTTTAAGACTTAGCAGACCTGGAAAACCCTCACAGCAGACCTGGTTTCTCATTAGAGCATACAATTTCTAACAAGGAAAGAATGTAAGTGCCTCTCTCTCAGCCAGGCAACAGCAATGATGAGACTTCTGGGGGCAAAGGGCGTGGGAAGATGTTAGGTTGTCTTGAGTTGGAAAAGGAGCATCTATACACCCTGGGCATTCCCCTACTGTCACTTACGTGCACTCTTCAGGCCAAGAGCATCCTTCAAGGTATTTATCAGGGGGAACTTGCCCTGGTTGCAGAAAGTGCCTGTGAAATCATCCAGGTCAATGGCCCAGACCATGGCACCTCCAAAGTTGTTCTCCTTAAGCCACTGAGCCTATTTAAGAATCGAGGACACCAGGAGTCATTTTATTTCTTGAGACTCTGTGCTGAGCTGAAAGCACATTGGAGGGGCTGACCTTACCTTGATTCTGAAGCTGTTAACATTGTCATAACCAACCCACTCAGTGCCCTTGTAGGCATAGGGCACATTCTGAGAGTCATCCCATGCCTCAGTGGCTCCATCTTTCAGGAAGGCACAGATCTTTAAAAAGTCAAGAGATTCAAATCCTTTAAATATGACTCCCATGAAAATAAAACATACACCTTCCTCTTTGATTTTTTTTTTTTTCTGTCATGTCTCCAATTGGGGTTTTCCACAGGTTTCTAATTATGGCCTTTTATCTACAGTAAATAGCAACAAGTTGTTTTTGAAATACTCAGATGTTAACCTTATTCTTAGTGCTTGATTTTGGGAACCCACATCAGTATGGGAGATAGTTACTTAATTCCCTTATGTGTTAATATAAATGACCTTAAGTATGCAGTCTGTTGTTTGAATGGGCTTCCCTGGTGGCTCAGCAGTAAAGAATTCACCTGCAATGCAGGAGATGTGGGTTCAACCCCTGAGTTGAGAAGATCCCCTGCAGAAGAAAATGGCAACCCACTCCAGTTTTCTTGCCTGGAGAATCCCATGGACAGAGGAGCCTTGCAGGCTACAGTCCATGGAGTTGCAAAAGAGTCAGACATGACTTAGCGACTAAACAACAAACAACAATTGTAGTTTGAAGGGATATTGCACGCTATAAATCTTCATACTGGATTAGGTAAATGAATAGGTTACTTATACATCTGAAGCATCTGGAGTAATATTTGTGTTAAAGTATGTAAATAGTGGACAGAATGAACATTCAAGCTTCTTGCAGGTTCTAGCCCTAAGGCTAGTGTGCAGCCCAGGACATGGCATTCCCAGAGTTCCAATGTACAGCCCAGCCTACCTACCTCATAGTAGGCCCAGAACCCAGCCTCCCTGGTGTAGGGCCCGGCAGGACCAGCTCCAGAAGTGGGGGCACTGATACCATTGTTGGAAGCGTCT
This sequence comes from Bos indicus x Bos taurus, assembly GCF_003369695.1. Lineage (NCBI taxonomy): Eukaryota > Metazoa > Chordata > Mammalia > Artiodactyla > Bovidae > Bos > Bos indicus x Bos taurus. Next base: position 32,219,185 of record NC_040078.1, read on the forward strand.
CTTAGGATGAAATTGTGTCCGTAGGCAGGGAATCCAATGATGAGCTTCTCAGCCGGGGCCCCATTTTTCTTCCAGTAGTTCATGGCGTATTCCTGAAAAGGTAGCAGGTGAGTTAGAGGCCTACCCAGCTGAAGACCCCACGCTTAGTTATGCTAGTCCACTGACCTAACAGGCAAAATTTAATGATGCTCATGACATAGATTAGTTTGTACTTTTTCAAAAATATTTTGGTGAGGTTATAGTTAATGAGATAAAATCGGTCACTTAGAAGATTTATCCAAATGAGACTTTTGCAAAATTTGTTTGTTTTGTCCCTGAATCTGCATGTAATTTACATCATCTCTGGTCTGCATCTGCATCTGTGTGGAGACTCACCACATTGAGGTAAGTATTGCTGCCAGTGTCAGTTGGGTATTTGTAGAGAGGGCTGTTCTCTCCTGTGTAGCCTTCCCAGGAGCCATGGAAGTCATAGGTCATGACATGGATGAAGTCCAGGTACCTGAGGTAGAATACAGGGTTGTAAAGCATTTCCCATGGCTGTTTCCCATACTTATGTGGGCATCCCTGGTAGCTCAACATTAAAGAATCAGTGATTAAGAATCCACCTGCTAATGCAGGAGACACGGCTTCTGAACCTGGGTAGGAAAGATCCCCTAGAGATGGAAATGGCAACTCACTCCAGTATTCTTGCCTGGGAATTCCCATGGACCTAGGAGCCTGGTGGGCTACAGTCCATAGGGTCCCAAGAGAGCTGGACATGACTTAGTGACTAAATAACAATAGTAGGTATGTCCCACACTTAAGCGAGCAAAAGATACCACCTCCAAAACACCCTAAACAAAGTCCCTGGGTAGTAAGACAAAGCACAAGTCTACCTTGCAAGAGTGATGCCTACAGGAGTTTTGAGGATAAGGTGAGTCACTCACTGGGATAGCTGGGGAATCTCATAGCCAGCCTGGATATTAGAGATGCCAGCAGCTACTGCAGCGGTGACCAGCAGCCTGGGCTTGTTGGTTTGCTTGGCTTCCTGTTCAAAAGCTTCACGTGTTTCCTATAGAATAATCAAGTATAGTAAAGTATCTATGAAGCTGATTTCAACTCCTTAACTATTATAAATTTATATTTGTATAATGCTTTACTTTTTCAAAATGCTTTCACATATTTTACCTTACTTTTGTTTCTCAATACTCCTATAAAGTAGACAAGATTGATGGTATTGATTGTATAGCTAATATGTGTATAAGTTAGATAATTTCACCAAAGTCTCACAGCAAGTTAGTAGCCAGGTCATGACCAAAACCCAGGTCCCAGATGATGAGTCAGAGCTCTACTTATATCACTGCACTATGAAGTTATAGTTGCTGTAATAATTTATATCCAGGTTTTAGCAGTACAGAAATTTGCTTCCCTCTGTCCAGTGAATGAGCTACTTTATTGGACTGACATCCCAATAAATGAAATGTTCAATTGGTCGATGAGGAAGCTATGAACAGCCAGGTGATAGGTTCCCATTCAAGGCTAGAGGTTAATCCACCTTTATTTTGTGTGACTCTAATCTCATCCTGAGTACTGAATTCAGTTTTCATAACTGCATTATTAGGGTGTACCAGAGTGTGCTCAAGTGAAGAATGTGTCTAAAAATTGTCATATGTATGCTTGTTAAATGAACTAGGTTATTTAACTAGAAAAAAAATTATTAACAAGATATTATAGCTGTCTTCAAATATTGGACCAACCAATATATTGCCAAAGGGAGAAGCTTTATTCTTTGTTAGTTCAGTGAACAGACTAGAACCAATGATTGGAAGTTATTAATTGTGACTGGAAGTATGTCTTGACTAAGAATATAGATGTTCTTTTTGATCACTAGAGCTGTTCAACAAGTAAGTGGATTGATTTTTCAACCAATGAATATTGAAATTATTGGATACTGGCAGACAATCTGGTGAAACAGATGGTATAGGAAAAATCTCTATCTTGGGGGAGGATAAATCTATGAAAGCCTTCCTCAGTGATCAATGCAAAGAAATAGAGGAAAACAATAGAATGGGAAAGACTAGAGATCTCTTCAAGAAAATTAGAGATACCAAGGGAACATTTCATGCAAAGATGGGATCAATAAAGGGCAGAAATTGTATGGACCTAACAGAAGCAGAAGATATTAAGAAGAGGTGGCAAGAATACACAGAAGAACTGTGCAAAAAAGATCTTCATGACCCAGATAATCACAATGATGTGATCACTGACACTTACCTAGAGCCAAACATTCTGGAATGTGAAGTCAAGTGGTCCCTAGGAAACATCAGTATGAACAAAGCTAGTGGAGGTGATGGAATTTCAGTTGAGCTATTTTAAATGCTAAAAGATGATGCTGTGAAAGTGCTGCACTCAATATGCCAGCAAATTTGGAAAACTCAGCAGTGGCCACAGGACTGGAAAAGGTCAGTTTTCATTCCAATCCCAAAGAAAGGCAATGCCAAAGAATGCTCAAAACTACCACACAATTGCACTCATCTCACACACCAGTAAAGTAATGCTCAAAATTCTCCAAGCCAGGTTTCAGCAGTATGTGAATTGTGAACTTCCAGATGTTCAAGCTGGTTTCAGAAAAAGCAGAGGAACCAGAGATCAAATTGCCAACATCCACTGGATCATTGAAAAAGCAAGAGAGTTCCAGAAAAACATCTATTTCTGCTTTATTGACTATGCCAAAGCTTTTGACTGTGTGGATCACAATAAACTGTGGTCAATTCTGAAGGAGATGGGAATACCAGACCACCTGACCTGCCTCTTGAGAAACCTGTATGCAGGTCAGGAAGCAACAGTTAGAACTGGACATGGGCCAACAGACTGGTTCCAAATAGAAAAAGGAGAACGTCAAGGCTGTATATTGTCACCCTGCTTATTTAACTTCTATGCAGAGTACATCATGAGAAACACTGGGCTGGAGAAAGCACAAGCTGAAATCAAGATTTCCAGGAGAAATATCAATAACCTCAGATATGCAGATGATAAAACCCTTATGGCAGAAAGTGAAGAAGAACTAAAGAGCCTCTTGATGAAAGTGAAAGAGGAGAATGAAAAAGTTGGCTTAAAGCTCAACATTCAGAAAACTAAGATCATGGTATCCAGTCCCATCACTTCATGCCAAATAGATGGGGAAGCAGTGGCTGACTTTATTTTTGGGGGCTCCAAAATCACCGCAGATGGTGAGCACAGCCATGAAATTAAAAGATGCTTACTCCTTGGAAGGAAAGTTATGACTAACCTAGACAGCATATTAAAAAGCAGAGACATTACTTTGTCAACAAAGGTCCATCTAGTCAAGGCTATGGTTTTTCCAGTAGTCATGTATGGATGTGAGAGTTGGACTATAAAGAAAGCTGAGCACCGAAGAATTGATGCTTTTGAACTGTGGTGTTGAAGAAGACTCTTGAGAGTTCCTTGGACTGCAAGGAGATCCAACCAGTCCATCCTAAAGGAAATGAGTCTTGGGTGTTCATTGGAAGGACTAATGTTGAAGCTGAAACTTCAATACTTTGGCCACCTGATGCGAAGAACTGACTCATTTGAAAAGACCCTGATGCTGGGAAAGATCGAGGGCAGGAGGAGAAGGGGCCGACAGAGGATGAGATGGTTGAATGGCATCACTGGCTCAATGGACACGGGTTTGGGTAGACTCTGGCGGTTGGTGATGGACAGGGAGGCCTTGTATGCTCCGGTTCATGGGGTCGCAAAGAGTCGAACACAACTGAGTGACTGAACTGAACTGAACTGAAATCTAAAAGCCATCCTTGCTTTTCTTACTGCATTCATTTTTCCTTGGTGATCTCTTAATTATTTAACTTTATTGATGATGTCAATAAAATATATCAAATCAAGTTCTTGTCCTAAACACCAGTTTCTCATTCATCCAGTATCTATTCATCCAGCGTCTATTGGACATTCTTATGACGCCCTACAAATTCCTCTCACTCATCATGTTCAAAGACAAATTAATGAGTTTTTCTTGTTTCAAATCTACCTTTTTCCTGTATTTACCATCTTAGTTAAGAGGACCACAGTCAAATCAATTCTCAAGGACAGAAAACTGGAAGTTCTCTCTTTTCACACTTCCAATTGGTCTCCAAATCCTATTGATTCTACCCTCCTAATATCTCATATACTTCCTCTTTCTGTCCTCTCTGTTAGGATCTTTGTTCAGATCCTCAGCATTTCTGGCTTGAGTTATTGTAATGGACTCCTCTCTCCCTGCCTCCCTACCTCCTTGTAATTCATCCTCCATGGTTAAAGTCAGAGTAATTCTTCTAAAACATGAGTTTTGCCATATGTCTAGATTACTTAAGAATCCTTCAAAAAATTAGTACTCATTAGTACCCATGTAGAACCCAGACTACATAGGTAGTTATGACACCTATTAGTTGTTTGATGTTAGGTTACTTAAACTCTTTATATTTTAGCTTTCTCATTTGTAAAATAAAGGTTATGATACTTATAGTATCTTTATCATAGGGTACATATGAAGATGAAATGGGTTATGACTTTAAAAACAGCGTATAAAATTGTGCCTGGCACATAACACATGTAATGTTGTTGTTGTTGTTATCAAATGCTGTTGAATGTAGGCATGATATCCAATAATCTTTGTGATGCAAAGATCCAGTAAGTCAAAACTCCAGTTGACTTTCATTCTGGAACCACCAGATTCTCCTTGCAAAGAATTCTTCTTTGAATTTTCTTGGGCTCGGTGCTGCCACCTTCCTCCTCACCTGCACTAAGACAGTGAAGAGATGCTTGTCCTGAGAAGGGCTTCCACGAGAGCCAGGGTACTCCCAATCAAAATCCAGCCCGTCAAATCCATACTGGTGTAGGAATTTGATGACTGAAGAAATGAAAGTCTTGCGGTTCTCCGGAGTGGCAACCATAGCAGTGAAACTGAGGGAGATTCAAAGAAGGCAGAGTGAGGCCTTGGTGGCCACGTCTTGTTGTAAAGTCAAACTCCTATATTTTTGCCTCAAAGCTTTTCATTAGGACCCAAAGCCCAGATAAAAGTATATTGCTGGTTTTCTCCTGTACTTCTTTATATAACTACTCTGCCAGCCATGGTACCTCAACGTTCTCTTTACTTTGTTATCCACCCAACTGATTTTTCTCCCAAATTGGACCTGTTGCTTTGAACACCTGTCTACCTTGGCTCACTGTGTGGTCTCTCTAAACAGTCTCTGAAGTTCATATGCCCTTAAAAGAGTCTCCTTATTTATTTTCATGACTTTCTCTTCCTTTCTTCCAGAAGGTAAATGGAGAAAAGTGCTATAATGCTCTTCTCAGGCGTTGTGCTTCTGAAATACTGTAAGAAGAGATTGTTTTGAAGTCTCAGTCACTGAATCTCTGTGAATGGAGTCCTGGAATATCCATCTAAATGTAAACATATACAACAAATTGTGTTCTATTTAGTATTGAGATTCTGGTATAGTAATTTATTTAAGTAGCATATTTGTTTAATATACATCCTTAATACCCCATCTTAGGTTATGAAATCTGAAGGAAACGGCAACCCACTCCTGTATTCTTGCCTAGAGAATCCCGTGGATTCTCTAGGCAAGGAGCCTAGTGGGCTGGTGCCCATAGGGTTGCACAGAGTCGGACACGACTGAAGCGACTTAGCCTGCATGCATGGATTGGAGAAGGAAATGGCAACCCACTCCAGTATTCTTGCCTGGAGAATCCCAGGGACAGAGCAGCCTGGTGGGCTGCCTTCTATGGGGTCACACAGAATTGGACATGACTGAAGCGACTTAGCAGCAGCAGCAGCAGGTTATGAAATCTGAAGGGACATGGGTCACACTGGGCTAACCTGTTACCCATAGCAAATTAAATGAACATCCAACGCTCTCACAGAGGACTTACGGGGCAGTTCCAAAGTTCCAGCCTCCAATGGCCAGGAGAATTTTCAGCTGGCTGTTCCTGTAAAACAAAGTAGAGAAAAGAAAAACTTCAAAATCCATGAATCCCTCAATTTAAAATAATAATGCTTTGTATCGGGCCTGATTATAAACTTTAATGTTGTCTTGATAAGATATTCTGTAGAACAATTACCCATCACTACAGAACAATTTCTTTATAAAAATTATTTGTGTTATCATTATGAATGCACAGAGTTCTTTAGCAAAATCTAAGTTAGAGGACTGCTTTTTTTCCCTTGAGAATAAAAGAACAGTTTATCCATGAGTTAAAAGGAACATGGGCTTCCCAGGTGGTGCTAGTGGTAAAGTATCTGCCTGCCAATGCAGGAGACATAAGAGAAGCAGGTCTGATCCCTGTGTAGAGATCTCCTGGAAAAGGGAACGGCAACCCACTCTTGTATTCTTGCCTGGAGCATCCAATGGACAGAGAAGCCTGACAGGCTACAGTTCAGACGATCGCAAAGAGCCGGACACGACTGAAGCAACTTAGCATATAAAAGAGACATATAAGCATACTATAGTTTAAAATATTACAGTAAAAATTTGAGGAAATAAAATAGGTTGATACTTATGAAACTACAGAGCTTCCCTGGTGGCTCAGAAGGTAAAGAATCTGCTTGCAATGCAGGGGACCAGGGTTTGATCTCTGAGTTGGGAAGATCCACTAGAGGAGGAAATGGCAACATACTCCAGTATTTTTGCAAGGAGAATCCCATGGACAGAAGAGCCTGGAAGGCTACAGTCCGGGGGGTGGGGTGGAGTGGGGGTCACAAAGATTCAGACACGACTGAGTGACTAACACTATTAGGGCAACCCATTTGCGTGGGATGGATGTTTCAGGGCAGCACTTGATGGGTGAGCAGGATCTCCTGGATCTTGTCCTGGAAGTTCTTTTCTGCAGCTATCCCTGCTTCAAACTCTCAAAGTTCCTCTTCCTTCTCTGTTTCTCATGGCCTAAGTTTGGAAGCCCATTTGCATCTGAAGTTGCTTCCAGTACTCCTGGGCTAAACTGCAGCAAGTGAGTGTCTTATAAAATTCTCCCTCTCTTCATGGTTAAGCTCTTTAAGACCTTCATTTATGAGTTCCTGTTCCACAGGACTAGGTTTTTTAAAAATGGGATTGTACTGGGAATTCTTACATTCTATCCTATCAGCTGAAATGATAAATGTTGCTTGGACAAAATTACTTTCTCAGACTCTGTGATAATGAATATGAATCAATTGGCTTAGAATCATGAACATTTTCTGGACTAGTGGTTCTCAACCATCAGCTTAGATAAGAATAGAGTACAAGGACCAGAGTTGAAGGATAACATTAAAATTTCAGGTGTTTAACCCCTTTCTCAAAGACTGTGATTCAGTTGGATTAGGGACTGAGATTTTTATCAACTGCCTTATATGTGATTTTGATGCAAGATCAATAATAAATCACAGTTTAAGAAATACCACTTTGAACGGCCTTGGGCTTCCCAGGCGGTGCTAGTGGTAAAAAATCTGCCTGCCTATGCAGGAGATGTAAGAGATGTGGGTTCAGTCCCTGGGTGGGAAAGATCCCCTGGAGGAGAGCATGGCAACCCACTCCAGTATTCTTGCCTGGAGAATCCCATGGACAGAGGAGCCTGGTGGGCTATAGTCCATACAGTCACAAAGAGTGGGACATGACTGAAGTGGCTTAGCATGCACACACACATCATAACTCAAATTCTAGTAGCTACATTCTAGATACTGCCACTACTGATGTTTGCAATAGCCCATAGCCTTACTTCTCCTAGATGTAACTAACCAAACAAATTAGAAATTTAAAGATACCAAGATTTTCTTGCTTGTTTTGTTTCATTTTCCCACAAAGTAGAACTCTATTAAAATACAGTAAACTCTTCTTATTTCCTGACCTCTGCTATGTCTAATCTTCAGTGTCCTCTGCCTCCTGCTCTCTGATTCAAGTAGTTAAGATGGTTTGCAGTTTCCTAGGCTATAAAAAAGATATCGAGAAGATGGTGGAGGAATAGGATGGGGAGACCACTTTCTCCCCCACAAATTCATCAAAAGAGCATTTGAACACTGAGCAAATACCACAAAACAACTTCTGACGCTGGCAGAGGACACCAGGCACCCAGAAAGGCAGCCCATTGTCTTCAAAAGGAGGTAGGACAAAATATAAAAAATAAAAAGAGAGTCGAAAGAGGTAGGGATGGAGAGCCGTCCTGGGAAGGGAATCTTAAAAGAGGAGAAGTTTCCAAACACCAGAAAACCCTCTCACCAGCAGGTCTGTGGAGAGTTTTGGAATCTCAGAGGGCAACATAACCGGGAGGAAAAAACAAATAAATAAAACCCACAGGTTACGCGCCTAACTACAACTCCCAGCAGAGAAGTAGCCCAGATGCTCGTATCCACCATAAGCAAGCGGGGGCTGAACAGGGAGGTGCAGGCTGCATTGCTTAGGGTAAGGACCAGGCTTGAATGCCCTGAGGGCAATCTGAGGGAGCTAACGTGAGATAGCAACCCAAATTGTGGGATAGCCAGAAAGAGAAGAAAAAAAAAAAAAAAAGAGGAAAGGGAAGTTTCTGGCGAAAAGCTCTAACCTAAAGCTCTGCAGGCCCGCTCACTGAACAAAGGACTGAACAAATACCAGAGGAGAGCCAGCTGGCAGTGGACCGGCCCATCCCCCGCTGGAGCAGGGAGGCAGGTGGGTGACAGCCAGAGCTGGAAAGGGGCAATCTCCGCCCCAGAGATGGCATCCTCTACCAAACTGAGACAGGCTTCCCGTTGTTAACCAAGTCTTCCTGGGATCCTGGATGGTTGACATCCACCAGGAGGGTCACAGCCAGAGATCAGCTCCCCAGAGGAGACACATGGCACACCTGAGACAGCGCTCCTGCTGCGCACCCAGGAAACCGAATGACTGGAACAGAGGAGGTGATAAGACGCCCGGCCCCACCTGGGGAGACTGAGCTCGCCAAGCACTGGGTCGCCTGAGCTGCTCGGACCTGGGAAGGGCACAAAACGCAGGCCCAACCAAGTCTGTACCTTTGTGGAGTACCTGAGAACCTGAACCTGAGTGGCTTAGACCTGGGAAGTGCATACAATCCAGGGCCTGCCTTTGATAGTTCCTTTGCAGAGCAACTTGGAGCCTGAGCAGTATAGACCGGGAAAGCACACACATGGTGGGCAGGGGAAAACCCAGTGTGGCCCAGACACTGTGAACACTCCCCACACACGCCAGTGATATTTGTTTGCGGTGCTCCTCCCTCCCCGCAGCCCAATTGAAAAAGTGAGCCTAAATAAATGGCCACCTTCGCCAACTTGTGTCAGGGTGGAAGTTAGATACTGAAGAGACTTGCAGAGGAAGCCAAAATAAACAAAGAAGAAGGAACCACTTTGGAAGTGACAGGTGCAACAGATTAAAACCCTGTAGTTAGCATTGGCTATATTGGAAGAGACCTATAGACCTTGAGAAGAATTATAAGCTGAAACAAGGAACTATCTGAAACTGAACTGACCCCATACTGCCCCCAACAGCTCCAGAGAAATTCCTAGATATATTTTACTATTATCATATTTTAATTTAAATTAAAAAAATTTTAAGTTCTTTATCACTCCTTTAATTCTTATTTTTAAAACTTACTATTACCTTGCCAAAAAAACCCCCCTATTTTTAAAGCAAATTTCATATTTTTAAAATAACTTTTGTGATTTTTTTTTAATATTGTATTTTTGAGAGATTTTTAATCTTTGCTTTTTGGTATTTGTTATCAATTCTGTACCTTTAAGATTCCACTTTTCAGTACTCATTTTTACTTAGGAGTTTGATTACTGGCCGGAGAAGACAATGGCAACCCACTCCAGTACTATGCCTGGAAAAATCCCATGGACGGAGGAGCCTGGTAGGCTGCAGTCCATGAAGTCGCTAAGAGTCAGACACGACTGAGCGACTTCACTTTCACTTTTCACTTTCATGCATTGGAGAAGGAAATGGCAACCCACTCCAGTAGTCTTGCCTGGAGAATCCCAGGGACGGGGGAGCCTGGTGGGCTGCCGTCTATGGGGTCGCACAGAGTTGGACACGACTGAAGCCAGTTAGTGATTACCGGCTTGATTGCTCTCTCCTCTTTTGACTCTCCATTTTCTCCCCCAGGTCACCTCTATCTTCTCCCTCCCCTTTATGCTGCTGCTGCTGCTAAGTCACTCAATGGTGAAAAATTGAAAGCATTTACCCTAAAGTCAGAACTGGACATGGAACAACAGACTGGTTCCAAATAGGAAAAGGAGTACGTCAGGCTGTATATTGTCACCCTGCTTATTTAACTTATATGCAGAGTACATCATGAGAGACGCTGGACTGGAAGAAACACAAGCTGGAATCAAGATTACCAGGAGAAATATCAATAACCTCAGATACACAGATGCCACCACCCTTATGGCAGAAAGTGAAGAGGAACTCAAAAGCCTCTTGATGAAGGTGAAAGTGGAAAGTGAAAAAGTTGGCTTAAAGCTCAACATTCAGAAAACGAAGATCATGGCATCCGGTCCCATCACTTCATGGGAAATAGAGGGGAAACAGTGGAAATAGTGTCAGACTTTATTTTTGGGGGTTCCAAAATCACTGCAGATGGTGACTGCAGCCATGAAATTAAAAGACGCTTACTACTTGGAAGGAAAGTTATGACCAACCTAGATAGCATATTCAAAAGCAGAGACGTTACTTTGCCAACAAAGGTCCATCTAGTCAAGGCTATGGTTTTTCCTGTGGTCATGTATGGATGTGAGAGTTGGACTGTGAAGAAGGCTGAGTGCCGAAGAATTGATGCTTTTGAACTGTGGTGTTGGAGAAGACTCTTGAGAGTCCCTTGGACTGCAAGGAGATCCAACCAGTCCATTCTGAAGGAGATCAGCCCTGGGATTTCTTTGGAAGGGATGATGCTAAAGCTGAAACTCCAATACTTTGGCCACCTCACGTGAAGAGTTGACTCATTGGAAAAGTCTCTGATGCTGGGAGGGATTGGGGGCAGGAGGAGAAGGGGACGACAGAGGATGAGATGGCTGGATGGCATCACTGACTCGATGGACGTGAGTCTGAGTGAACTCTGGAGTTGGTGATGGACAGGGAGGCCTGGTGTGCTGCGATTCATGGCATTGCAAAGAGTCAGACACAACTGAGCAACTGAACTGAACTGAACTGAACTGAACCCTAAAGTCAGGAACAAAACAAGGATGCCCACTCTCACCACTACTATTCAACATAGTTTTGGAAGTATTAGCCACAGCAATCAGAGCAGAAAAAGAAATAAAAGGAATCCAGATTGGAAAAGAAGAAGTAAAACTCTTATTGTTTGCAGATGACATGATCCTCTACATAGAAAACTCTAAAGACTCCACCAGAAAATTACTAGAACTAATCAATGAATATCGTAAAGTTTCAGGATATAAAATTAACACACAGAAATCCCTTGCATTCCTGTACACTAACAATGAGAAAACAGAGAAATTAAAGAAACAATTCCATTCACCATTGCAATGAAAAGAATAAAATACTTAGGAATGAATCTACCTAAAGAAAAAAAAGACCTATATATAGAAAACTATAAAACAGTGATGAAAGAAATCAAAGATGACACAAATAGATGGAGAAATATACCATGTTCATGGATCAGAAGAATCAATATAGTGAAAATGAGTATACTACCCAAAGCAATCTATAGTTTCAATGCAATCCCTATCAAGCTACCAACAGTATTTTTCAGAGAACTAGAACAAATAATTTCACATTTTGTATGGGAACACAAAAAACCTTGAATAGCCAAAGCAATCTTGAGAAAGAAGAATGGAACTGGAGGAATCAACCTGCCTGACTTCAGGCTATACTACAAAGCAACTGGTCATCAAGACAGTATGGTACTGGCACAAAGACAGAAATATAGATCAGTGGAACAAAATATAAAGCCCAGAGATAAATCCACACACCTATGGACACTTTCTCTTTGACAAAGGAGGCAAGAATATACAATGGAGGAAAGACAGTCTCTTTAACAAGTGGTGCTGGGAAAACTGGTCAACCACTTGTAAAAGAATGAAACTAGAATACTTTCTAACATCATACACAAAAATAAACTCAAAATGGATTAAGAATCTAAATGTAAGACCAGAAACTATAAAACTTCTAGAGGAAAACCTAAGCAAAACACTCTCTGACATAAATTATAGCAGGATCCTCTATGACCCACCTCCCAGAGTAATGGAAATAAAAGCAAAAATAAACAAATGGGACCTAATTAAACTTAAAAGCTTTTGCACAATGAAGGAAACTATAAGCAAGGTGAAAAGACAGCCTTCAGAATGGGAAAAAATAATAGCAAATGAAGCAACTGACAATTAGTCTCAAAAATATACAAGCAACTCCTGCAGCTCAATTCCAGAAAAATAAACGACCCAATCAAAAAATGGGCCAAGGAACTAAACAGACATTTCTCCAAAGAAGACATACAGATGGCTAACAAACACACGAAAAGATGCTCAACATCACTCATTATCAGAGAAATGCAAATCAAAACCACAATGAGGTACCATCTTACACCAGTCAGAATGGCTGCTATCAAAAAGTCTACAAACAATAAATGCTGGAGAGGGTGCGAAGAAAAAGGAACCCTCTTACATGGTGGGAATGCAAATTAGTACAGCCACTATGGAGAATAGTGTGGAGATTCCTTAAAAAACTGGAAATAGAACTCCCATACGACCCAGCAATCCCACTGCTGGGCATATACGCCGAGGAAAACAGAATTGAAAGAGACACATGTACCCCAATGTTCATCGCAGCACTGTTTACAATAGCCAGGACATGGAAGCAACCTAGATGTTCATCGGCAGACGAATGGATAAGAAAGCTGTGATACACATACACAATGGAATATTACTCAGCTATTTAAAAAATGCATTTGAATCAGTTCTAATGAGGTAGATGAAACTGGAGCCTATTATACAGAGTGAAGTAAGTCAGAAAGAAAAACACCAATACAGTACATTAATACATATACATGAAATTTAGAAAGATGGTAATGATGACCCTATATGTGAGACAGCAAAAGAGACACAGATGTAAAGAACAGACTTTTGGACTCTGGGAGAAGGTGAGGGTGGGATGATTTGAAAGAATAGCATTGAAACATGTATATTATCATATGTGAAATAGATTTCCAGTCCAGGTTCAATGCATGAGACAGGGTGCTCAGGGCTGATGTACTAGAATGACCCAGAATGATGGGATGGGGAGAGAGGTGGGAGGGAGGGTCGGGATGGGGAACACATGTACACCCATGGCTGATTCACGTGAATGTCAGGCAAAAACCACCACAATATTGTAAAGTAATTAGCCTCCAATTAAAAAAAAGTCTGCCTTGAACAATTAAAAAAAGATATTGATAGAGAAAAGAAGGAAGAAACAGAACTAATTTTTTAATACTAGCTAAAGCAGGCAATGTTCTATGTTATCTATAGCCTCAATACTTGAAGTTCAGTTCCTGGACAAGAAGCATAGACATCACTGGGAAGCTTGTTATAAATAGTGTCTCAGAGACATTACTTTGCCAACAAAGATTCGTCTAGAGAAGGCTATGGTTGTTCCTGTGGTCATGTATGGATGTGAGAGTTGGATTGTGAAGAAGGCTGAGCGCCGAAAAATTGATGCTTTTGAACTGTGGTGTTGGAGAAGACTCTTGAGAGTCCCTTGGACTGCAAGGAGATCCAACCAGTCCATCCTAAAGGAGATCAGTCCTGGGTGTTCTTTGGAAGGAATGATGCTAAAGCTGAAACTCCAGTACTTTGACCACCTCATGCGAAGAGCTGACTCATTGGAAAAGACTCTGATGCTGAGAGGGATTGGGGGCAGGAGGAGAAGGGGACGACAGAGGATGAGATGGCTGGATGGCATCACTGACTCGATGGATGTGAGTCTGAGTGAACTCCGGGAGTTGGTGATGGACAGGGAGGCCTGGCGTGCTGCGATTCATGGGGTCGCAAAGAGTCGGACACGACTGAGCGACTGATCTGATCTGATCTGATCTAGGTTCCACCTGAGACTCACTGAACCTGTACTGCATTTTAAGAATCACTTGTTTGCACATTATTTAATGTCTAGGAAGTATTGGCCTGGGAGATACTAACTCAGATATCTCCCCTTTCTCTTACTTTTTTTTCAGGTCATTGAAAGAACTATAGAGAGCCACATCATTCCATTCAATGGTGGTGATCTCACTGTTACTCATCCCAGCGAAGGCATAGATCAGGTGAGTGCAGAGGCAGGGGTCGATGTTGTCAGGCTTGAAGCTTCCCAGGCCTGGACGGTACTGGGCCCAGTTAGAGAAGTAGCATACCAGCTGGTAGGCAGAACCTGAGGATAGTCAGAAGTAAGAACAATGGCCTGAGTTAGGTACCACTGAAATGTGCTATAAGTGTTAGCCTTGCCTCTGTTTGCCTCCCTTTCCCTCAAATGCCTGTTCTCTGTGCAGGGTTGGTTGGTAGGAACACCTTCACAAATGAGTTCAAAGCTTCTAATGTGGGAACAAGTCACTGACTTGAGGCTGGTTATTTTGAACTTTGACAGATTCATTTTGTGATCTCAGCTAAGCTGGAGAACCACTTGAGAAAAGATGCGTAGTAGTCCTCCTATGAAGCCCAGTGAATACCAATGTATAATTCTCAGGTGATTATGCTGAAGAGGATAGCAGTAGCAGCCAATACATCAAACCCATCTGTTTGTGAAGAAGACAGTAGCTTTCTTTCCTAGTACAGCTTATCTCTTGGGTATATTTTTTTTAAGTAATATTGGGATATGGAAAATAGCATTTAATACATTAAGCAGACAAAAATTGCATTTTGTATAATTTACAGAGACATTATGTCAAGGATAAAATACAGAGTCCATGACTTACCTAGCTGAGCATTCAGCAGAAAGGCCAGACCTAGAGAGAAAGAAACAACATGAATTCTGAACCAGTTGTCTGTATCTTGCCAAATATAATTCTGAAGCCTTGGGTACCATGCTATGGGTCATAGATGTTTACAATCCAAGTGGCGCTCAGGGGTTATGCCAAATAGTAGGCTTTTCAAGGAAGGCAAAGGGATTCCCTGGTGGCTCAATGGTAAAGAATTTGCCTGCCAATGCAGGTGACATGGGTTTGATCCCTGGGTTGGAAAGATCCCCTAGAGGAAGGCATGGCAACCCTCTACAGTATTCTTGCCTGGGAAATCCCAAGGACCGAGGAGTGTGGTGGGCTATAGTTCATGGAGTTGCAAAAGCGTAGGATACAACTTAGTGACTAAATGACAACAAACAATAAAGCTGCAATTCCTTTCTCTTAGTCAAAAATGAGCATGGCTCCCTATTCTTCCATTTCCATGTCAGTAATAAATGTTATTGAATGCGGAGTTGGAAGCCTACTATCTATGGAAGATCTACTTACTGAAACTATCCAAAATTTACCCTACTCAGTGACTACACACCCATCCATGCTTCACTGTCCTTAACTCTGATGAATACAGCCTTCACACACAAAGCATCCTCTAAATCAGTGAACTCAGTATCTCCCAGAGCCTTGGGATTTATTTAAACCAACTTTAAAAACACTTATAGCAGAAGAGAAGAACTAGGAACTGTGAGGCAAGACTCCAGATGGCATTCCCTGGCTTCTACCAGAGCACTTTTTTTTTTTTTTTTGCTCACAGTCACATTTTTTAATGAAATATATCTTTAAATTATACAGGGCAGTGACACAGCTTCCTGGGCCCTCTAGAGCTTCTTATTCAATGGGTCTGGTATGAAGCCAAGAACTTGTAAAGTTTAACAAGTATGCACAGAAGATTCCCAGCAACAGAGAAGTTTGGCAAACACTGAGCTAGCATTGGCCCTGATGTCCAGCACTCCTCCAAGGACTCTTTGCAGAGGAGGTAAACTTCAGCACAGCAGTCAGCCTCCTGGTCAGTTAATGATTAACTCATGTGTACCAGAGCACTTTTGATCTGATTGTTTTATAAACTGAGTTGGAGATCTCATCTGGAAAAGCTGAAGCTATAAAAAGTTTGTAAATCTCAGCTCTAGAGCAACTAATAAGCTGTGGATACTGCTTGGCTCTAAACAATGTACTGAATCTACCCATTTAAATGATTGAATTTCTTATATTTTTACAATATATCAGCAGTATAATAGAACAGTAAGGGATAAAAGAGGAATAATCCTGAAAACAGTAGAAAAAAAGACAACTTGCATAACTGTATCTCAGTTCCTACTGATTTCCATTTCTGAAAAAGATAGACCAAAAACACAAACATGTAAATAAAAATAATACCAATTAAAATGAGTTGGCATAGGAAGATGAATAGAGAAAAGGAAACAACCCAACAAGAGATGGGAGAGTAAGACAAGCACTGGCAGAAAACTAGCCTTTCTTTCAGGACTGTGCTCATGGCATCAAAGAAGATAGAAATGCTGCCATAGACAATTGAGAAGAGGATTAGAAGCAGACATATTTGTGCATGTCAGGATTCCCTTGGAAATTTGAAATGATGAAAGAAGAATAGAAAAACGTAGAGCTATGTGTGAAGACTACTTCATGCCTTTCAGGTCCAGAGAGGGAAAGAAATCAGGTAAGAATAAGGTTCCCGTGGCGGATTCATGTTGATGTATGGCAAAACCAATACAATATTGTAAAGTAATTAGCCTCCAATTAAAATAAATAAATTTAAATTAAAAAAAAAAAAAGAATAAGGCTCCATCCCCAATTACGGACTCACCTGTGAGGAAAATAAGTTTTGCCATGGTTGCCGTCAGTACTTGCAGAGCCTGGATTTGCCTTTTATACCATCTGACAAACAGGTCATCACAAAGGATATCTTCCGAGCAGAGAGCATCTAATCCAGATGTGTATATAGCTAATCAGTAAGTCAACAGATCTCCTCCCCTACAAACAACCACTCATGGACTTCTAACCTGCACTTCCCCCTCACCACCTCCTCTGCTTAATAAAGACAAAACATCATGTCTCCTAACGGGGTGGTAGAGACCATCACCATGAAAAATACAAGCTTGATAGGTTTTTTGGCAGTTCTCAGCCATGATAAGCATCCATTTAAACATTATGATTAGGTTTTTATGCTATTTCGTGCCTGGCATCAAAGCATGTATTTATTGGAAAGTAAACACTAAAAATCCTTGGAAAGTATTAGTTGTTTTTAAATATTTTTCCTTTGTAGAATTAGTCTTATATAATTTGTACAATCAGTGCCTAAGGAACTTTCATCTTATTCAGTTCAGTTCAGTTGCTCAGTCGTGTCCAACTCTTTGCCACCCCATGAATCGCAGCACACCAGGCCTCCCTGTCCATCACCAACTCCTGGAGTTCACTCAAACTCACGTCCATAGAGTCAGTGATGCCATCCAGCCATCTCATCCTCTGTTGTTCCCTTTTCCTCCTGCTCCCAATCCTTCCCAGCATCAGAGTCCTTTCTAATGAGTCAACTCTTCTCATGAGGCGGCCAAAGTACTGGAGTTTCAGCTTTAGCATCATTCCTTCCACAGAACACCCAGGGCTGATCTCCCCTGAATGGACTGGTTGGATCTCCTTACAATCCAAGGGACTCTCAAGAGTCTTCTCCAACACCACAGTTCAAAAGCATCAATTCTTCGGCGCTCAGCCTTCTTCACAGTCCAACTCTCACATCCATACATGACCACTGGAAAAACCATAGCCTTTGTTGAAAAGGCTATGAAAACTAGATGGACCTTTGTTGACAAAGTAATGTCTCTGCTTTTGAATATGCTATCTAGGTTGGTCATAACTTTCCTTCCAAGGAGTAAGCGTCTTTTAATTTCATGGGTGCAGTCACCATCTGCAGTGATTTTGGAACCCAAAAAGATAAAGTCTGACACTGTTTCCACTGTTTCCCCATCTATTTCCTATGAAGCGATGGGACCAGATGCTGTGATCTTCGTTTTCTGAATGTTGAGCTTTAAGCCAACTTTTTCACTCTCCTCTTTCACTTTCATCAAGAGGCTTTTTAGTTCGTCTTCACTTTCGGTGCTACTTTATGAACATTCTACCCACACCTGTTCTTTGAAATGATCTTAGTCATGTGTGCTCAGTCACTCAGTCATGTTTGACAATTTGTGATCCCATGGACTGTAGCCCACCAGGCTCTTTTGTCCATGGGATTTCCCAGGCAAGAATACTGGAGTGGGTTACCAGAAGGAAGTAGGTTCCTTCTCCAGGGGATCTTCCCTACCCAGGTTTGGAACCTCTGTCTCCTGAATTGGCAGGCAGATTATTTACCTCTGAGCCACCCAATGTGAGGCAATCTTAGTCATCATTATACAGTAATTTTATCTAAGAACATATGGTTCCCAAAATGTACTCTCTGGAGGTCAGTGAGAACTCCCTAATCCACAGGTCCAAATTACATCTAAAAAATGTTCAAAAATATTTTTTGCTGTGGAGAGATGGTAGTGATGATATTGAAGAGTTTATTTTAATAGAAATATTTGCATCGTGACCTTGTATAGAATTTTTTGTTTAAAATTAACTTCAATCCACCCTCCTAAACATTATGCACTACTATTATCCTATAAAAAAAATTTCTGCTTCAGCCAAAATGGTCTATTCTTTGTCCCCAACATGTTTTGCATGCCTTTGCTCACACTGTCTTTCCATACTTTGCATATAATGTCTTCTCCTTCTCTTCACTGCCTACCACAGTATTAGTTCTTTAAAGCCCAGGTTGGATCCTCTCTTTGAAGCTCAATGATCTCTCCTTTCTCTGAAATACTTATATCCTCTAGTGCACACTGCCTGTGTTTGCTTCCATGATGCTGTCTTATGACAGTACCTGGAAAGCAGTTGGTGAATATATGAGTGCCCATCATGGGATGCCAGCAACTTAGCAGGCTTATTGTACATATAGACTAGTTTTTATTTTTATCACATTTAAAAACTATATTGTATCCATTCACCCAGTGATAATTAGGTTCCCACTCATAGGACCAAAGAAAGTTTGGTAGAAGTGCTGCCAGGGATTTCAGTTATAAAAATAATGTCAACAAACACTACAAGCACCTATATATGCCAGAGATTGTGCTTGATATTTATATTATTAAGAATTTATTTTTTGCAAGTGAATAAAACCAACTTTGGGCTTCCCAGGTGGCTCAGTGGTAAAGAATCCACCCGCCAATGCAGGAGACATAAGAGATGTTGGTTTGATCCTTGGGTCAAGAAGATCCCTTAGAGAAGGAAATGGCAACCCATTCCAGTGTTCTTGCCTGGGAAATCCCATGGACAAAGAAACTGGAGGGCTACAGTCCATGGAGTCACAAAAGAGTCAGGCAAGACTTAGTGACTAAAACAAACAAACAACAACCAAAAACCCAACTCTCACAAGCACAAAACATTATATTACAAGAATATGAGGAAGCTCACAGAATCAAAGATAAGAACATGGGATGTGCCACTGATAACAACAAATATCACATTTCTTAGGTTAGCAAAGTAGGAGGTGGGCCTAGGACCAATAAGCTCCAATTTTATTTTTTATTCATGTGTCAGTCCATACAAGAATCCAAGTCCTGGGAGAAATAGTGTGATTGTGTAGCTTTGAGAGTGAGCCACTCTTTTGCTTAAGGAAAGAACAGGGCACTTGGATTTAAAGTTCCATCTGGATTGGCCACAAAATGAAATTCTAAAAGAATGGAGAGTGAATACTGCAAGACTAAAAAACAATGTTCATCAGAGGGCTCCACAACATTATTTTATTTAGCCTATGAAAGAATTATTACTGTCACTTCAATTTTGTAGATGATAAAATTAATCAAACAAATCTTAAGCACCAGGTCCTGGATTCAGTGCAAAGGCTAGGGGTGTCCACAATGGAAATCTCTTACTATTTACTTTGCATTGCTTCCTTATATAAAGTGGTCTAGTTGGTGTCCTAGGTTGAACTGGGAAAAGGAGATTCTATAAGGTTCAGTTCAGTTCAGCCACACAGTTGTGTCTGACTCTTTGTGACCCCATGGACTGCAGCACACCAGGATTCCCTGTCCATCACCAACTGCCGGAGCTTGCTCAAACTCATGTCCATCAAGTCAGTGACGCCATCCAACCATCTCATCCTTTATCTTCTCCTTCTCCTCCTGCCTTCAATCATTCCCAGCATCAAGGTCTTTTCAAATGAGTCAGGTGGCCAAGTATTGGAGTTTCAGCTCCAGTATCAGTCATTTAAAAGAATACTCAGGACTCATTTCCTTTAGGATGGACTGGTTGGATCTCCTTGCAATCCAAGGGACTCTTAAGAGTCTTCTCCAACACCACAGTTCAAAAGCATCAATTCTTCAATGCTCAGCTTTCTGTATAGTCCAACTTTCATGTCATACATGACTACTGGAAAAACCATAGCCTTGACTAGATGGACCTTTGTTGGCAAAGTAATATCTCTGTTTTTTAATATGCTGTCTAGGTTGGTCATAGCTTTTCTTCCAAGGAGCAAGTGTCTTTTAATTTCATGGTCCAAGTCACCAACTGTAGTGATTTTGGAGCCCCCCAAAATAAAGCCTGTCACTCTTTCCACTGTTTCCCATTCTATTTTCCATTAAGTGATGGGACCAAATGCCATGATCTTAGTTTTCTGAATGTTGAGTTTTAAGCCAACTTTTTCACTCTCCTCTTTCACTTTCACCAGGAGGCTCTTTAGTTCTTCACTTTCTGCTATATGGATGGTGTCATCTGCATATCTGAGGTTATTGATATTTCTCCCAGCAATCTTGATTCCAGCTTGTACTTCTTCCAGCCCAGTGTTTCTCATGAGGTACTCTGCATATAAGTTAAATAAGCAGGATGACAATATACATCCTTGATGTACTCCTTTCCCTATTTGGAACCAGTCCGTTGTTCCATGTCTGATTCTAACTGTTGCTTCTTGACCGGCATACAGATTTCTCAGAAGGCATGTCAGGTGGTCTGATATTCCCATCTCTTTAAGAATTCTGCACAGTTTGTTGTGATCCACACAGTCAAAGGCTTTGGCATAGTCAATAAAGCAGAAATAGATGTTTCTCTGGAACTTTCTTATTTTTTCAATGATCCAATGGATGTTAGCAGTTTGATCTCTGGTTCTTCTGCCTTTTATAAATCCAGCTTGAACATATGGAAGTTCTTGGTTCACATACTGTTGAAACCTC
Organism: Bos indicus x Bos taurus; assembly: GCF_003369695.1. Lineage (NCBI taxonomy): Eukaryota > Metazoa > Chordata > Mammalia > Artiodactyla > Bovidae > Bos > Bos indicus x Bos taurus. Next base: position 32,240,361 of record NC_040078.1, read on the forward strand.
GCTTGGAGAATTTTGAGCATTACTTTGCTAGAGTGTGAGATGATTGCAATTGTGTGGTAGTTTGAGCATTCTTTGGCTTGCCTTTCTTTGGGATTGGAATGAAAACTGACCTTTTCCAGTCCTATGGCCACTGCTGAGTTTTCCAAATTTGCTGGCATATTGAATGCAGCACTTTCACAGAATCATCTTTTAGGCTTTGAAATAGCTCAACTGGAATTCCATCACCTCCACTGGCTTTGTTCGTAGTGATGCTTCTTAAGGCCCACTTGACCTTGCATTCCAGGATATCTGCCTCTAGGTGAGTAATCACATCATCATGGTTATCTGGGTCATGAAGATGTTTTTTGTGTAGTTATTCTGTGTGTTCTTGCCACCTCTTCTAAATATCTTCTGCTTCTGTTAGGTCTATACCATTTCTGTCCTTTATTGTGCCTATCTTTGCATGTAAAGTTCCTTTGGTATCTCTAATTTTATTGAAGAGATCTCTAGTCTTTCCCTTTCTATTGTTTCCTCTCTTTCTTTGCATTGATCACTTAGAAACGCTTTCTTATCTCTTCATACTATTCTTTGGAACTCTGCATTCAAATGAGTATATCTTTCCTTTTCTCCTTTGCCTTTAGATTCTCTTCTTTTCTCAGCTATTTGTAAGGCCTCCTCAGATAACCATTTTGCCTTTTTGCATTTTTTTTTCTTGCTCATTCCCTCTGTACAATGTCATGAATCTCCATCCATAGTTCTTCAGGCACTCTATCAAATCTAATCCCTTGAATCTATTTGTAACTTCCACTGTGTAATCATAAGGGATTTGATTTAGGTCATACCTTAATGGTCTAGTTATTTTCCCTACTTTCTTCAATTTAAGTCTGAATTTTGCAATAAGGAGTTCATGATCTGAGCCACAGTCAGCTCCCAGTTTTTTTTTTTTTTGCTGACTGTATAGAACTTCTTCATCTTTGGCTTCAAAGAATATAATCAATCTATTTCAGTTTGATTTTGGTATTGACCATCTGGTGATGTCCATGTGTGGAGTTGTCTCTTGTGTTGTTGGAAGAGGGTGTTTGCTATGACCAGTGCATTCTCTTGGCAAAACTCTGTTAACCTTTGCCCTACTTCATTTTGTACTCCAAGGCCAAACTTGCCTATTATCCCAGGTATCTCTTGACTTCCTAGTTTTGCATTCCAGTCCCCTATGATGTAATGGACATATTTTTTGAGTGTTAATTTTAGAAGGTCTTGTAGGTCTTCATCAGATCAGATCAGATCAGTTGCTCAGTTGTGTCCGACTCTTTGTGACCCCATGAACTGCAGCACTCTAGGCCTCCCTGTCCATCACCAACTCCCGGAGTTCACCCAGACTCACGTCCATTGAGTCAGTGATGCCATCCAGCCATCTCATCCTCTGTCGTCCCCTTCTCCTCCTGCCCCCAATCCCTCCAGCATCAGAGTCTTTTCCAATGAGTCAACTCTTCACATGAGGTGGCCAAAGTACTGGAGTTTCAGCTTCAGCATCATTCCTTCCAAAGAAATCCCAGGGCTGATCTCCTTCAGAATGGACTGGTTGGATCTCCTTGCAGTCCAAGGGACTCTCAAGAGTCTTCTCCAACACCACAGTTCAAAAGCATCAATTCTTTGGCGCTCAGCCTTCTTCACAGTCCAACTCTCACATCCATACATGACCACAGGAAAAACCATAGCCTTGACTAGATGAACCTTTGTTGGTACAGTAATGTCTCTGCTTTTGAATATGCTATCTAGGTTGGTCATAACTTTCCTTCCAAGGAGTAAGCGTCTTTTAATTTCATGGCTGCAGTCACCATCTGTAGTGATTTTGGAGCCCAGAAAAATAAAGTCTGACACTGTTTCCACTGTTTCCCCATCTATTTCCCATGAAGTGGTGGGACCAGATGCCGTGATCTTCATTTTCTGAATGTTGAGCTTTAAGCCAACTTTTTCACTCTCCACTTTCACCTTCCTCAAGAGGCTTTTGAGTTCCTCTTCACTTTCTGCCATAAGGGTGGTGGCATCTGTGTATCTGAGGTTATTGATATTTCTCCTGGAAATCTTGATTCCAGCTTGTGTTTCTTCCAGTCCAGCGTCTCTCATGATGTATTCTGCATATAAGTTAAATAAACAGGGTGACAATATGCCTTGACATACTCCTTTTCCTATTTGGAACCAGTCTGTTGTTCCATGTCCAGTTCTAACTGTTGCTTCCTGACCTGCATACAAATTTCTCAAGAGGCAGATCAGGTGGTCTGGTATTCCCATCCCTTTCAGAATTTTCCACAGTTTATTGTGATCCACACAGTCAAAGGTTTTGGCATAGTCAATAAAGCAGAAATAGATGTTTTTCTGGAACTCTCTTGCTTTTTCTATGATCCAGCGGATGTTGGTAATTTGATCTCTGGTTCCTCTGCCTTTTCTAAAACCAGCTTGAACATCAGGAAGTTCACGGTTCCCATATTGCTGAAGCCTGGCTTGGAGAATTTTGAGCATTACTTTACTAATGTGTGAGATGAGTGCAATTGTGCAGTAGTTTGAGCATTCTTTGCCATTGCCTTTCTTTGGGATTGGAATGAAAACTGACCTTTTCCAGTCCTGTGGCCACTGCTGAGTTTTCCAAATTTGCTGGCATATTGAGTGCAGCACTTTCACAGCATCATCTTTCAGGATTTGGAATAGCTCAACTGGAATTCCATCACCTCCACTAGCTTTGTTCGTAGTGATGCTTTCTAAGGCCCACTGGACTTCACATTCCAGGATGTCTGGCTCTAGGTCAGTGATCACACCATCGTGATTATCTGGGTCATGAAGATCTTTTTTGTACAGTTCTTCTGTGTATTCTTGCCACCTCTTCTTAATATCTTCTGCTTCTGTTAGGTCCATACCACTTCTGTCCTTTATCGAGCTCATCTTTGCATGAAATGTTCCTTTGGTATCTCTGATTTTCTTGAAGAGATCCCTACTCTTTCCCATTCTGTTGTTTTCCTCTATTTCTTTGCATTGATTGATGAAGAAGGCTTTCTTATCTCTTCTTGCTATTCTTTGGAACTCTGCATTCAGATGTTTATATCTTTCCTTTTCTCCTTTGCTTTTCACTTCTCTTCTTTTCACAGCTATTTGTAAGGCCTCCCCAGACAGCCATTTTGCTTTTTTTGCATTTCTTTTCCATGGGAATGGTCTTGATCCCTATCTCCTGTACAATGTCACAAATCTCGTTCCATAGTTCATCAGGCATTCTATCTATCAGATCTAGGCCCTTAAATCTATTTCTCACTTCCACTGTATAATCATAAGGGTCATATGATTTAGGTCATACCTGAATGGTCTAGTCGTTTTCCCTACTTTCATAGAACCATTCAATTTCAGCTTCTTCAGCATTACTACTTTGGGCATAGACTTGGATTACTGTGGTATTGAATGGTTTGCCTTGGAAACGAACAGAGATCATTCTGTCGTTTTTGAGACTACATCCAAGTACTGCATTTCAGACTCTTCTGTTGACTATGAGGGCTACTCCATTTCTTCTAAGGGATTCTTGCCCACAGTAGAAGATGTAACAGTCATCTGAGTTCAATTTACCCATTTCAGTCCATTTTAGTTCACTGATTCCTCACTCTTGCCATCTCCTATTTGACCACTTCCAATTTACCTTGATTCATGGACCTAACATTCCAGGTTCCTATGCAATATTGTTCTTTACAGTATTGAAATTTACTTCCATCATGAATCACATCCACAACTGGGTGTTGTTTTCACTTTGGCTCTGTCTCTTCATTCTTCCTGGAGTTGTTTCTCCACTGTTCTCCAGTAGCATATTGGGCACCTACTGACCTAGAGAGTTAATCTTTCAGTGTCATATCTTTTTGCCTTTTCATACTGTTCATGGGGTTCTCAAGGCAAGAATACTGAAGTGGTTTTCCATTCCCTTCTCTGGTGGACTACATTTTGTCAGAACTCTCCACCATGACTCATCTGTCCTTGGTGGCCCTACATGGCATGGCTCATAGTTTCACTGAGTTAGACAAAGCTGTGGTCCACTTTATCAGTTTGATTAGTTTCCTGTGATTGTGGTTTTCTTTCTGTCTGCCCTCTGATAGATAAGGATAAGAGGCTTATGGACAAGGTATGCAGGAGAATACTGTTGGGATGAAGAGCTAGAATTGTATCAAATTGAGGTCATGTCAAAGATATGCAAAATAAAACAAAACAAAAAAACAGCAAACCACTAGTCCCAGATTTACCCTATTAGTATTTGGCTCTATCAAACCTAACTCCGTTTAGATTTAGTGAGATATTTTCCACTGAATATTATTCTCCTGGCCCTATATAAAGACCTGCAGATGTAACAGCCCTTCTTAATAACTACTTAGGAGATCTATATGAGTCTCTGTCAAACTTTCCTTCCATCTAAGCACTTGAGTGTTGGAAAGAATTACCATGATCATAAGATTTGTAGAATAATAAAGGTTTAAAAGTGTTGGTATTGTATATTTCCTCATATTCAACTTTTTTCAATAAGCCTATATTATGTTTAGTCTCCCTCAATTTTACAGTACAATGGAACATACACTTGAGTTTAGGTATACACCTTAAAGAAAAATATTAAAATGAAACACCTATCCCACCACCCAGGCTTTTTTTCAGCTCCTTCCACCCCCAACCCCCACCCCAGCTGTGCTGGGTCTTCATTGTGGAGTGCAAGTTCTTAATTGTGGCACAAATGAGCCTAGTTGCCCCACAACATGTGGGATCTTAGTTCCCTGATCAGGGATCTAACACTTGTCCTCTGCTTTGGAAGGCAGATTCTTTACCACTGGACCATGAGGGAACTCCCCCAACACCTAGTTTGAAGGAGAAAATATTACCTTTGAATATTATTCTGTAATGTTCTTACCCATTAGATGCTTCTTACTCCCCTGGAGTAAGTAACTATCCTGAATTTTATGCCAACTATTTCCTCGCTTTACTGATAATTTTATGACACATGCATATGTATCCCTAAGAAATATGTTAATTCATTTTATAATAATTACTACATTTAGTTTGTTATTCAGTTTTAATATATTCATTAATTTTGATTTTATGTAAGTGAAGTAGTATCATATGTATTCTTCTATTTCTCATTTTTTGCTCACGATTAAGTTTTTGAGATTCATCCAAGTTGTTACAAGTGCAAACTGTTTACTTATTTTCACAATTGTATGGTGTTTCATTATATGAATATGCTGCAACTTCCTTATCCTTTCTGTTTAGAAAAACATGTGTTGTTTTGTTTTTTTTTTTTCTTTTTTTCCCCAGGTTCCCCCCTTACCTGCTGCTGTAAGCATTCCTCTACCCAACTCTGGGTGCACATTTTGAGATTTCTTGTGTGTGCACCTGGGAATGGGATTCCTGAGTGAAACAGCACATGCATCTTAAACTTTCAGTTCAGTTCAGTTGCTCAGTCATGTCTGACTCTTTGCGACCCCATGAATCGCAGCACGCCAGGCCTCCCTGTCCATCACCAACTCCCAGAGTTCACCCAGACTCACGTCCATCAAGTCAGTGATGCCATCCAGCCATCTCATCCTCTGTCGTCCCCTTCTCCTCCTGCCCCTAATCCCTCCCAGCATCAGAGTCTTTTCCAATGAGTCAGCTCTTCACATGAGGTGGCCAAAGTACTGGAGTTTCAGCTTTAGCATCATTCCTTCCAAAGAAATCCCAGGGCTGATCTCCTTCAGAATGGACTGGTTGGATCTCCTTGCAGTCCAAGGGACTCTCAAGAGTCTTCTCCAACACCACAGTTCAAAAGCATCAATTCTTCGGCACTCAGCCTTCTTCACAGTCCAACTCTCACATCCATACATGACCACAGGAACAACCATAGCCTTGTCTAGACGGACCTTTGTTGGCAAAGTAATGTCTCTGCTTTTGAATATGCTATCTAGGTTGGTCATAACTTTCCTTCCAAGGAGTAAGCGTCTTTTAATTTCATGGCTGCAGTCACCATCTGCAGTGATTTTGGAGCCCAAAAACATAAAGTCTGACACTGTTTCCACTGTTTCCCTATCTATTTCCCATGAACTGATGGGACCAGATGCCATGATCTTCGTTTTCTGAATGTTGAGCTTTAAGTCAACTTTTTCACTCACCACTTTCACTTTCATCAAGAGGTTTTTTAGTTACTACTTAGCTGAACATTTCTTTTCCAAAGCAGTGGCATCAGTTTGCTCTATCAAGAGCAAGTAGGGAGGTAAATTAGACTTTGTCGTTTCTTTATTGTTCCTATAAATGGATGGGGAAACTGAGAAGAGAATTTGCTGAAGTTACACAGTAAAATACATATCCAGAACTTGAGCTCAGAGCTTCTGATTCCTAGTTCTGTGTTTTCTATTTACTTGTTTGTTTATTGTTTTGCTGAATTCAATATTTTTACTAATGCAGCTTAAGACTATTATCTCTTGCAGCAACTTTACCACAGTTTTGCTTCATATGGAGCCTGTATATGAAATGGACTCAAGTAAAATGGACTCTTGCTCATATGTACTTGGGAAACTGACTTTTTGTAACCTTATGCAAAATTTCATTATGCACAGCTTTGTGTTTTGTGTCATTTCTTTTTAGCCCACATCTGCTGACAGGTAAGTTCCTTTTTATTCATCTCTATGTCTCTAGTGACTAGTAAAGTTCTTAGCCTTGCAAGGAATTAATCAACTAATGTATAATGATTTCAATTTAATTTAAATGAAATACAGGATCTGATGATTATCTATTTAATTTTGTTTCATCTCTTGGGCTGTTGTTCCATCTTACCAATATCTTCTAGAATTACTACTGCCATACATCACATTAAGTTAACTCTTCTGCATTTTATCATCCAAAGATGAGACTACAAGTAAAGGTGAGGAGCATTATGACTTCTACCTCACAGAAAGGTGACTTCTTTGAATCAGGAGAAATAATGGCCACAGAGTCCTGGAAAGCTAAGAACGATTGGGTGAATCTTCTGCAGGGTGCAAGTCTCATTTGCCTGAGGCCAATAGAGGAAGATGTTCATTCACAAGGAAGAACCCCTGATGGGCACATTACATAGAACAGAAATTGTCATGTATATCCAGAATCGTTCTTCCCCGGTGGCTCAGAAGGTAAAGAATCTGCCTGCAATGTGGGAGACCTGGATTCGATCACTGGGATGGGAAGATCCCCTGGAGAAGGGAATGGATACCCACTCCAGTATTCTATCAACCAGTCAGTGACTATTTCCTTACTAATGGACATAAGCATTACAGGGACTGAATAAAGCCGTCATTGGAAGATGCAGTACAAAGGTCAAGAAGTAACTGACTAATGACTACAACACTGGTCCCATGTCAGTTCCAATGATCAGATAGCCAGTACTATCTCAGAAGGAAGGAAATTTCTGCTCTGAAGACTACTTGGCCTTGGGACACGGGATCCTTCACTGACACTCAGTTATATTGGCAGGTAGTGAGTGGTGTAACTCAATAGAATCTTTTAGAAGGATAGTAACATTAGGAGACCCTAGAATGGCTTGCTAGCTCTCCCTGACTGCATTGTATTCTAGACGATAGATGTAGTATCATAAAGATTAGCAGAGGCGTCCACAACCTATGAGAGTTGCACCAAAGAACTCATGGCAACCTAAGTGATAATTGTCCTGGGAGGATCTAGTGAAAGTGGAAATGCATCACATCCAGCAGCTCAGGTTTCAGATGCTTCCTTCCCAACTAGCAAGGGGTTTTCTTCTTCCATAAATATTTATGTTATTTTACCCATACCTAGGTAGGAATCCTTCATCAACACTTGACCATTCCCACGAGTCATGGAATAATTGAAGGGTTTCATTTGTACCAGCACCAGGTAAGAATGGCTACCCAGTGTCACACAGTAAGTTTTGGACCCAGAGCAGGGTAAAGGCAATGGGCACAGCTGCAGTTGGGTAGACCCTCAACATCCAGGTAGAGATAGCAATAACCCAGGTTAGCCTCTACGAACCCTTTAGCAGAGAGTGCAGTCCTGATTTTATAGTTGTCTAGAATCAGTGTTGGGGAAATAAAAAGATTATGGAATGTGTGGGAAGAGAGACCTGGATTGGGTTCCCAAATTATAGTTGTTCAGCTCCAGAAAGCTTTCTGTCCTTCAATTCCTAGGTTCCTACCAGACAGCTGGAGAATAGATCAACTATTTCTGGGACGGCTCTATTCAGGATGTTTATATCACTGGGCAAACAATCCACTTAGTCTACCATTTGGAAGTAAACACCTGGCTTAAGCAGTTTGTGTTAAGCGCATTCCCTTGACCCCATCCTCTGTGGGTAATAAGACATGAAATAGTATCAGATTATGTTTGGACATTGTCTTAGTCTGCTTGGACTGCTATAACAAAATACCATAGACTGGGAAACTTAAAATAGCAGAGATTTGTTTTCTCATGGTTCCTGAAGCTGGAAAGTTCATGTTTCTGACAGTGTTTAGGTTCTGATGAAAGCTCTTTTCCTGGCTTACAGACAGCCACCTTCTGGTTGTTTCTTTGGTGGAGAGAAGGAGAGATTTCTGGTGTCTCTTCTTCTTCCAGTTCTATTGGATTAGGGCTCCACCCTTGTGACCTCATTTAACCTTAATTCTCTTCTTAAAGGCCCTATCTCCAATACTGTCACAGGAGGCTTAGAGCTTCAACATGTGAATTTAGGGGGACACAATTCTGGTCACAGTAAACATTGCAATAATAGAACTATCCCTTTAATGCGGACACATGTGGACACTAATTCTAATTAGAAAGCAAATGCTTCCAAATCATCAAGTCAGGAGGTGCCAGGGAATTCCTGACTATGACAGCCCCTGAGTGCTACTTCATTTGATCGAATATTTTACAGCCAATCTTTTAGAAACAAGGTATTATTTTGAATACCTCATAATTCTGTCCAGTAAATAGCCCCTTATCCACAAGGGATAAAATCCAAGATCTCCAATGGATGCCTAAAATTGCAGATATTGCAAATCCTAAATATTGCTGTTGTTGCTACTCAGTAGCTAAGTTGTGTTCACTCTTTGTGACCCCAAGGACTGTAGTACACCAGGCTCTTCTGTCCTCCACTATCTTCCAGAGTTTGCTCAAATTTATATCCATTGAGTTGGTGATGCTATCTAACGATTCATCCTGTGTTGCCCTCTTCTCCTTCTGCCCTCAACTTTTCCCAGCATCAGAGTCTTCCAATGAGCCAGCTCTTCACATCAGATGGCCGCATTAGATGGCCACTCAGCTTCAGCACCAATCCAACAGAATATTCTAATGAATATCTAGGGCTGATTTCCTTTAGGATTGACTGGTTGGATCTCCTTGCTGTCCAAGGAACTCTCAAGAGTCTTCTTGAGCACCACAGTTCAAAAGAATCAATTCTTCAGTGCTCAGCCTTCTTTATGGCTAAATTCTCACATCCATACATGATTACTGGAAAAACCACAGCTTTGACTATACGGACCTTTGTCTGCAAAGTGATGTTGCTGCTTTTTAACACACTGTCTAGGTTTGTCATAGCTCTCCTTCCAAGGAGCAAGCATCTTTTGATTTCATGGCTGCAGTCACCATGCACAGTGATTTTGGAGCCCAAGAAAAGAAAATCTGTCACTGCTTCCACTTTTGCCACTTCTACTTGCCATGAATCTTAGTTTATGGAGTGTTGAGTTTTAAACCAGCTTTTTCACTCTCCTCTTTCACCCTTATCTAGAGGCTCTTTAGTCCCTCTTCACTTTTCTGCCATTAAAGTGGTATCATCTATATATCTGAGATTGTAGATACTTCTTCCACAATCCTGATTCCATCTTCTGATTCATTCAGCTCAGCATTTCACATGATTTACTCTACATAGAAATTAAATAAGCAGGGTGACAAAATACAGCCTTGACTTACTCCTTTCCCAATTTTGAACCAGTCCATTGTTCCATGTCCATGACCAGTTCTAACTATTGCTTCTTGAGCTGCACACAGGTTTCTCAGAAGACAAGTAAGGTGAGCTGGTGCTCTCATCTCTTTAGGAATTTTCCACAGTTTGTTGTGATCCACACAGTTATAGGCTTTAGTGTAGTCAGTGAAACAGAAGTTTGATGGGTTTTTGTTTTTGTTTTTGTTTTTTTTTGGAACTTCCTTGCTTTCTATATGATCCAATGAAAGTTGGCAATTTGATCTCTGGTTCCTCTACTTCTTTAAAACCCAACTTGTACATCTAGAAGTTCTTTGTTCATGTACTACTGAAGCCTAAATTGAAGGATTCTGAACATAACCTTACTAGCATATGAAATGAGCACATCCTATATATATTGGGTTTTTTTCCCCTATACTTACATCTCTATGGTAAAGCTTAATTTATATTACACACAGTAAGAGATCTACAACATTACTAAGGAAATAGAAAGTTATAGCAATATACTGTATTCATGGGGTTGCAAAGAGTCAGACACGACTGAGTGAACTGTAATGAAAGTTATGCAAATATGATCTCTCAAAGTATCTTACCATATTCATACTTCTTGTGATGGTATGAGATGACAAAATGCCTACTCAATGAGTTAAAGTGTGGTGAATGAAATAACATTAGACTATTCTCGACCTTCTGATGATATGTCAGAAAGAGGATCATCTGCTTGGGGTGATCCTAAATCCAAAGCCATGACAATGTCCATATTTGGATGTCAGGATAAGACAGTGTTGATGTTGGGGCTCCTGAGCAGGACAAAGAGAAATGGCACAAGAGTTCATTACTTAAAGAGGAATGGTGCACAATTGACAACTTATGAATTGTTTATTTCTAGAATTTCCCATTTAATAGCTTTATACCATGCTTGACCAGTAGTAAACTACACCATGGAAAGAGAAACCACAGACAAGGAGGGAATACTGTATTCTGGATATGTTGTCCCTTATTTTTCTTTCCATCTTACTCACCAAATAATCAGCCTAGTTGCACTCATCCCTTTGGTAACAAATTGCTATTTTCTTCCATAAACTAGGATAGATACTGAGATAGTCAATTCCTAGTCAGGTTGATAACAAGTCCGGGGGTCTCCAAGGAGAGAAGGGTCTGCAATTCTCAAGGAGGAAGAAAGGACAAACTTTTTTTTCCCCTTTACATTCTTTCAGTTCAGTCAGTTCAGTTGCTCAGTCGTGTCCAACTCTTTGCGACCCCATGAATCACAGCACAACAGGCCTCCGTGTCCATCACCAACTCCCAGAGTTCACTCAAACTCATGTCCATCAAGTCAGTGATGACATCCAGCCATCTCAGCCTCTGTCGTCCCCTTCTCCTCCTGCCCTCCATCCCTCCCAGCATCAGAGTCTTTTCCAATGAGTCAACTCTTCACATGAGGTGGCCAAAGTACTGGAGTTTCAGCTTTAGCATCATTCCTTCCAAAGAAATCCCAGGGCTGATCTCCTTCAGAATGGACTGGTTGGATCTCCTTGCAGTCCAAGGGACTCTCAAGAATCTTCTCCAACACCACAGTTCAAAAGCATCAATTCTTCGGCACTCAGCCTTCTTCACAGTCCAACTCTCACATCCATACATGACCACAGGAAAAACCATAGCCTTGACTAGACGGACCTTTGTTGGCAAAGTAATGTCTCTGCTTTTGAATATGCTATCTAGGTTGGTCATAACTTTCCTTCCAAGGAGTAAGCATCTTTTAATTTCATGGCTGCAGTCACCATCTGCAGTGATTTTGGAGCCCAAAAAAATAAAGTCTGACACTGTTTCCACTGTTTCCCCATCTATTTCCCATGAAGTGGTGGGATCGGATGCCATGATCTTCATTTTTTGAATGTTGAGCTTTAAGCCAACTTTTTCACTCTCCTCTTTCACTCTCATCAAGAGGCTTTTGAGTTCCTCTTCACTTTCTGCCATAAGGGTGGTGGCATCTGCATATCTGAGGTTATTGATATTTCTCCCAGCAATCTTGATTCCAGCTTGTGCTTCTTCCAGCCCAGCGTTTCTCACGATGTACTCTGCATAGAAGTTAAATAAGCAGGGTGACAATATACAGCCTTGACATACTCCTTTTCCTATTTGGAACCAGTCTGTTGTTCCATGTCCAGTTCTAACTGTTGCTTCCTGACCTGCATACAGGTTTCTCAAGAGGCAGGTCAGGTGGTCTGGTATTCCCATCTCTTTCAGAATTTTCCACAGTTTATTGTGATCCACATAGTCAAAGGCTTTGGCATAGTCAATAAAACAGAAATAGATGTTTTTCTGGAACTCTCTTGCTTTTTTAATGATCCAGCAGATGTTGGCAATTTGATCTCTGGTTCCTCTCCCTTTTCTAAAACCAGCTTGAACATCTGGAAGTTCATGGTTCACATACTGCTGAAGCCTGGCTTGGAGAATTTTGAGCAATACTTTACTAATGTGTGAGATGAGTGCAATTGTGCAGTAGTTTGAGCATTCTTTGGCATTGCCTTTCTTTGGGATTGGAATGAAAACTGACCTTTTCCAGTCCTGTGGCCACTGCTGAGTTTTCCAAATTTGCTGGCATATTGAGTGCAGCACCTTCACAGCATCATCTTTCAGGATTTGGAATAGCTCAACTGGAATTCCATCACCTCCACTAGCTTTGTTCGTAGTGATGCTTTCTAAGGCCCACTGGACTTCACATTCCAGGATGTCTGGCTCTAAGTCAGTGATCATACCATCATGATTATCTTGGTATTGAAGATCTTTTTTGTACAGTTCTTCTGTGTATTCTTGCCACCTCTTCTTAATATCTTCTGCTTCTGTTAGGGCCATACCATTTCTGTCTTTATCGAGCCCATCTTTGCATGAAATGTTCCCTTGGTGTTTCTAATTTTCTTGAAGAGATCTCTAGTCTTTCCCATTCTGTTGTTTTCCTCTATTTCTTTGCATTGATCGCTGAGGAAGGCTTTCTTATTTCTCCTTGCTATTCTTTGGAACTCTGCATTCAGATGCTTATATCTTTCCTTTTCTCCTTTGCTTTTCACTTCTCTTCTATTCACAGATTGTGCTGCGATTCATGGGGTCGCAAAGAGTCGGACACGACTGATCTGTGAGAACACAAGCGTGGGTGGTTGCGACAGCGCACAAGCATGGCCGAGAGGAGCTACCCCACGTCCGAGGTCAGGGGCAGCGGCCGAGAGTGCCAGGCTGCGACGGCGCAGGAACCGCTGGGAGGAGCTACCCGCCCCCGACCCGAGGCCAGGAGCGGCGGCCGGGAGGAACTACCCCACACAACAATCTGCTGCTGCTGCTAAGTCGCTTCAGTCTGTGTCAGAGTCTGTGCGACCCCATAGACGGCAGCCCACCAGGCTCCCCTGTCCCTGGGATTCTCCAGGCAAGAACACTGGAGTGGGTTGCCATTTCCTTCTCCAATGCATGAAAGGGGAAAGTGAAAGTGACGTCGCTTAGTCCTGTGTGACTCTTAGGGACCCCATGGACTGCAGCTTACGCAACAATCTAATAAAGAGCAAATCTAGGCCTAAGAGGGAGACCCTGGACTTTGGATGTTGTGGTTTTTTAACTTTTTAGTTTTTAAAAACCAAAGTCTTCCTAGTGAGATTAAGGAATAGGACCTAATAGCAGAATGGTGTTGCAAAACCTTGGCTTTCAGCTCTACCCACTATCTCACTGTTAATTGATTGTGAGAACACTTGGCCTTCCCTTGGTGTGATATATATAACCCTTAGGATTACAGCACTGCTACTTGGTGGAAACTTGGCTGAAGCCCTGGTCTAACATGTCAGCTTTTTGCCAAGATAGACTGTGTCAAATCCTAGGCTACATCTGGTTTTCAGAGGCATCAGGCCAAATTTCTTTCTGGGAAACTAGTCTGCAGGGTATTGGTTAAATTAACCCTTTCCTTTCAACTGTCTTCTAGGAGCAAATGATAAAGAACCATCATAATCAAAGTGTATCCTAGTTGAGTTATGGAACTTCAAGGATAAATAAGTCTCTCCTCAGGCACTGGAAGGAGAAAGGTACTGATAATTAGAAGATATGGGTTGATAAAGGCATAGTAAGTATCCATTGGCCTCAAACATCCTCACTACTATATTCAGTGCCAGAACACAATGGACCAATACCTACCATCTAAAACCAAGTTTACCTGAAAGCAGATCATGTGAGAATAAATTATTTGAAAGTGGAATTTGGAGCAGGAGGAATAGATAGAGGAGTGAAACAGGAAGAAGGAGGGCCAGTACAAAAGTATATTTTTGAGTTGCCCACTAATTGGGACAACTGAATGCTCAATCCCTTGGGACTCTCTTAGGAGTCCTTGAAATGTGTTTTAAGACTATCAGGGAAGAAAGATGGAGACAACATGGTCCCCTGATCCCCAGGAATGACATTAACTCCTCTGAAGTCTAGTTTGTCCATGTTTCAGTAGAAGTCTGTATCTGAGAAGCCCCAGGATGGGAAGAAAGAAGTGCAACACACAGATCTACAACTTCAAAAGATGACTGAGCTTATGCAGAACTGGTTGCTGCCTGAGTTGCTGAAGTAAAGGGTAAAGCAGAGAGAACAGTTTTGAGGAAAAGAAGATATTAGCCTGTCTTATTGGACTTCACCAGAAAGTTTTCAAGTATAAAGTATATGTTCTCAAATATGAATGAACTCAAGGACTGTTGCAGCCACAGCACTATTTGAAAAAACTATTCACTGCAAACCAGTAAACAACAACAATAACAAAAAGTAAATGAAAAAAACCATAGGCAAAAAAACTAGTTCAATATGCAATGCCAGGGGGTGCGGGTGGGGGAGTAATACTTACAAAACTTGTGAAAAAAATTTGGAAAAAAGTGAGCCACAACTTTTATGTTCCACAAGCTAATGATCAAGTATAAAGACAAAAGTCAGGCTTTTTCATACATGCAAAAAAAATGGAAGGCAGCATAAGCCCTTCTCAGCAAAGAAAGCCAAAACAAAGGAAGAGTTCAGTATTAGAGAAGCTGTAGTATAAGTACTGGTGATACGTGAAAGCTTAGTCGCTCAGTCAGTCACGTTTGACTCTTTGTGATCCCATTGACACAGGGATCCCACCAGGCTCCTCTGTTCATGGAATTCTCAGGCAACAATAGTTCAGTGGGTTTCCATGCCCTCCTCCAGGGGATCTTCCCGATCCAAGGACTGAACCGTATCTCCTGTTTTCTCCTGCATTGGTAGGTATATTCTTTACCTGCTAAGTCCCCGGGGGACAACACATTAATTCAAATATGACTTTAGCTGTACTATAAAAAGGTGATGTTAAATTTTTTTGACGGAGCCGTGTCGCTCCTGGTTTCCGAATGATAATAATAACATAAAAATCGGGAGGTGAGAGGTGAGAGCTATTGAAAAAGTTTTAAATTAAATTTTTATTAAAAAAATTATTAAAAAGTTTAAAATTTTTATCTTTCATATGTCTAAAACTGAGTTAAATCAGTAAGTTCAGCTTCCAGTGTGCATTATCTTTTACTTCTAACCTCTTCCCTTTGAGACACACTCAGACAGGTTTGTGTATTCTGTCTACTATCCTTTTACCTTTATCCTCTCTTAAACCTAGTCTACTCAGGCCCAAGGCATGTAATAAACTGACTCTTACTGATGACGTGTGTGTGTGTGTGTGTGTGTTAGTCGATCCATTGTGTCTATATGCTGCCCCATGGACTGTAGCCCACCAGGCTCCTCTATCCTTGGAATTCTCCAGGCAAGAATACTGGAGTCAGCTGCCATTTCTTCCTCTAAGGGATCTTCCCTACCCAGGGATGGAACACAGGTCTCCTGCATTGCAGCCAGATTCTTTACTGTCTGAGCCACCAGGAAAGCACTCTATTGATGAAATTCAGTTCAGTTCAGTTGCTCAGTCATGTCCGACTCTTTGCGACCCCATGAACTGCAGCACTCCAGGCCTCCCTGTCCATCACCAACTGCCGGAGTCTACCCAAACCCATGTCCATTGAGTCGGTAATGCCATCCAACCATCTCATCCTCTGTCGACCCCTTCTTCTCCTGCCCTCAATCTTTCCCAGCATCAGGGTCTTTTCAAATGAGTCAGCTCTTCGCATCAGGTGGCCAAAGTATTGGAGTTTCAGCTTCAACATCAGTCCTTCCAATGAACACTCAGGACTGATCTCCTTTAGGGTAGACTGGTTGGATCTCCTTGCAGTCCAAGGGACTCTCAAGAGTCTTCTCCAACACCACAGTTCAAAAGCATCAATTCTTCAGCACTCAGCTTTCTTTATAGTGCAACTCTCACATCCATACATGATCACTGGAAAAACCATAGCTTTGACTAGATGGACCTTTATTGGCAATGTAATGTCTCTGCTTTTAAATATGCTGTCTAGGTTGGTCATAGCTTTTCTTCTAAGGAGTAAGCGTCTTTTAATTTCATGGCTGCACTCACCATCTGCAGTGATTTTGGAGCCCAAAAAGATAAAATCTGACACTGTTTCCACTGTTTCTCCATCTCTTTCCCATGAAGTGATGGGACCAGATGCCATGATCTTGGTTTTCTGAATGTTGAGTTTTAAGCCAGCTTTTTCACTCCCCTCTTTCACTTTCATCAAGAGGCTCTTTAGTTCCTCTTCACTTTCTGCCATAAGAGTGGTGGCATCTGCATATCTGAGATTATTGATATTTCTCCTGGCAATCTTGATTCCAGCTTGTGCTTCCTCCAACCCAGCGTTTCTCATGAGGTACTCTGCATAGAAGTTAAATAAGCAGGGTGACAATATACAGCCTTGATGCTCTCCTTTTCCTATTTGGAACCTGTCTATTGTTCCATGTCCAGTTCCAAATGTTACTTCCTGACCTGCATACAGGTTTCTCAAGAGGCAGGTCAGGTGATCTGGTATTCCCATCTCTTTCAGAATTTTCCACAGTTTATTGTGATGTTGTTAAATCTAATTGTCAGTTCTCAGACCTCATCTTACTTAAATATCATTTAAATATCCTACTTAAATATCAGTAAAATTTGACACAATTGATCACTTTCTTCTCCTGATACATTTGTTTCCTTGGTTTTCCAGACACCTGACTCTGCTGGTGTTCTACCACACACATCCCTCCTTCTTTGGCCTCTAAACCTACACAATGTTATGTGTCAATGATATCTCAATAAAAAAGAAGTAATAAAAGCATTCAAATTAAAAAGAAATAATTAAAATTATTTGTTTGCAGATGCACAATCTTATATGTAGGAAAACCAATATTTCCACCCAAAATATTCCACGTGCATTCTGTGTGTGAAATCACTTCAGTCATGTCCAACTCCTGCGACCCCATGAGACTGTAGCTGACTCTTACCATGGTCTGTAGTCTGAGAGGCTCCTCTGCTCTTGAAATTCTCCAGGCAAGAATACTGGGGTGGGTAGCCATTACCTTTGCCAGGTTTGAACCTGGGTCTCCTACATTACAAGCAGATTCTTTACCATCTGAGCCACCAGGGAAGTCCAATAGCTTTTTGGCGCTTATCTGCTGGGAGGGCTTGCTAAGCAGCTTCAGTCATGTCTGACTCTTTGCGACCTTATGGACTATAGCTCACCAGGCTCCTCTGTCCATGAGATTCTCCAGGCAAAAATACTGGAATGGGTTACCATGCCCTCCTCCAGGGGATCTTCTTGATCCAAGGATTGAACCTCAGTCTTTTGTCTCCTGCATTAGCAAGTGAATTCTTTGCCACAAGCACCACCTGGGAAGCAAAAATACCCACCCCCACCACACACACACACACACACAAATAGCACTAATAAACCAGTTCAGCAATGTTGCAGGATACAAAATCAATGTACAAAAATCAGTTACATCTCTATACATGAACAATAAACAACATGAGTAAATTAAGAAAACATCCCATTTACAACAGCACCAAAAAGAATAAAGTATTGAGGCATAAACTTAATCCAGGAAGCTAAAGGCTTGTACACTGAAAATTATGAAACATTGCTGAAAGAAAGTAACACAAATAAACACATCTGTGTTCATGAATTAGAAAAATTAATAGTATTAAAATGTCTACACTACCTAAAGCAACCTACAGACTCAATGTAATTCCTATTGAAATCTCAATGGCATTTTTTTTAGAAATAGGAAAAAATACCAAAGATAATTTAGGATTTTGATTCTTTCTCATATTTAGATTGTTTTTTTTCACTTTGGGGAGAAGTTCTCAAATCAAAGAATACCTTGGCAATTCCTTAGAAGTATTTATAAGTTGATATAATCTCATTGATTATATCTTTTTCTCTTACTTTCTCTTATTTGGAATCCAGCCTATGAGAGCCCTTAGTGGGGGGTCCAACTAGAGCAGCCAATATGAGTGCTTATCTAGCCTCCTTGCCAAATAATTATGAGTGTCCACTAGTAGCCCCACTAGTTAAATGAACCAAGAAGTGTTTGAATATTGTTTATCATGTTAAATTTATGGACTAAGAGAAACCCACCTATCCCCTTCTTTCTATGGTTTCCAAGAGCATACCTCATAGTAGGCCCAGAACCTAGACTGCCTGGTAGAGGACCCAGGAGAGCCAGGGCCAGTAGAAGAAGCATGAATTTCGTGGTTGTAAGGGTTACTCAGGATGATGGTGTGTTCATAGACTGGGAATCCAATTATGAGCTTCTTAGCTGGGGCCCATTGTCCTTCCAGTAGTTCTTGGCATAATCCTGCAATCACAGGCAGCTTAGCTTGAGGCCCCACCCAACTGATGTCCTAATAATTAGGTATTAACTAGACTTTTTGGTGGGGTGGCTATGTTATCAAAGGAAGCCTTTTATGATAGAGACATACTATTTCAAAACAGCTATATCAGTAATGCTCTAAAATGCATTGCAAATATTTTATAGCAGGTAAATTTGTACAGCAAGTAAAACCATACCAAAAAGTATGGTTAATACCTAATTACTAGGCTATCAACTGGATAGGGCCTCTAGCTAAGCTTCCTGCCATTGCTGGATTACCTCAAGAACTACTGGAAGGACAATAACATACCAATATATAGGCTTTGGGGCTTCCCTGGTGGCTCAAGACAGTAAAGAAACTGCCCACAATGCAGGATACCTGGGTTTGATCCCTGGATCAGAAAAATCCCCTGGAAAAGGGAATGACTATCCACCCCAGAATTCTTGCCTGGAGAATTCCAAGGACAGAGGAAACTTGTGGGCTTCAGTTCATGGGGTAGCAAAGACTTAGACACAACTGAGCAATTAACACACACACACACAATTTTAGATACAACCTTCACGCCAAAAATATACGACAGAAGGACTTGGTTCATTTAACTAGTGGTTGAAGGTCAGGAAGGGCGGTGGTGAGGAGATACCCCTCGTCCAAGGTAAGGAGCAATGGTTGCGCTTTGCTGGAGCAGCCGTGAAGAGATACCCCGTGCCCAAGGTAAGAGAAACCCAAGTAAGACAGTAGGTGTTACAAGAGGGCATCAGAGGGCAAACACATTGAAACCATACTCACAGAAAACTAGTCAATCTAATCACACTAGGACCACAGCCTTGTCTAACTCAATGAAACTAAGCCATGCCCTTGGGGCAACCCAAGACGGGTGGGTCATGGTGGAGAGATTTGACAGAATGTGGTCCACTGGAGAAGGGAATGGCAAACCACTTCAGTATTCTTGCCTTGAGAACCCCATGAACAGTATGAAAAGGCAAAATGATAGGATACTGAAAGAGAAACTCCCCAGGTCAGTAGGTGCCCAATATGCTGCTGGAGATCAGTGGAGAAATAACTCCAGAAAGAATGAAGGTATGGAGCCAAAACAAAAACAATACCCCGCTGTGGATGTGACTGGTGATAGAAGCAAGGTCCAATGCTGTAAAGAGCAATATTGCATAGGAACCTGGAATGTCAGGTCCATGAATCAAGGCAAATTGGAAGTGGCCAAACAAGAGATGGCAAGAGTTAATGTCGACATTCTAGGAATCAGAGAACTGAAATGGACTGGAATGGGTGAATTTAACTCAGATGACCATTATATCTACTACTGTGGGCAGGAATCCCTCAGAAGAAATGGAGTGGCCATCATGGTCAACAAAAGAGTCCGAAATGCAGTACTTGGATGCAATCTCAAAAACGACAGAATGATCTCTGTTCGTTTCCAAGGCAAACCTTTCAATATCACAGTAATCCAAGTCTATGCCCCAACCAGTAACGCTGAAGAAGCTGAAGTTGAACGGTTCTATGAAGACCTACAAGACCTTTTAGAACTAACACCCAAAAAAGATGTCCTTTTCATTATAGGGGACTGGAATGCAAAAGTAGGAAGTCAAGAAACACCTGGAGTAATAGGCAAATTTGGCCTTGGAATACGGAATGAAGCAACGCAAAGACTAATAGAGTTTTGCCAAGAAAATGCACTGGTCATAACAAACACCCTCTTCCAACAACACAAGAGAAGATTCTATACATGGACATCACCAGATGGTCAACACTGAAATCAGATTAATTATATTCTTTGCAGCCAAAGATGGAGAAGCTCTATACAGTCAACAAAAACAAGACCGGGAGCTGACTGTGGCTCAGACCATGAACTCCTTATTGCCAAATTCAGACTTAAATTGAAAAAAGTAGGGAAAACCACTAGACCATTCAGGTATAACCTAAATCAAATCCCTTACGATTATACAGTGGAAGTGAGAAATAGATTTAAGGGCCTAGATCTAATAGATAGAGTGCCTGATGAACTATGGAATGAGGTTCATGACATTGTACAGGAGACAGGGATCAAGACCATTCCCATAGAAAAGAAATGCAAAAAAGCAAAATGGCTGTCTGGGGAGGCTTTACAAATAGCTGTGAAAAGAAGAGAAGCGAAAAGCAAAGGAGAAAAGGAAAGATATAAACATCTGAATGCAGAGTTCCAAAGAATAGCAAGGAGAGATAAGAAAGCCTTCTTCAGCGATCAATGCAAAGAAATAGAGGACAACAACAGAATGGGAAAGACTAGGGATCTCTTCAAGAAAATCAGAGATACCAAAGGAACATTTCATGCAAAGATGGGCTCGATAAAGGACAGAAATGGTATGGACCTAAAAGAAGCAGAAGATATTAAGAAGAGGTGGCAAGAATACACAGAAGAACTGTACAAAAAAGATCTTCACGACCCAGATAATCACGATGGTGTGATCACTGACCTAGAGTGGGCCTTAGAAAGCATCACTATGAACAAAGCTAGTGGAGGTGATGGAATTCCAGTTGAGCTATTTCAAATCCTGAAAGATGATGCTGTGAAGGTGCTGCACTCAATAAGCCAGCAAATTTGGAAAACTCAGCAGTGGCCACAGGACTGGAAAAGGTCAGTTTTCATTCCAATCCCAAAGGAAGACAATGGCAAAGAATGCTCAAACTACTGCACAATTGCACTCATCTCACACACTAGTAAAGTAATGCTCAAAATTCTCCAAGCCAGGCTTCAGCAATATGTGAACCGTGAACTTCCTGATGTTCAAGCTGGTTTTAGAAAAGGCAGAGGAACCAGAGATCAAATTGCCAACATCCACTGGACCATAGAAAAAGCAAGAGAGTTCCAGAAAAACATCTATTTCTGCTTTATTGACTATGCCAAAGCCTTTGACTATGTGGATCACAATAAACTGTGGAAAATTCTGAAAGAGATGGGAATACCAGACCACCTGATCTGCCTCTTGAGAAACCTGTAGGCAGGTCAGGAAGCAACAGTTAGAACTGGACATGGAACAACAGACTGGTTCCAAATAGGAAAAGGAGTTCGTCAAGGCTGTATATTGTGACCCTGTTTATTTAACTTATATGCAGAGTACATCATGAGAAACGCTGGACTGGAAGAAACACAAGCTGGAATCAAGATTTCCAGGAGAAATATCAATAACCTCAGATATGCAGATGACACCACCCTTATGGCAGAAAGTGAAGAGGAACTCAAAAGCCTCTTGATGAAGGTGAAAGTGGAGAGTGAAAAAGTTGGCTTAAAGCTCAACATTCAGAAAACGAAGATCATGGCATCTGGTCCCACCACTTCATGGGAAATAGATGGAGAAACAGTGGAAACAGTGTCAGACTTTATTTTTTTGGGCTCCAAAATCACTGCAGATGGTGACTGCAGCCATGAAATTAAAAGACACTTACTCCTTGGAAGGAAAGTTATGACCAACCTAGATAGCATATTAAAAAGCAGAGACATTACTTTGCCAACAAAGGTTCATCTAGTCAAGGCTATGGTTTTTCCTGTGGTCATGTATGGATGTGAGAGTTGGACTGTGAAGAAGGCTGAGCGCTGAATAATTGATGCTTTTGAACTGTGGTGTTGGAGAAGACTCTTGAGAGTCCCTTGGACTGTAAGGAGATCCAACCAGTCCATTCTGAAGGAGATCAGCCCTGGGTGTTCTTTGGAAGGAATGATGCTAAAGCTGAAACTCCAGTACTTAGGCCACCTCATGCGAAGAGTTGACTCATTGGAAAAGACTCTGATGCTGGGAGGGATTGGTGGCAGGAGGAGGAGGGGACGACAGAGGATGAGATGGCTGGATGGCATCATTGACTCGATGGACGTGAGTCTCAGTGAACTCCGGGAGTTGGTGATGGACAGGGAGGCCTTGTGTGCTGGGATTCATGGGGTCGCAAAGAGTCAGACACGACTGAGGGACTGATCTGATCTGATCTGAGGCTACTAGTGGACACTCATAGTTATTTGGCAGGGAGGCTAGATAAGCACTCATATTGGCTGCTCTAGTTGGATGCCCCACTAAGTGTTGGTTTTTTTTTTTTTTTTAGTAATTTTTCTGGTATGAGTCATTGGTGAATGATGAATGGCTGAAATTCTGTACAGTGTACATGTGCAAGAACTGGAATGGCATGAAATAGGCAAAGCAGAAAGGGAATAGAAAGAGGGGAAAGG
Source organism: Bos indicus x Bos taurus (assembly GCF_003369695.1). Lineage (NCBI taxonomy): Eukaryota > Metazoa > Chordata > Mammalia > Artiodactyla > Bovidae > Bos > Bos indicus x Bos taurus. Next base: position 32,263,227 of record NC_040078.1, read on the forward strand.
TGGAAGAAACATTCGATAATTTATGAAAAAATGAGTAATCGTGCTTCATTTTCTTTTATTAAAAAAGCACTGGCTGTTTTTTTGTCCCTTATCAATAAAATTGTCAGTACAGGGTAATTAGTTGATGAATTTTTAGTAAATAAGAACTAGTTAATTAATTATAACAGCTTAATTTCCCACTAAGGGCTTCCCAGGTGGCACTAGTAGTAAAGAGCACTACTGCCAATGCAGGAGACATAAGAGACGTGGGTTTAATCCCCGGATTGAGAACATCCTCTGGAGGAGGGCATAGCAACCCACTCCAGTATTCTTGCGTGTAGAATCCCATGGACAGAGGAGCCTGGTGAGCTACAGTCCATAAGGTCACAAAGAGTCGGACATGACTAAAGCTACTTAGCAAGCACTCCCAGCAAATAAGCGCCAAAAAGCTATTGGAGTTCCCTAGTAGCTCGGATGGTAAAGAATCTGCCTGTAATGCAGGAAACCCAGATTCAAACCCTGGAGAAGGTAGTGGCTACCCACCCCAGTATTCTTGCCTAGAGAATTCCAAGGACAGAGGAGCCTCTCGGGCTATAGACCACGTAAACCAAGAGTTGGAAATGACTGAGCAACTGGTGTGCACAGTGCGCGCGCGCGCGCGTGCACACACACACACACACACACACACACACACACACACACACACACTTTAGATATACCCTTCCCACCAGAAATATATGGGAGAAGGGCTAAAGGTTTTTGGTGTTTTTTTTTTTTTTTTTCCCATAATTTTTCTGGCATGATTCATTGGTGAATGACTGAAAGTCTGTACAGCATACATGTCCAAAAGTAGAATAGCAGAAAATAGGCAAAGCAGAAAGGAAACAGGAAGAGGAGAAAGGTGGGAGAAACATTTTATAATTTATGAAAAAATGAGTAATGGACTTCATTTTCTTTGATGAAAAATGCACTGGTTGTTAATCTTGCACTAAATTTATGATCTCTTTTGTCCCTGTATCTCCATGTAATTGATAACATCCCTGGGCTGTATTTGGTCTGTGCAGGGACTCATCACACTGAGGTTGGCATGGCTTCCAGTTGGGTATTTGTAGAGACAGCTGATCTCTCCAGAGTAGCCCTCCCAAGATGAGTGTCTCCTGCGTAAGCGATACCCAGAGAAGTTATGGGGCATGTTATTGCTCACTGGGACAGGTGGGGGAATCTCACAGGCTGACTGGCTGGTGAGGATGACAGCAACTACAGAAGTGGTGATTATCAGCTTGGGCTTGTTGATCTACTTGGCCTCCCATTCAAAAGCTTCACACATTTCCTGTACATGAATAGAAGAAATTCTATAAATTTCAACTCTAAGCTGACTTGCATTACTATTTTTTGAATTACATTAATCTCTCCCATCCTTCAATCTTCAGCATCCTCACCAGAATGGAGTCTCCAGATCCTTCATTTCCAATTGAGATTGTAGGGATTTAGGCTTTCTATAGGGTCTCAGTGATCTTTCATAAGTGACTGATTGTGTGCTTTCCAGTCAAAATTATATGGAACATAGTTCGCCTGCACCAGGACAGTGAAGAGATTATTATTCTAAGGAATACTCCCACAAGAGCCAAGGTGTTTCCAAAGTCCAGCCCATCACACTTGTAGTGGGGCAGGAATTTGGTGACCCAACCAATAGAAAAGTCTGAGTGGTTCTCAAGAGTGGATACCATGGCAGCAAAACCAAGAGAAACACAAAGAAGGCAGAGTAAGACCTTGGTGGAGAAGGCAGAGTAAGACCTTGGTGGTCCCAACACCTTGTAGTAAAATCAAAGAAAGTCATCTTGAAAAATTAATGGAGCAATTCCAAAGCTCCAGTTGCTAAGAGCCAGGAGAATGTTCATTTGTCTATTTCTGAGGGAAAAGAAGCAAAGTGCTGAATCAGAACAAATGGAAAGATTGACTGATCATTTCAACATCAGCTGTTGGAGTAACTGGGAGGCCAGGAGTCTCACACTGCCTCTCATGCTGATTTTCTTTATTCTCATCCTTATTTCCTAAATTGTGAGAGTAGTTGGAGTAGGTGACCTCAAGTTGCTATGTTTCAGTGTCTCTACTGTTCTAATTACTCCTCTTGGAGTGAAGTCCATGACTAAGGACTTCACTAAGGATACAGTGCTTCATCAATGCCAGCTTTGGATGGGTTCTGAGTGGAAGATTGTTTCCATCTGAGTCCACAGGAATATGGACTTTCCTAAATTTTCCTTGGCAATGAAGCTGTGTTTCAATTGACAACCACTTCCTATGAGCCAGTGATTTCCTTTATGTTAGAGTCATCACTGTACTGGAAATATTAAGAATCTGTGTGCTTCTTGTTGGCCTGTTTGGAATTTCTGCCTGCGAGATGCTGTGGAAGGTTTTGTTCAACCTGTTCTTGAAGGTAAAAAGATTTTGACTCACAGTCCTTTCATCATTTTTGTGTCTTTCAGGCCAATGAGAGCTTGGTAGAGATTCACATCCTTTCTTTTGATGGTGTGATTTCATTTTCCACATTCCAGCAAAGGCACAGATCAGATGAGTATGAAGGCAGAGGTGGGGCCAGGCTTGAAGTGCCCCAGACCTGGCAGGTACTTGGCCTAGTTGGTGAAGTACTAGGTCAGCTGGTGGGCAGAACCTACTACCCAGAGGAATAGAGTGGGAAACTCTCACTGAGAAAGCTCCCTGGGGAGTTGCAGATTGCTTTAGAAACCACATATTTCCAAATAACTTTTATGTTTAAATCTGAAGAGGCAAGGGGGAGGATCTGAATGACATCCTTGTGTGTTACAGCAAACCCGTAATTTATAGGCAATTCAGGACTGATGGTATCTCTTAGAGGTATCTCTGTTTCTCCAAGAGGGAATTTTAAACTTTATCATCAATGGTGTTTGCTAAAATGAAACCTTAAAACTGGAAAACTCTGATTTAAATGTACTCTATTTCCCTTACATGCTAATATTAGCAATTACTAATGCTTACTCAGTATGTGCTGTGTTCCAAGCAGTGTTCTGAGTAAATCGTTAATAATTAAATTCACTCACTAACTCTCACTAAAACCCCACGTGGTCGGTACTGTATTTATTCCATTACTCCCATTTTACTTATTTGGAAATGGAAACAGAAAGGATAATAGTGTATGTCTATTTAATACCTGAAGCTATCTCCCTGAGGAGTAATTTCACTCAGGGCAAAAATGAACCATCCAGTAGGAGTTGAGAGTCCTGGCTTCAGGTATAGATCCTGCCGTGATAACTTCATGAACTCCCTATACTTCCAGGGTCAAGTTACCTGACTCATCTTTGCTTTTGTTGTTGTTGTTGTCACTCAGTATGTCTGACTCTGCAACCCCCTGGACTGCAGCACACCAGGCTTCCCTGTCCATCACCATCTCCCAGAGCTTGCTCAAACTCATGTCCATTGAGTCAGTGGTGCCATCCAACCAACTTGTTCTCTGTCATTCCCTTCTCCTCCTGCCTTCAACCTTTCCCAGCATCAGAGTCTTTTCCAATGAGTCAGCTTTTTGCATCAGGTGGCCAAAGTATTGGAGCTTCAGCTTCAGCATCAGTCCTTCCAATGAATATTCAGGGTTGATTTCCTTTAGGATTGACTAGTTTGATCTGCCTGCAGTCCAAGAGACTCTCAAGAGTCTTCTCAAAACACTGCAGTTCCAAAACATCGATTATTCAGCACTCAGCCTTCTTTATGGTTCTACTCTCACATCCATACATGACTAACTGGAAAAAAAAACATAGCTTTGACTCTATGGACTTTTATTGGCAAAGTAATGTCTTTACTTTTTAATCTGCTGTCTAGGTTTGTTATAGCTTTTCTTCCAAGGAGCAAGTGTCTTTTTAAAAAGTTAATTAATTTATTTTAATTGGAGGCTGGTTACTTTATAATATGTGGTGGTTTTTGCCATACAGTCACATGAATCAGCCATGGATGTACATGTGTCCCCCATCCTGAACCCCCTTCCCACCTCCCTCCCCATCCCATCCCTCAGGGTCATCCCAGTGCACCAGCCCTGAGCGCCCTGTCTCGTGCATTGAACCTGGACTGGAAATCTATTTCACATATGATAATATACATGTTTCAATGCTATTCTCTCAAATCATCCCACCCTCGCCTTCTCCCACAGAGTCCAAAAGTCTGTTCTTTACATCTGTGTCTTTTTTGCTGTCTCTCATATAGGGTCATCGTTACCATCTTTCTAAATTCCATATATACGTATTAATGTACTGTATTGGTGTTTTTCTTTCTGACTTACTTCACTCTGTATAATAGGCTCCAGTTTCATCCACCTCATTAGAACTGATTGAAATGCATTCTTTTTAATAGCTGAGAAATATTCCGTTGTGTATGTATACCACAGCTTTCTTATCCATTCATCTGCCAATGAACATCTAGTTTGCTTCAATGTCCTGGCTATTGTAAACAGTGCTGCAATGAACATTTGGATACATGTGTCTCTTTCAACTCTGGTTTCCTCGGTGTGTATGCCCAGCGGTGGGATTGCTGGGTTATATGGGAGTTCTATCTCCAGTTTTTTAAGGAATCCCCACTGTTCAGAGAAGGAAATGGCAACCCACTCCAGTATTCTTGCCTGGAGAATCCCAGGGACAGAGGAGCCTAATGGGCTGCCGTCTATGGGGTTGCACAGAGTCGGACACAACTGACGTGACTTAGCAGCCACACTGTTCTCCATAGTGGCTGTACTAGTTTGCATTCCCATCAACAGTGTAAGAGGGTTCCCTTTTCTCCACACCCTCTCCAGTATTTACTGTTTGTAGACTTTTTGATAGCAGCCATTCTGACCAGTGTGAGATGGTACCTCATTGTTTTGATTTGCATTTCTCTGATAATGAGTGATGTTGAGCATCTTTTCATGTGTTTGTTAGCCATCTGTATGTCTTTGGAGAAATGTCTGTTCAGTTCTTTGGCCCATTTATTGATTGGGTTTATTTTTCTGGTATTGAGCTGCATGAGCTGCTTGTATATTTTTTATATTAATTCTTTGTCAGTTGCTTCATTTGCTATTATTTTCTCCCATTCTGAAGGCTGTCTTTTCACCTTGCTTATAGTTTCCTTCATTGTGCAAAAGCTTTTAAGTTTAATTAGGTCCCATTTGTTTATTTTTGCTTTTATTTTCATTACTCTGGGAGGTGGGTCATAGAGGATCCTGCTGTGATTTATGTCAAAGAGTGTTTTGCCTATGTTTTCCTCTAGGAGTTTTATAGTTTCTGGTCTTACATATAGATTCTTAATCCATTTTGAGTTTATTTTTGTGTATGATGTTAGAAAGTGTTCTAGTTTCATTCTTTTACAAGTGGTTGACCAGTTTTCCCAGCACCACTTGTCAAAGAGACTGTCTTTCCTCCATTGTATATTCTTGCCTCCTTTGTCAAAGATAAGGCATCCATAGCTGTGTGCATTTATCTCTGGGCTTTCTAGTTTGTTCCATTGATCTATATTTCTGTCTTTGTGCCAGTACCATACTGTCTTGATGACTGTAGCTTTGTAGTATAGTCTGAAGTCAGGCAGATCGATTCCTCCAGGAGGAACAAGTGTCTTTTAATTGCATAGCTGCAGTCACTGTCCTCAGTGATTTTGGAACCCAAAAAAATAAAGTCTGCCACTGTTTCCATTTTTCCCCATTTATTTGTCATGAAGTGATGGGACTGTATGCCATGATCTTCATTTTTTGAACGTTGAATTTTAAGCCAGCTTTTTCACTCTCCTCTTTCACCTTCATCAAGAGGCTCTTTATTTCCTTTTCACTTTCTGCCATTAGGGTGGTGTCATCTGCATATATCAGGTTATTGATATTTCTCCCGGCAATCTTGATTCCAGCTTGTGGTTCATCCAGCCTGGCATTTCACATGATGTACTCTGCATAGAAGTTAAATTAGCAGGGTGACAATATACGGCCTTGATGTACTCCTTTCCCAATTTTGAACCAGTCTGTTGTTCCATGTCCAGTACTAACTGCTGCTTCTTGACCTGCATACAGGTTTTTCAGGAGGCAAGTAAGGTGTTCTGGTATTCCCATCTCTTAAAGAACTTTTCACAGTTTGTTGTGATCTACACAATTAAGCAGAGATAGATATTTTTCTGGAATTTTCTTTCTTTTTCTATGATCCTACAGATGTTGGCAATTTGATCTGGTTCCTCTGTCTTTTCTAAATTCAGTTTGTACATCTAGAAGTTCTCAGTTCATGTACTGTTGAAGCCTAGCTTGGAGGAGTTTCAGCATGACCTTGCTAGTATGTAAAATGAGCGCAATTGTGTGGTAGTTTGAACATTGTTTGGCATTGTCCTTCTTTGCAAATGGAATGAAAAGTGACCTTTTCCATTCCTGAGGCCACTGCTGAGTTTTCCATATTTGCTGGCATATCAAGTGCAGCACTTTCATAGCATCATCTTTTAGAATTTGAAATAGTTCAGTTGGAATTCCACCACCTCCACCAGCTTTGTTTGTAGTTATGCTTTCTAAGGTCCACTTGACTTCACATTCTAGGATGTCTGGCTTTAGGTGAGTGATAACACCATCACGGTTATCTGGGTCATTAAGATCTTTTTTGCATAGTTCTTCTGTGTGTTCTTGCCACCTCTTCTTAATATCTTCTGCTTCCCTTAGGTCCATACCATTTCTGTCCTTTATTGTGCCCATCTTTGCATGAAATGTTCCCTTGGTATCTCTAATTTTCTTTAACAGATCTCTAGTCTTTCCCATTCTATTGTTTTTCTCTATTTCCTTGCATTGATCAATTAGGAAGATTTTCTTATCTCTTCCTACTATTCTTTGGAACTCTGCATTCAGATGTCTATATCTTTCCTTTTCTTCTTTTCCTTTTACTTCTCTTCTTTTCTCAACTATTTGTAAGGCCTCCTCAGACAACTATTTTGCCTTGTTGCATTTCATTTTCATGGGGATGGTTTTGATCACTGCCTCCCATACAATGTTATGAATCTCTGTCCGTAATTCTTCAGGCACTCTGTTTATCAGAGCTAATCCCTTGGATCTATTTGTCACTTTCACCATATAATCGTAAGGGATTTGATTGAGGTCATATCTGAGTGGCCTAGTGGTTTTCCCTACTTTCTTCAGTTTAAGTCGGAATTTTGCAATAAGGAGAAAGCCCTTACAGGGCTATTAATGTTCTTTCATTCTGGCCTTTTTTCATCAGTAAAGCCAGCCTATGATTCTAAAGCAGGAGTATGATTTTAGAGCAGGTGCGGTCTCTCAAAGGACTGTAAGGACTAGGACTACAGTGGAAATGAGGGTAGGGTGAGGGAGGAGGGCGAAATGCAGGTACAACCCTTAATCCAAGTACAGGGTATAATGGATGAGAACACATCCTGGACTTGGAATTTAGGAGAAGTCTAGTGCAGCCTCTACCACTAACACTGAGGGGCTTGAGAAAGTCACTTAATCCTCCGGCTTCCTAGCTCATGCATTTGTAGCAAACAATCTCACTGGTCCTTCTCAGAAGGAATGACAACCCACTCCAGTATTCTTGCCTGGAGAATTCCATGGACAGAGAGTCTGGTGGGATAAAATCCATGTGGTTGCAAAGAATGGACATGACTGAAGCAACTAATATTCCCAGAAGCAGATTAACATGCTTCACTCTGTCTCCCTTTCCCCTGTGCCTTCACTCCTGATACTAGAATATCTAACAGTGCTTTTGAGTGGGACAAATGTCCAGATTCTCAAATTTCTTATGTACTTACCACTAGAAAGTGGTAAGTAAATGCCTGAAAATGAAGTTTATAATCTGAAGATTTTCCTTCTTTGCTTCCCCTTTTTCACAATTGTTGTTCTTCTCAATGGAGAAAGAAAACAATATAAAGCATATGGGTCACAAACATTATAGGTTTAGCTCTTTCTCTTCAATTAGGCAGCCAGTAAGAAGATGCAGAGATGCAAATCTTTGTGAGACACTGATGGGGGTCTTTGGTCTTGAGGTTGAGCCCAGTGACCATGTCAAAAGTGTCAAAGGAATTTCAAAGGCAAAATTCAAGACAAAGAGGGCATCCCACCTATCCAGCAGCTTCCAATTTCCATGGGCAAACAGCTGAAGGGTTTCAGTACTCACTCAGACTACAATATCCAGAAAAAATTCATTCGGAACTTGTTCCTTCACCTACGAGGTGGCATTACTTCCACTAATTAGACCAGAAATATCACTTTGACAAGGTAATCTGTCCCAAGGGCTTTGCTCACCTGCACCCCTACCCTGCCAAATCTTACAAGCTGTACCAACAACCTGCCCCTCAAGAAGAAGGTCCATTACAGCCCCTCCTGCTCTGTAGGGTGGTATTCCCTTAGCCTTGGGTCTCAATAAAGTTTCCTTTAAGTTGACTGGAGCAGCAAAAAAAGGATTTCAGATTTAAACTATAACTTAACTATGGGGCTTCCCTGGTGATGCTAGTGGTAAAGAACCCACCTGCCAATGCAGGACACCTAAGACACGTGCATTTGAACCCTGGGTTGGGAAGATCCCCTGGAGGAGGGCATGGCAACCCACTCCGGTATTCTTGACTGGAGAATCCCATGGACAGAGGATCCTGGCGGGCTACAGTCCATAGGGTTACAAAGAGTTGGACATGACTGAAGCGACTTAGCAAGCCACATGCAAACCTTAACTATATCAGTAATCACAGTGAATGTAAATGGGCTAAATACTCTAGGCATAAGTCAAAGATTTCTCATTTATTTTCTTGTTTTAAAACTGCTTAAAAGTATGCTGCTTATGAGACACATACCACAAATAAACAGCAAGACTGAAGTATAAGGATGGGAAAAATATACAACATAAACACTAGCCAAAGGAAGTTGGTGTAGCTATATTGATATCAGAAAGAGTAGGCCACCGCTGCCGCCGCCGCCGGGAGCACCGCGCGCCTCGGGCTCCGCGCGCCGCCAGCTCCCGGCCCTAAAAAAAAAAAAAAAAAAAGAAAGAGTAGACTTTAAGATAATAAGTAGTCTTTGAGAATAAAGAAGGACATTTTATAATAATTATGAATTATTATATAATATTAATTAGTATAATAATAAATATTAGATCAATTATTATAATAATTGATCCAACAAGGATATCAAAATTGAAAATCTCTATCATATATAAACTGACAAAACTGAAAGGAGAAATTGACAGTTCACAATTACACTGTGAGCTGTTAAAGTATCTCTCCACTTTAAAGTATCTCTCCACTTTAACAGAACATAGAAAAGTCAGTAACTGTCTAGATATGAATGGATTATTAATAAATTTGACCTAATTTGCATACATACATCACTGTATCCACAGTTGCACAATCATGCTTTTCAAGTGTACAAGAAGGAATAAGGAGTGTAGGGATACTTGTTTCCAGAGAGTTCCATCACTTAAAGTACATCCAAAGAGGAAATACTCTGATAGAGAGACAGAATCTAACAGGTGGCACTCATAGATGTGTACATAGATATCTGAGATTGTTGCCAAAAGAATGAGCATATGGGAAGCCAGGTAAGAGGTATTAAAAGAAGGCATTCTTCCAGTAAAAGATTAGTCACAGGTTGGAAGAAATAAAGGGAGGAGGTGCAGTTCCCAACCCTTATAACCTTGTAGAGAGATACTGTACTCACAGTGAAAATCATCAGCCTATACCTGTATCAAACTATTCATTAATGATCATTTATTTATTTAATAATGACCTAACGAATGCCTATATTGTGCCAGGTACCATGAGAATGCTCAGTTATATAAGTAAACAAGACATAGGGCTCACTGTCACTGGTACAGATAGGTAAATAAGTGGGAAATTATGATCTGGTGAATTAAGTTCTATAAGAAAAATTGGTCTGGATTTAATTGGGTCCAACTATTAGAGCCAAATAAAAGGGAGCCCAGCTTGAGGAGTGGGCAGCTCTGCATCTGGAGTTAAGGATTCCAAAGGGAAGGGACAGAGGTAGATAGAGGGAATCAATAAAATGTATTTGGATAAGATCATCTTGAGAATATCCTGCATTTAGTACTGAGATTCTAGAAAGATGGGGGGAAGGGAAGCTTAACAAAGAGATAATGCAAAAATTCACCACTAAAAAAATTAAATAGCTCTAATCTACAGATGATATGTCTGAGGAAGCAAAAAAAGTGAAATACTAAAAAGTGTGCTTCTGTACATATAAACCATAAGAAACAGATAATAATGGATTATTCTGGAAAATGGGACTACAGAACAAGTGTGGACCATTGTAAAAATAGCCACGCTCATTTATAGCTTTTTGCATCAGGATTTGATTTGGCCTTGCTATTTGCTTTGATTGATAGAGAGCAGTTGGAGGGATAATACTGTGTGAGTTCCTGGTCTAGTTTTGAAGAGGCCATGTGGTTTTTGCTCTCACAATCTTAGAATGCTGAGACTGTCATGTGAGCAGGGCTAGCCTGAGGGAAGACAAGAAACATGCGGCCTGTCACTTTACTGGCCCTAGCTGATAGCCAGGCAGCCCCAACAATGGGCCAGGCTGCTGACTGTCAGCTGACCATAGAGGCATATGTCAGCCCAGCCAAGACCAGTAGAAGGAATACCCAGCCCATCCTAGCCCAAATCGTTGATTCATAGAACTGAGAACTAAATTCATTGTTGCTGTTTTTTTTTTTTTTAATTTAAATTTTTTGAATTGAGGTAAAAAACATGTGCTGTAATATTCACCCTCTTAACTATTTTTAAGTGTGCATTCAGTAGTGTTTACTATAATCACATTGTCACACAACAGCTGTCTAGAGCATGTTCATCTTCCCAAGTTGAAACTCCATACCAACTGAACAAAACTCCCCATTTCCCCCTCCCCACAGTCTCCTGTAACCACAGTCTACTTTCTGTGTCCATGCTTTTGACTAATCTAGATACCTCCTGTAAGGGAAATCATACAGCATTTGTCTTTTTGTGATGGGTTTATTTCACTCCACAAAGTTCATCCATGGTGTAGCATGTAAAATGGTCACTATTATAAGCCACTATATTTGAGGGAGGTTTATCATGCTGTAAAAGTTAACTGATATAAAAAGGATAGTCTCAAAGGGTTTGATTCATTAAGTCTGGGATAAAGACTTGAAATCTGGTGAAAATATTGGTTTAGATACTAGTTGGAGGAAATAGCAAGAGAAGAGACTTCAGAGTTAAACTACAAGCCACACAAGAGACTTGAGGACTAGGGTAAGTGCTGTGAGACATTGTTTGGGTCAGTGTTCCCTCAACTGCCCTTCAGAGTTGTGTCAATGAGTACTGTGTTCAGGATGAAAAAAGTTCTTTGGTTGAATATGTTGGGGAAATGCTGCATATATATTATATATAATTATATCATATTATATATTTTATATATTTATTATATGTAGAATATAGTCTAAGTAATATTGCTTCTGTTCAGTAGAAATATATTGGGAGCCCCATATATAACTCTAAAATTTTTAATAGCCACATTTAGAAAAATAAAAAGAAACAGGTAAAGTTAATTTAATAATATTTTATTTAATCTAATTGATCTATAACATCATTTTATCATGGGACTACTAATTTATATCAATTATATAAAAGTTATTTGGATATTTTACTTTTTTTTCCTTTATGAGTCTTCCGAAGCTGGTGTGTATTTCAGCTTAAATATATATCTCAGTTTGGATGAGCCATGTTTCATGTGCTGAGTAGTCACCTGTGACTCATGGCTACTATTTTGGACAGCCCATCTCCAGAGAGCCCAGCAGAAAGGCCAGGTTTGGCTCTTATGTTATAGGCTTGCTATTGGTTGGCTCTGATTGATTGCATTTTTGACTTAGGCCCTCCCCTTCTTCTGAGGGATGCTATAGGAGGCAACTGTCTATAAAATAGGCCTTGTGTTTACTGGGAAGATGCTCATCTTCCCGTTATACAGCGTTCTCTTTATGAAAATCCTGGGGAGACGTCTGTTTTTGTTCTTAGAATCTAAAATAGTTGGGCTTGTCTTGTTGGTTTGTTCTGATCTTTCAGACATTATATATTGTGTAACTAATTTCTTTTTCTATTTTTTACTGGCTACTAGAAATGTAGAATCAAATCTGTGGCCTACACACAGTATGAATATAGGATACATTTACCCAAATGTGTTCTGTTTACTACCAGTTTGCAAACCACTGGTGTTCTTCAGAGCATGTTTTGTGAGACACTGCAGCTGATTGGAACAGTCACTTGTCGATCCAAATGATAACACTGATACCGATTAAAAAAAAAACTGGTGACGGAGTGAGCAACTAGAGACAGCAGAACATGAGTGGGGCAGGTGAGCATCCATGGGCAGGAATAATGGGCAAGGTCTGAGCACCTGGTCCAATAGACTTCCTGCCTTCCATGTGGGTTCTCAGAGCTTCTAGCCAGGAGGTTTTTAAAGAACACCTTCCCTGGTGGCTCAGATGGTAAAGCGTCTGCCTACAATGTGGGAGACCCAGGTTTGATCTCTGGGTCGGGAAGATCCCCTGGAGAAGGAAATGGCAACCCACTCCAGTACTCTTGCTTGGAAAATCCCACGGACAGAGGAGCCTGGTAGGCTACAGTCCATGGGGTTGCAAGGAGTCGGACACGACTGAGCAACTTCACTTTCTTTCTTTCTAGCCAGAGCGTGGCCCACCTGTTTCTTGTTGTTGGAAATGGTGTCAGCTGCCTCCAGCTAGTCTGTGGTGGCCCAGATCGACTGGTTAGAAGGGAACCCCAGCAGCCAGCACCAGGCAGCCTTAGGAGTCCAGGGGCCCTGCAGCTGAGAGAGTCCTCACTTCCCTGGTGATTTTCCCAGGGCAGGACCCAGGACAGGCCACTCCCTCCAGCGGAGAATCCACCTTTGGATTCTGACCTTGACAGCTCAAGCCAACACAAGACGCCCCTACCGAGGTTTTGGGGGTGGGAGGCGGGAACTGCCAATCTTCAGCACTGGATCACCCAGTCTGTGGGTGTGGATGAAGAGCGCAGGTATCTGGGAGAATTGTGAAGGGCAGGAGATGTAAATCTCTGACACCTCCAACACGCTGTCACTTGTCTCCTTCTGGGAACAGGGATGGGGATTTCCTCACTGGGCTCCCCCACCCTTCCCGTCCAGTCCAGGCCAGCCATGACAGCAAACAGGCTTTCTTCTTCAACCTGTCAGCTACAAATTGGCACTTACCAAGAGCATTGCCAATGACTGAACAACAAAGGCATTTGCCATCTGCCTCTATGAAGATTGAACCCCATGTTCCTAAAGCTGTTGAGCTTCAACAATCCCTGAGGGAGTTCAGGGTGGAGTGAGGCACTCTGTGATCCAGGCAATCTGGTGGGACAGGTCTTTAGATAGTTGGATGTTTTTAGGAACAGATTTTATGATCTCAGTCCTTGCATCTCTTCATATCTAGAGAAGCACTAAATCCCTTCATGGTGACATCAGACCCTCATGACTAACAAAAAACCTTTTGTAAATTGAGTGCCTCATGGTATTGAACTCCCCCTTCACCAAAACCTTATATATTGACTTTCCTCCAAAGCCGCTTTAGAGCAGTCTCTCATCTGAGTTGCTGCCTCCCGGGCTGCAGTCCTCATTTTGCCCCAAATAAAACTTAACTCACAACTCTTTTTTTAGTCGACAAACCTAAGAGATTTGGGGCCCTCTGCCTCGGCCCGCGAAAGGGGAGTGATAGAAGATGTTGGGTGCGACACAGGTAGAAGAAAGGAGAGAGCGCCGAGGTGTCTGCAAGAGCGCTCGCCAGGGAAGCCACTTGGGGTCGCTCCGTCTGAGCTCCAGCGCCCAGGGCCCGAGGTGGGGAAGGGAGGGCGGGGGTGAGGGGGAAGAGGAGCAGCCGCTTTTACGGCCTGGGGCACGGGGTGGATCTTTCCTTGCAGGAGCGGGTGCTGGTGGTTCTCCGCCACACAGCTCTGGGCAACAGACTGCTCCACCCGGTCGCCTGGGGCAGCGCGGTTGGGTCACCACCTGTCGTTTTACTCCAAACCTCCTCGGCTCCCTCTTGGAGGTCCCTTCCCCGCCCCGAGGGCGATCAGTCAGGCGCAGCGTGATGACTTCAGATTCCTGGAAGGGGTGTGCTGCAATCAGGGAACCAGGTCCTAAAACACCGAGTGCTAACCCCCTGACCGCTCCACTTCGCTTTCCCCCTCAGGTTTGAGTGTGATCCAAAAATTGGAGCCTGGACTGGGATGAAGAGTGGCCTCAGGGTGTGGTTGGGCCAAAGGGCAGCATAGTGTGGGCTAAGATCACGGACACCTGAGTCATGCTGGCAGCTTTCAAAGCATTTTGCAGCCCTTTGACCTTAGGCAAGTCTCTCAGCCTCTCAGTGCCGGTTTCCAGTAAAGCTGGAATAATCACCATGACTACCACAGGGGGTCCTCACGGAAATCCAGAGATTTGATGTTTATTAGAGAGCTGAAGACCGGGCCTGTTCATAGAGTGCTATATAAATGTTGGTTAAATAAAGAAAGCAGCAGGAAGGGACTTGGAGAGAGCTCTGGGGGGAATACCAAGGGTGACTTCCTTCCTGGCAGAGCCAAAGCAATGAGATAAGGATCCATGTGTGTGGACTCTCCAGATGAAGACAGCAATCCAGACACATTACAGAAGGTTAAAGTGCAAGCCACGGGGATCACAGAGGGATGCGGATCTCTGGGCCAGAGGTGCTGTAATGGCTGTGAAATATGTCAGATCCACAAAAAATTAAGTTCAAGTTTTCCCTTTTTAGTTCGTATACAAAATGACTGGGTCCCCACTCTGTGTACATCTGGAATTTTCTTTTCTGCAAACTTATAAGGACATTCAGTTTACAGTGGAATATCCGATCAAAAGTTCTGAGTCCTTTCACATAATTTATCATCCAAACCCAGACACGCTTGAGATGAAAGGGGCATTAGAAATACATAATTTTTAAAAGCAACTATACTCCAATAAAAATTAATAAAATTCTAATGCCTATTAAAAAAAGAAATATGTAATTTTTGAAACGTTTACTTTTGCTCAGTGTTTTGCTATACAGATGAACTTAAATAGTTCTGTTAAAACTATTCGCAAAGATTTTTTTTCTAAAAAGTGAATATATATGCACAGTAAATAAATATTTAAAATTTCAAATTATTCTTGCTATATATTCACAAACATCAATAAATTTCTTAGCCGTATTTCTAAGTAAGGTGTTACTGGCATTTTTTCTGAAGAATAAAGATTTTTCAGTATGGTTTTGTCACGCGAGTGTATGTTTCCCGGTTCTTTGTCTCGTCACAACAAAGATTTGGAGCAAGGGACATTAAAGCCCTTGGCACGTCACAGCTCTCAGGTCTTGGAAAAACCGTGCTACAGCTCTTAGGCAAATCAGTGTTACAGCTCTATTTTATTTAGAAGATAGCAGGAGAATCCAAGACTCAAAGAGAAGAGAGTGGAGGAGTGCGAGGGGAGGTGGGGAGAGAGAGAGAGCAAGCGCTGGAGAGCAAGAGAGAGTGCGTGGGCTCAGGAGCGCACAGGCACTCTGGAGAGATAGTCTGAGAGAAAGCGCTTTGGCTCCTCCTTTTATATGTTTTTTCCTCCACCTGGGCCTGCCCTATGCAAATTGGGCTTAGCCAGGAGTGCTGTTTGTTCTGTTTGTTCTGCCTGAAGTCTTCACTCTGGTCCTCGGACTTTCCTTGTCTTTTAGCCACCACCATTTTGGACTCCTTTTCCCTATTCTACCTACCTAACAGTTTTATTATGTTTTATAATGTTGCTTGAAATCTTTAAAATTGCTTTTCATGGTTAATCATTTCAAAGATGTTGATACCTTTGATGTGAGATTGATAGGACTGCCACAGCAAAATGCCATTCTAGATGGCTTATACAATAGAAATTTATTTCCTCGTAGTTCTAGAGGCTAGAAGTGTGAGCTCAAGGTATCTGCTGGGTTGGCTTCTTCTGAGGCCTCTCTCTTTGGTTGATAGATGCCCATCTTCTCCACGTGTCTTCACATGGTCTTCCCTCTGTTTGTCTCTGTGTGTGTGTCCTAATCTTTCATAAGGAAACCAGTCATGTTGGATTAGGGGTCACCCTAACGATCTTGTTTTACCTCAATTACCTCTTTAGGGCCTTATCTCCAAGTACAGTCACAGTCTGAGGTACTTAGGGTTAGCACTTCAATATATGCATTTTGGAGTGATAGAATTCAGTCCATAATAACTCTACTGATTTTTCTTTGTAGGCTAGAAAATTTTTAATTGAGGAAAACTCTCCTTAAAGATGCTCAGAGGAAATTCTGCTAAATAGGTATGTTTGTACTCAGTCAGTCGTGTCCAACTCTGTGATCCCATGGACTATAGCCCACCGGGTGCCTCTGTCCATGGAATTTTCCAGTCAAAAATATTGGAGCGGGTTTCCATTTCCAAGGGATTCTTCCTACCCAGGGATTAAACTGTGTCTCTTGCATCTCCTGCATTGGCAGTGTATTCTTTGCCACTGAGCCACCTAGGAAGCCTGCTAAATGGGGGATATTCTCAGTGGGGGATATTCTCAATTCTGGTTTTTTCTATTAAAATGTTTTAATATTATAATGCTAATATTTTAACAGATGCTATCTTTTTGCTTCCATCCACAGAAGATTTCTTCAACAACTATCTTCATGACTCCTTCGAATGTTTCCCCAAACTTAGGTGCAAGATTGTACACCTCTTCAGAATACTTCTTGTATACCTCTCATCTAATTAGCAATAAATATATCCAATTAAAAATCATACTAAAAATAGCTCTATCAAAATGGTCTTCTTTACAAATTGAAATATTTGTACAATATTGTACAATTTGAAATATTTACAAATTGAAATATTTCTTACAAATTGAAATATGTCTTTGAAATATTTCAAAATTTTAAAATTTCAAAATTGTATGTTATATACATTTGCGCACTTCTTGTTTAATTTGTTCAGTGCCTCTTTCAGAGTCTTCTTATTTGCAAAATTCTTTTTTGATAATATTAACTTATGAAAACTTCAAACATTAAAATGTTTTAGAGCTCTCCATTAAATACTTTGTTAAAACATTTATAACCAGTTGGGGAAAAAATGCAACCAAAATGCAGAAGACATACAGATTTTTTTTTAAGTTCAGTACCACTGTGGAACACTTTGAGTTAATTAAGAAATAATTCTTTAATGGTTCAAACATTTCTAAAATCAAACAGAAAATAGGCAGCAAAGAGAAGTTTGTACTGTCACATTGATGTATATTTTCTTGATTCAACATCAGCATTGTCTAAAAAGTTATAGATCAGTTACTCTTTACATATAAAAATATTTGAAAATTTTATAACTTTTATCTTGAATGATAGAATGTCACATTTTAAAACACATTAGTGAGTGATTTGTGACTTCAGCTAAATCCCAGGACATTTCTGTTCTGTAGGGTTTTTTAAATTTAAAAAGAATATTTTTTTTTACATAATGTTGTTTTCCACTGATATTTAAATTCATCACCACAAAAATAATTTTTAATGTTTAACTTTTAAAGTGAATTTACAATAGCATTTACAATAATGTCAGATGTTTCACTTTTGATGAAATAAACCACAAAAAGCTTTACTTTGATTTCATGAACTAGGTGAAAAAATTCAACTATTATTAGAATTAACTTATGTGATTTTCTATATAATGCATCGGATTACATCAATATAAATTTGGTATTGTGTAAAAGCTTGTGAATTTATTCTGCAAACAGAGTTTGACTTTAATAATTGTGTGCACACACACACACACATACATACACAGTAGAAAAAGAAATGAATTTGGTACTTCTGTTCTTATAAGAAAAGTGTTCTTATATTTACCTAAACTGACATATTATGCTTCACCAAGTGATATAAAATACCTTTAGTAACTACCTCTGTTAAGTAATCAAATTTAAGTAAAATCTTCTTAAACTAATTAGTAATTTAGAAATAGATGGTGATGCTTATTCAGCAGATTTGTGTCTTCTGGTTTTCATGCAATACTCAACAACCCTATGGTAGACAGTTAATGTCAACTAACATCTTACACAAGTCATACATTCATCTCAACTTTCTTGGAGTATGAAAATTCAGTACTTAATTTTTCATTATATAGTCACTTTAATTGTATATAGCTTATTGCTAACAAAAGCAGTTACTTCAAAAATAGAAAGTGTTGTCAGAGAATAAAATAAGTGGTTGTAGATTTATTCCACACAACAAATAACAAACCCTGTAGCAAGAGCATTCAGATTACTCTCTACAAGTTCAATGGTGTGACTGCTTGATTTCTCCTGTTCGTATTTCACATAATTCTAACCTGTATTTTCCCAAACTTCCCACTGATCCCATGTTGGTGACCTGATAATTTTATGCATCTTGCAGGCCATGGTGGGCACAGCACAGTAGTTGGCCCACCAAGGAGCCACAGTATCAAGACCTCCCCCTCTAGTTGGGCTGCTGCTGCTGCTGCTAAGTTGCTTCAGTCGTGTCCAACTCCGTGTGACCTGACTGATGGCAGCCCACCAGGCTCCACCACCCCTGGGATTCTCCAGGCAAGAACACTGGAGTGGGTTGCCATTTCCTTCTCCAATGCGTGAAAGTGAAGTCGTTCAGTCGTGTCTGACTCTTCGTGACCCCATGGACTGCAGCCTACCAGGCTCCTCTGTACATGGGATTTTCCAGGCAAGAGTACTGGAGTGGGGTGCCATTGCCTTCTCCACTCTAGCTGGGCAGACCAGAGGAAATAGCTGTCCTTAGCCACTTCCATCTAAGCACATGCTCATTTGTCAGTGAGCATCTGCAAGTGGTCATTGTAAGAGGCAATAATTTAATCTTTGTCAGAAAAGAACAGGGCTTCCCTGGTGGCTCAGATGGTAAAGAATCCGCCTGCAATGTGGGAGACCTGGGTTCAATCCCTGGGTTGGGAAGATCCCCTGGAAGAGGGCATGGCAACCCACTCGTATTTTTGCCTGGAGAATCCCCATGGACAGAGGAGCCTGAGAGGCTACTGTCCATGGGCTCGCAAAGAGTTGGATACAATAGAGCAACTAAGCACAGCACCACCTGGAAAAGAACCAGGAAAAGAGAGATGGGTTATCACCAATGAACATTTAGATTTAACCGTGTGTACAGACGACGGCAGAAATTGGAAGTAATATAAAGTGGAGGTGTGTCCAATCCATTCCAGATAACTTTGCTATGGCTAGTAAAAAAAATTTTTTAAGTAAAATTTTGAAACCAGTAGAACTTATTAAATCAACAGGAGGCAAGGACAATAGTTGGCAACCAGGACTATCCCAGACAAACTGAGATGGATAGAAACCCTGCTAATTTTCAGCTGATGAGATGGGAAGGAAAGAAATTAACTTCCAGGGGTTCTGCTTGTTGTTTACACTGGTTTTGTCCAAAGAGCACGATGCACAGAACCACCCTTCCCTGGCCCCAAAAACGAGCTGGTTAGTGTGGAAGCTCTTCCTGGCTTGGTGAGCTGCTGTGTTCCTCAGCTCCTTGGAGCAGGGGCCATGCCACCCTGGAGATGTCAGGAGCGAGATCTCCCACCCCTGTTATAATGTGCATTTTCATTTTCTTTGTGCTTTCCCTTAGGGAACTGAAGGTACATTTAGGTGTGTTGTGGAAATGAAGATGATGAACTAATTTTTTTTAAGTGAGCTAATTTAGAAATCATGCTGATGAACTTTATTCCTAGGCTCACAGGTGTGGAAGTGGAGTCTGTGGACTGTCCTGCAGTTGGCTATCACGCTCTGTCCTCAAACAAGTATGGTTTGCTTGGGTTGTATAGCCCTGGAGTCTGGAGATGAGTAAACCTGGTGAAAGAAGAGTTTCCTGAAGGAGAAGATATAGTAAATTAAGTGTTCTGAGTTCAGCCACTTTTCTAGGTCCTTTTGCAAGACCATCTGGAGGCATACTTATGAGAAAGAACATGGATCTGATCTCTCTTTCCTCCTAGACCTTCCCAATTCCACTCCCCTTCTGCCTCAGGAGGAGCCCAGAGCTCCAGAACTTCCCACAGAGATGTTCAGAGAGGTCCCAGTCACTATCCCTCCTCTCCCAGTCCCAACCTCTCCAGCCATCTAGGGAGCAGAAAGGCAGGACTTCTCTTTTACATGCAGGAGAGTATCACACAGACATAAATCAAAGCAGACACTTGGCATTCTGAGGCAAAACTTCCATTTAATCATCATTCTGTTCCTAGAGTCCTCGGTGGACCCCACAAGGGGATAGCTTAAGCCCAGTTACCGCAAGAGCAGCTTGTGTCAAAGACCAGGCCTGTCTGACAAGCCTCCTCATAGGTATGTCCATCCATGCAGTTGTAGAAGGCATGCTTGCTGGTGGGGCTGGGATAGAGACCATCAGACTTTTTGGCACAGAATCCACTATCATCAGCACTGCCAGTCTTGGGAGCTTCAGTGTTTGTGGAGGAGCCCACAGTAGAGGTGGGCACTGTGCAACCTGAGAGAGTAAGTAAAGGAACCCATAGGTGCTAGAGTGGTCTTTCCCAGCACAAGTGTCATGTCTGTAGTGTCACTGGGGGTTCTGTTATCTGAACCAGTGGTTACATGCTCCGGGCCTGAATCAGTGATACGCAAGTTCATAGCCGGGCTCTGGCATGAGCTCAGTGACCACAAACAAATCATTAACTTCTCTGAGCCTCAATTTCCTCCCTTTACTTGTATTAGAGACACTAATCTTAGAATTACTCTGTGAAGCACTTTCCAGTGTGTATGGTATATAAAATAGTAAGTGCAGCACAATTATTAGTTTTGTTTTTAGTTTAAGGAGAGAATATGCTTATTTATTACCTCCATCACTTAAATGCTTGCCCAGATACTATGTTCCATGTGTACTAAGTTGCTTCAGTCATGTCTGACTCTTTTACGACCCTGTGGACTGTAGTCTGCCTGGCTCCTCTGTTCATGGGGATTCTCCAGGCAAGAATACTCCAGGGGATCTTCCTGACCCAGGGATCTAACGTGGGTCTCTTATATCTCCTGCATTGGCAGGTATGTTTTTTACCACTAGCACCAGCTGGAAAGTCCATACCTCCCCACCAAAATCCTACAGAGTGGAGGAATTTTAAAAATCATTTTATTCATGTCAGCTAAGGTGAGAACTGAGATTCAAAACCAGTTCTGTCTTGAGCACAGAGCCTGTGCAATGCCAACTACACTAATACCTTTCTTTTTAAACCACTTTATTAGGTATGACTGACATTGACTCATTGGAAAAGACTGATGCTGGGAGGGATTGGGGGCAGGAGGATAAGGGGACGACAGAGGATAAGATGGCTGGATGGCATCACCGACTCAATGGACGTGAGTTTGAGTGAACTCCAGGAGTTGGTGATGGACAGGGAGGCCTGGCGTACTGCGGTTCATGGGGTCACAAAGAGTCGGACATGACTGAGTGCCTGAACTGAACTGAACTGACATATAAAAAACTGTTAATGCACACAACTTGATGAGATGGAGATAAGTACGCATCATGGTTACCACAATCAATGCCATAAACATGTTCATCCCCTCCAAAAGTCTCCTCTCACCTTCTTTATTATTAACTTTTACAATAAGAGCACGTATCATAAGATCTACTCTTTTAGCAAACTGTAAAGTATACAATAAAGCATTGTTAACTATAGTTACTGTTTCTACAATAGATCTCCAGGATTTATCCATATTGTACAACTGAAACACACCCTTTGACTAATACCTCCCTAGTTTTTATGTTTAAATAGACTAATTACGCCTGGTCTCCAAGAGCACCTGTAAGGATAACTTGAAATTTGAAAGAACCGGCAGACCTGACATGGTCCATCAGTCAGCACTGGCTGTCCCCATGGTTTCCTGCCCCCCACCCCAATCTTGCTTCTGCTTTCTGCATGTGCCCTGGACCTTATGTTAGGGGCAAAATTGTATCCTGAGACCAATTGTAACTCTGCTCCACTCTCAGAAAAAGGGCCAGTTGGACCCCTTTAGAGTTGTCTTTTTTTCCATCCCTTTCCTCATCATCTAACTTTGGCATCCCTTCCTTGGCTTGTCTTCTTTACTCCACATAGTTCCTAGGGCTGGAGCTGGACAGATGAGAACAGAAACAAGGTGTTTGTGGTCCCCTCCCTACCCAGGCTCCCGGATGTTCTCCAGGGGCTCCCAGAACAGCTCTACAAGAAGAATTCTTGGGAACAGTGATGGACCTTTCGTAAGGGCAGCCACCCAAGGGCTGCCCCATAGCAGCCATCTGAGTCTTTCTTTCTGAGTCACAAATGCCAGTGCCCATGGACATGCTAGGACAGGTGGAAGATCTGAAGGAGGCTTCCTTTGAGGCCAGGCTGAGGGGAGCACTGGATAGTCTTTTTTTCCTCCTTAACCATGTCCAGTTTGTCATCCTGTGGATGGTGAGAGGTGCATCACTACTCACCAGGAGTGGAGACGCCAAGTGCAGACTTGAAGGTGTGCATGAGAGGGTATTTGTCTTGTCCACAGAAAGTGCCTGTGAAGTCATCCAAGCCAGTGTTCCAGACCATGGCCCCCCAACCTGTTCTTCAGCAGCCACTGGGCCTGTGGGAGAGAATCAGGGGGACTGTAGGGTGGCCTTTGCACAAGCACAGGGAGTGACTCCAGCAGAATGACAGGGAAGGCCATGATCCAGCCATGGAGAGGAGGGAATGGAAAATGGCTTTCCACGGGTACTTTGAAGGACTCATGGACATAGCTGTGGACAGGGAGAGATTTTAGGACTACCAAGTCAGGGAGAATGAGTCTTACCTGTGCTCTCTGTATTACCAGCCACCTTCTGAGAAGCCTTGTCTGAAATGGAGCTTGAGTGGGTTGCAGTGGCAAAAGATACACAGGGCCCTTCACATGGCAAGTGTCTGGGCAGAGAGACAGAGCTGGTGATTATGAGGTATAGAGTGAAGGGCTTTGGGTCTGATAAACAGTAACCATCCAGATGAGAGCATGAAAGGCCAGTGGGCAGATGCCTAATGGCCCCATGGATCTCTCATCTCCAGATTTTGGGTTCTTCCTGCATGAAGTTACTGTAAGCAGGAGCAGAGGAGAGGAAGGAACTCAGATCTACTCCGTGGTTCTGTGGCAAGAAGAGTGTCAGAGAGCTGGATCAGGAGTAGAGTTGTAGAGTTGAGGAGGGCAGGGGGTCAAAGGGGAGAGTTCAGGAAGGGGCATGGGGGCCGGGTATGGGAAGGGGGAGGGGCTGAGGGAAGGGAGGAAACAGCTGCAATTGCTGAGGGGCAGAGGGGCTGTTCCAACTGCTGGGCTCTGCAGCTGGGTCAAGACCTTGGGGCCACTTTGGGTTTTGCTTTTCCTCTCTTTGGTATTTTCTTGTACTAATTCCAATATACTTGGAGGGGAGGTTCCCTGCCTCTCCCAGGTGTACAGAAGGT
This sequence comes from Bos indicus x Bos taurus, assembly GCF_003369695.1. Taxonomy (NCBI): domain Eukaryota; kingdom Metazoa; phylum Chordata; class Mammalia; order Artiodactyla; family Bovidae; genus Bos; species Bos indicus x Bos taurus. The sequence goes on from NC_040078.1 coordinate 32,286,642, forward strand.
AGGGTTTGGAGGGACTTACCTTGATCATGAAGCTCTTGGGGTTGGCATATCCAATCTACTAATTCCCCTGTAGGCATAGGGCACCTCCTGGGGGGCATTCCACACTTCAGTGGCTCCTTTCAGGAGGGAGCAAACCTGGGGCAAGAGGAGCAATCACGGCTCAGATGGACCTGGCTCTGCCTGGCTCATGTCTCCCTCTCCCTCTCTTTCTTTTCTGGAATACACTCCCACCCCACCCACTCTTTACTGGAAACAAGAGTGCATGGCTCCCATTTCACCCAGGTTCCTTGCTCTTCCTCCTGTGGGTGGCACAGTGGAAAGGGCACTGGCTGGGAAGATGAGGCCTGAATTCCTGCCATTCCTGGGTGTGCCAATACCCATATGTGCATAAGGAACAGGGCAGCTTCTTTGTGCCTTGTGCCCCAGTTACCCTTTGAATCTAGCTTATTTGTTCCTTTATTTGAAAGAATATTTGTCACAAAAGAGCCAACAAGGGGATGCTAATGCATAGTGGTTAGGGTCTGACATGCTGGAGCTAGACAACCTTAGTTGGAATCTTAGCTTGGCCACTTAGTAGTTCTGTGACCTTGAGCAGGTTTCTTAATCCCCCTGTGCCTCCCTGTCTTCTGTGTAAGATGATTAAATCCATCTCACCATTGTGAGTGTTAAATAGGATAATATATAAAAATCATTGACAACAGAGCTGGCTATCCATCTGGACTTGGTAAATGTTAACCATTACTAGTATTAATCATGCATATTTACTCTAAAAGATTAAAATTTAAGATATTTTATTAATAGTTTACCCTTCCCTCCCCACCACATACACTCAGAGCAGGCAACATGGGGTACCCTGATTAGAAATCAAAGAATAAATTCTCTCTTTTTTGGAAGTATTTTTACCCTTTAGGACAGAGAGTCAATCTCCTTGGTCCTCCCAGCCCTCTGGGACATTACCTCAAAGTAGGCAAGAGTCCCTGCCTCCTGAGTGTAGGCTCTGGCAGCCCCCAGGCCAGAGGTGGGACCATCCAGGCCACGGTTGGCAGGGTTGGTGAGAGTGAAGGTACTGGCATAAGCCCCAAAGCCCACCATCAGTTTCTCAGCAGGGCATTTTGGTTTTTCCAGTAGTTCATTGCATAATCTTAGAGGAAAGGTAAGGAAGATGTTTACTAAGAAGCAGCTAAGCTTGTGCCCAGAGGCCTGTGGAATAGTCAACACTTTCTACTCAGTTTCCCAGCCACTTTGGACATAGACTCTTCCATAACCCAGCCTCATAGAAGGGAAAGGTGTACCCTCCCTTCTGGAACTGGGTGTTATAGGCACCCTTGTTAAGAGGTACATTATGTAGGTAGCAGGGCTCAGTGTCAATTAGGAATGAAATGTTCCATTATCCTTCTTCCCCTCATACTAGACTTGGCATTTGGGATGTAACTGGAGTTCAGTCATGCATCCTCTCATTTCCACAACTGGCAAAATATGGCATCTCAGAATGTTTAAGCATAGGGTTTTCCCCTGGGAGACTTTCCCATGCCAATTTTAAAGTCTCTGGTTGAATTCTGCACTGAAATCACATCTAATCAATTTATACATCTACTAATCATTAAGAAGGTTTATTATATAGCTACCTATGCCATACAAGTCAGGAAGATCAATCTTATAGAATCGGGAGAAAGTGGATGAAAAGTGAGGAAGATTAAGGGCAAGATAGATCATGAAATGTATTCTTAACATCAGTGAAAATGATAGTTATATTTTTTCCCCAATGTTTGGGATTATCCCAAACCACAGTGCTGCTTCCTCTGGTGTAAAAGATAAATGAGTACAATTAATCATAGGCATAAGGAAGTAGGCAACATGAACTGAGTTAAGAAAGCTTATCATCTTCATCTTGTCCATAAAGCTTCCTCAGGCTCCCTTTTACTCCTTGGCCAGAGATCTCAAGACTTGGTTGAAAATATCCATCAGAGCTGGTTGGCCCAAATCCTCACTTACCACACTAAAGTATTTGTTGTCTCCCTTGTCGTAGGGTCCTAAAAACAAGGGGCTGTCCTCTCCTGTGGAACCATCCCAGGAGACCCTAAGGTTATAGGTCATCACATTGATGGGGTCCATGTACCTTGGGAAGTGGGGGGTAGGATACAAGAGAAGAAAAATGACCCAAGGAAAATAATACTCTCCATCCTACTTCCCCTAAAGGTCCTAGTCCCAACTGAATATGGTTTGTAATCATGTCATGAAGGATTATGCTTTAGTATTCTTTACTCCATTCTGTCTCACCTTTATTTGAAAAGTTGATATATAGAAGACGCACAATCTATAACCAATAACTCATTGCACTCAGACCTTCAGGTCTTATAGAAGTTTGAAACTCAACTAACTTTTCCAAGTAGCCTTTTGTCATTAAGAATTTTGACTGGCTTCCCATGTCTCTCTCAGGCTTTGAGATCATCTTATTCTTTTGGGACAGAGCCTTCTCTCTCCAGGGTATCTGAGCATTAGCCAATCTATGGGGGAGGTCTCAGGGTTAATTAGCTCTGAACTTGGGCCCACAGGCCTGGAGGTTACTTACTTTGAATTTCGGGGATCTGATAGACAGTCTCAAGGGTACCTTTGCCAGCTGACATAGCCGCAGAAATCAGCAACCTGGGCTTGTTGCTCTGGGTGACTTCGTGCCCAAAAGCCTCATACATTTCCTATGAGACAGAGGAAAGATCAAGCTTTACTGGACTGAAGTTACAAGGCGTTCATTTGACATTTGGTGGCATCCTACTCCAGTACTTTTGCCTGGAAAATCCCATGGATGGAGGGGCCTGGTAGGCTGCAGTCCATGGGGTCGCCAAGAGTCGGACACAACTGAGTGACTTCACTTTCACTTTTCACTTTCATGCTTTGGAGGAGGAAATGGCAACCCACTCCAGTGTTCTTGCCTGGAGAATCCCAGGGACAGGGGAGTCTGGTGGGCTGCTGTCTATGGGGTTACACAGAGTCGGACATGACTGAAGTGACTTAGCAGTAGCAGTGCTGGGGTATAGTGATGAATAAAATAGTTTCTGCCCTGGAGGAGCTTTTTTGGAGGAAGGTATAGATAAGTAGACAGTCAGTTAAAATACAGCCTGGTAAGAGCTATGATCAAGGAAGGAAAAACTTCAAAGAGAACTCTGATGAGAAAGTTAAGGGATACCTAAACTGATACCTGAAATCTAGAGACAACCTGTGTCAGAGAATTTTAGAGCACTTGACGTCTGGATGAGACTGAGTAATCTGGGAGTGATTCTGCCTTGAATACAAAGTCTTACCCCTGGGTCCCGAAGTTCCAGCCTCCACCAGATATCAGGGTTTTCAGTTCTGTATTGCTGGAGATAGGAAGATTCCAGTGTAAATGAAATTCCCCAGGGAGAGTGAAGTCATCTGCTGACCACCCTCTTATCCCACACCTGAGCAGCCCCAGGTTTGCCCTATTACCAGTCTATGCTCTTGTGCTGGGAGCAAAGCTCTCTGTAAGAGCAAGGTACTCTCTTACTGGGGCTTCCCCAGTGGCTGAGCAGTAAAGAATCCGCCTGCAATGCAGAAGACACGGGAGTCGTGGGTTCGATCTCTGGGTTGGGAAGATCCCCTGGAAGAAGGCATGGCTACCCACCCTCACATTCTTGCCTGGAGACTCCTATGGACAGGGGAGCCTGGTGAGTTAGAGTCCACAGGATGGCAAAGAGTTGGACACAACTAAAGTGACTTAGCACACATGCACTCTCTTACTATAGGTACCTCCAGGACACAGTATTAATTAATACTCATTGAACAGATTCCTGTTTCTGGCCCTGAGAGTGGGCTGATGGATTCTGCTTTGACAGGAAGCTTCAGGGGAAGACAAGGCAGGCCATCCTAGGGAGGATGAAAGACTCTAAAAGCAGTCCCTTAACACAGATGGTAGGTGGGCTGGAGTTGTCGGGACACACAAGACTGGAAAGCTGAAAGTCTGAGTCTTGTAAAGGAAACAGCAGGGAATAGGGGCAGTAGAAGTGTCTACAGTTTACTAAATGCTTACCAAATGCCAGGCATGTCACACGCACTGCTCCTGTCACACTTATAATCAGGCAGGAACTATTAGTCTCACATTGCCCTCTAAGCAATATTCAGAAAAGTTAAGCAATTTGTTTCACATCACCCAGCTACCAAGGCTGGCAGAGCAGGATTCAAACCTAACTCCTCTATTCCATGGTGACTCCCAGCAGGCACCAGGTCCTTTGAGCTTGATCTTAAAACCTACCCACTGATTCCCAACTGGACCAAAGCGTCAATTAACCTATCTGATAAACTGGCCAAGCATTCCTGGATTCTGCCACTTACTAATTGTATGGTCTAAGGAAAACCTCTATATGATACAGTGTCCTCAATTTAAAATATCTGTTAAAACTTTGCTTCTGTTCTGAAGGTTACATTAAAAAAAAAATGAAAAGCACTTAGCATAAAGCCTGGCTCACCCAATTCATAGGTAGTCACCCAATAAATATGCCATGTATTTAATTGGCATGAGAGCCATCTTAAGTTAAACTGGTAGCTAGCTCATAGGGTGGTGTGGGACTTCACTGCAATGCAGCAAACTCCAGGAACTGTACTCACAATGAATCCCTTGTAGGTAATACCTTGTGGGACCTATAGAATATGATGCAGAGGGTCTGCTAAGAAAATAATCTAGGCAAATGACAGCAACCTGCCTCCCCTGGGGAGAGTGATGTTAACAACTCTGCCAATGAAGCATGAGGGTGATTGCAAACAGGACTCAAAGACTGGGCATTCTGATACTGGTATCTTTAAGGACTTCTGAAAGGCTTCCAACTCAGCCCAGAGCCCAAGCACAGAACTCACTAGTGCTTGAGTCTGTTAATGCTGGCATAGAGTGTCTCATCATTCCACTCGATGGTTGTGATCTGGTAGTTGGTCATGCCAGCAAAAGCATAGATGATGTGTGTGCAGAGGCAAGGGTCCACATTCTTGGACATGTAGCAGGCAACCCCAGAGCAGTACTGGCTCCAGTTAGTGAAGTAACAGACAATTTTGGTGGCTGTGCCTGGATTGGCAGGGAAATAAGAGATGGTCCCTGCCCTGACTAATGTCCCTTGTACCCAGGGACCCCTGATACTCTGCATCCATGGGGCACTTACCCAGCTGCAGCAGGAGGGCCAGCCCTAAAAGGAAGACAAGAGATAAATAGCAGGGTCATTATTTCCCTGGCTGGCCTGGGACAGCACAGAGCAGTAAAGTGAGAAGGGGAGTTGGGGCCTGCTGTAAGTCCTTTCCCAACATGGACCCCTGCGTGATGCTTTCAAGGAAGGTGGCTAAGGTAGGCATTCGGTGAGCTACCTGAAAGCTCAGATGATAGTGAGCAGTTCAGGAACTAGCTGTTATTTACCTGCTATTTATTCAACAAAGTCATATCAAGTACTGGTTTGTTGTTCAGTCTCTAAGTTGTGTCTGACACTTTCGTGATCCCATGGACTGTAGCCCACCAGGCTCCTCTATCCATGGAATTTCCCAGGCAAGAATACTGGAGTGGGTTGCCATTTCCTTCTCCAGGGGTTCTTGCCAACCCAGGGATTAAGCTGGCATCTCCTGAGTCTCCTGCATTGGCAGGCGGATTCTTTAGCCCTGAGCCACCAGGGAAGCCCAAATATTGGCTACTGTAAACAAAAAGAAAAATTAGGCAAGCTCCCTGCCTTCAAAGAACTCAGAACCTGGTGGGAAATCAAACCTATAAGCACAATCAAACCTCAGTGCAGTGCAATGACACAAGCAATAAAACTGGGATATGCAAAGTATTATAGAAAACAAATCAGGGAAGACCTCCCCAAGAGAGATAATATTTGTAATGTTCTCTGTGTTTCCTCTAGGTTTCTTCGGGATTTGTGCTTTCTTCTCCCTGTGACAGGGCTTCCCTGGAGGCTCAGACAATAAAGAATCTGTCTGCAATGCAACAGACCAGGGTTTGATCCCTGGGTCGGGAAGATCCCCTGGAGAGGGGAATGGCAACCCACTCAAGCATTCTTGCCTTGGGAATTCCATGGACAGAGGAGTCTGGTGGGCTACAGTCCATAGAGGTCCAAAGAGCTGGACATAACTGAGAGACTAACACACACACACACACACACACACACACACACACACACACCCCTATCTCTGCATGAATTACACTGAAGGCACTAGTTTATTGGTCTGCCCACTAGACTATGAACTCCCTGAGGGCAAGGACTGTGCTTACACTGCTGAAACTCCACTACCCAGTCCAGTGTTTGGAACATGATCTACTCTCTATTAACCTGTGTTGAATGAACAGACTCGAAAGATAATCCAAAGTGGTGGAGAAGAGCATAAGAGACAATAAAGGTGGAGAAGGGGTGGGCAGGCAAAGGTCACTTCTGGTAGCACTGAGAACTAGAACTCACCTTTTCCAGAACAAGCTTTGCTCTACTTCTCAACTAAAATGATGGTCTTAAATTTTATTTTCATCCAAGCTATTAATACCTAGTCATACCCAGGATGAGTCGTTGTGCCTGGCCCAGTGGCCAGTCTCACTGGGCTCCTATCCACAGTCTGGGCATCATCTCTGGGGGTGAGTTAGCACTGGAGGAATTGCATGAGCTCTTTTAGATCTTGTCTGCCTTCCTCCTTAGAACCCTCACACCTGTCCCCAGAGTGTTCATTCAGAAAAACCTCTGCCTCATCCATTTTTTTTTTCTGCTAATTGTTCCTGTTAATTAATCTTAGTCCAGTCTATGCACTGAGCTCCTTCTGTGGTTGGCAGAACATTGGGATCAGAATGGCTAGCCCAAGTCTTTTCATCATCCTACATGAGGAAATGGCCTTGTCCTCCTACACCAGAAAGATCCACTTTCTTTTACCTCTGAAGCTCTTGGGTGGTCACTTAGTCCTTCCCTCCTCCCTCTTTCCCTCTTCTTCCCTTCCTTCCCCACTATGTTATGAACCCAAAGAAGCTTCCAGAGAGAAAGGGGACAAGGAAGCCTTGGAAGAGAGCTAGGGTAGAGACAGAGTAAATGGAGGAGAGGAAGCCGGTACTTTGAAAGCTCAGCTGGGCCTCCTGGGACAGACTCACCACCAAGAAGCAGTAATTTGCCATTTTAATGGAAAGTGCTCCATGCGAGTTCCAAGGCTGAATGGGCACTTGACAGCTTTTTATAGGTAGCACTGCAGACCTTGCCACCACATACCTGGCTCCCCTCAGCAAGCAAGGTGGCAGCCCAGAAATAAAGGGACATGAGGGGTCACATGGTTCCCATTTACTCTCTGAATCTTATCTGTGTTTTCCTTCTTAGACAATCAACCCCAAGACACAATGGAGACTTGGTAGGAACAACCTTAAAAGGTTATTGACTGAAGATACATTTAGGAAAATGGCTTACCTGGCACAGGAATAAAGCAGGCCTTGGGTTCAAAGTCACTACAGGTCAGAGTGGGCCCCACAGGTCAAAAGGGACCATCTGGACTCTAGAGGAGGAGTGTGGACAAGCGAAGTGAGTCTGCCATTTGACCAGGATTTGTCCCTGACTGGACAATGGGAGATGGTCCTACCCAGCCTCCTGCTCTTTGTAGCAGCATATGTCAGGTAATGGCTAGAAGTTTGTGAGGTTTCACCAAGTCTGGAGTGAGAAAGTATCACTTTCCAAACTTGCTTCTGTTTAATTGAAGGTTGCTTGGTTTACAGAGGATGGAAGAAATTCAAGGAGGGGTGGGGCACACATTTCTAGTTAGGCTTTTATTCAGAAGGGAGAAGTAGCAAGGGCTGGGACAAGGCCCCAGAGAGCCATAAAAATCAGAGAAAACATAGCTGTAAAAATGGCTGCAGATCAAGGCTGAGAATCTCAATGTTTTAGGATCTGCCTCCCTTCACTCCACTCCACTCCCAGCCTAACTACCCAGACAGAAGGGGATGCACCTACAGGAAACCCACCACAAGGTCATATCCCAGGTGTCCACACTGTGTCTCAGGATCACTCAGCCCCAGAAGGCAATGAGAGGAGCAAAAGTGTGGTTTTACCTTTGGTGTTTACACCAGCCCCAGGACATCCAATTAGTCTGCCTAAAATCCCAGTTGTGGGTGGTATCACTGGCTGCACTCCGGGTGACACCTCTGACTTAGAGATCTACCAGGTGAGTGTTCAAGGTCTTCAGAAAGATGCTGATCAGACTGTTGGGAGCTTCTAATCCAGACTCAATCTGGATTCACAGAGAATACAGGGAAGGAACATACAGACTTCAATACAAGTACTCCCAGGGCTATTATCCAGTTTCCTCTGACCTTTCCCAGGCCTTAGACTCACTTGGCCTCTGGTCATTGACTGCCAAGAACTTGATGAATTAACTAACTAGAATTGGCCCAGTCCTGAAAATAATAACAGCTTATTTATAAATAAGTAACATTTTATGAGTAATAACATTTACTCAGTACATGCAATGTGCCAGGTGATTAATTCACTTAATGCTAACAAACAAACAAACAAACAAAAACCCCTTTGAGGCAGATACTATTATTGCCTTGCCATCCCTTTTACAGATTGGGGAAACTGAGGTTTAAGGGAACTTAAGTAAAATGCCCGAGGTCACACTGAGAAGCAGAGCTCAGATCCAAGCAGAGATAGCCTGCCCCTGGGACCTGGAAACTCTTACTCCACTCCCCTTCATCCATACCATCTCATGCAACTGTCAACTAAAAGGAATGTACAACCTGAGAGTTATGAGTTAAGTTTTATTTGGAGCAAAATGAGGACTGCAGCCCTGGAGACTGCACCTCAGTTAGCTCTGAGACACTGCTCCAAAGGGGTAATAGGGAAAGGTCAATATATAAGATTTTGGTGAAGAGGGAGTTCCATGCAATCAAGTGCTTACCTTATAAGAGGTTTTCTGTAGTCATGAGGAGTTGATGTCACCAAGAAGGGATTTAGTACTTTCCTAGATATGAAGCAAAGCTATGTCAAAGCTATAGTTAAAGCTATGGTTTTTCCAGCACTCATTTATGGATGTGAGAGTTGGGTCATAAAGAAAGCTCAGCACTGAAGAACTGATGCTTTTGAACTGTGGTGTTGGAGAAGACCCTTGAGAGTCTCTTGGACAGCAAGGAGATCAAATCAGTCAATCTTAAAAGAAATCAGTCCTGAATATTCATTGGAAGGACTAATGCTGAAGCTGGCCAATGCTTTGGCCACCTGATGAGAAGAACTGACTCATTTGAAAAGATCCTGATGCTGGGAAAGATTGAAGGCAAGAGGAGAAGGGGATGGCAGAGGATGAGATGGTTGGATGGCATCACCAACTCGATGGACATGAGTTTGAGCAAACTCCGGAAGTTGGTGATGGACAGGGAAGCCCAGTGTGCTGCAGTCCATGGGGTTGCAAAGAGTCGGACACGACTGAGTGACTGAACTGAACTGAGAGTTAATGAGATAAGATCGGTCACTTAATAGGAGAATTTTCCAAATGAGACTTTTGCAGAATTTATGTTTGTTTCCCTGGAGCACAGAGGGCCTCATTCTCTACCAGCTGCAGCAGCACAGGCTTCAGTGTCTGCAGAGGCAAGTGGCAAATGCTCTTAAAACATCAATGGTTCCTCTTTGGTAGAGAACACTTAGCCTTAAAAGATCTCCTTAAAGGAGTTGTTTTAGGGGTGGGGGAGAGGAGGAGAAGGTTGATCAGGGTTTCTCTCCAATCCCAGCTGAACAAAAGGTCCTAATATCCTTACCCTTCTCCTGGATATTTGCAAAGCAAATGGTTCTCTCCTCACAGCAAGTATGAGAAAGGAATGCATAGAGTTCAGGGCTTAGAGCTCAAGACACAGACCTTCCATGGACTCTTGGGCTCCATGAAAGGCCAAGGTTAATATGTTGGGCAGCTGTCCATGAAAACCAAAGTAACAACAAACACAAGTACCAGCATTCCTTACCCCTCATACCTCTGGCAGCAAGCATGCTTATTATTCCCATTGTACAGAGAAAACAGCAGGGGCAGGGCACTGAGAGGGTAAAGAACTTGACCAAAGTCACATGGTCAGCAAGTTAGAGCAAGGCCAGGATGTGCACTCAGGCAGCCTGACTCAATTATTTCACTCCTCTGCTTCTGGAGAATGCAATAATCAGAGGAAGCAAAGGACTGAGCCAGTGTTAGAAAATCAGAGAAGTGCCCTCAAGCAATGTTTAATTTATAGTAAAAAGATTGCAGATCTTGGGCAGCATTTAGGGGGCCCTGCGGACAAAGTTCCCCTAGTCTCCAGCACCGCTTGCCACCTCTGTTCTTTCGCAAGTGCATCTGACATTTTCTCAATCATAAAGGAATAAATCCCCTTTTCAACTTAAAAAAATGCACAATATGAGAGTTTCAAGTTAAGTTTTATTTGGGGCAAAATGAGGACTATAGCCTAGGAGATAGCACTTCAGATACCTCTGAGAAACTGAAGTAGAGATTACTAGGCAGTCAGTGTAGAACTCTGAGACCTCGGTCTTGTTTTCAGTAAACATCCAACTCCATTGTCCTGAATTCCTGGAATGTGTGTTTAGTCTAATAAATCATCAGCACTCAGATCCAGGGAAGGGCAGTAAACAAATTCTGTTCCATATGCTTGAGGGTAAAACAACTGAGGATCATTAATCTTAAACCATACATCTGGTCCATGGTAAAATGGCCAAAGGGCATGAAAAAGGGTGGTGACTTAATCCAAGGATCAAGAGAAGCCATAAAGATATTAAGTATCTTGACCTTTAAATTGATTGGTTAGAAATAATGTGATTTAAGGAAGGATATAAAAACTGGTGTAAGATCCACCTTGGGGGAACTTTTTACCTCCTCTCAGTATCTATACTGAGGGCTTTGTACTTTCCTCCTCTTTAATAAATTCTATTTGCTTGCTTCTGTGAGTGTTTGCATGTTCCTGGATTCCATTCTTCGGCTCCATGGACAAGAACTCAGATTCTCCTCTCAAAACTGCTCCAAAGGAGTAGGGGGAAGGACAGTATACATGTGATTTTGGTGAAAGAGGAATACATGCAATCGAGCACATATTTATTTTAATGAAGGTTTTTGTTAGTCACGAGGAGCAGTCATCACCATGAAGGATTTTTAGTGCTTTTTTAGACATGAGCAGATACAAGGATTGGGCTCATAAAATTGGCTCCTCAAAATGTCTAACTATCTGAAGACCTGCTCTGTCTGTTTTCAGAGCATGGAGTGCCTCATTTCTGCTCTCCATCTTGAGCTCCTTTCAGGGGGTATTGAAAATCAACAACTGCAGCAGCACATGATTTAATCCTCTAGAGGTAGATGGCAAGTGTCCATGTCAAGTGCCAATTTAGAGTTGACACCCAAGTAGTTCCACTCTCACTCTCCTTCAGATCCTATAGCCATCTCTAAGCACCTCCTCTGCAGAAATTCTGGTCCTGCCACCACTTAAATATATGACCTTACATTCCCCGAGCCCCACTCAGCTCATCTGCAAATTGGGCTTATATACCACCTTTATCAGCCAAGTGAATTAAATGTGCACAGCAAAGTGTTGCTTAAGTTTAATAAGGGACTTCCCTGGCAGTCCAGTGGTTAAGACTCCACACTTCCTCTGCAGGGGGCATGTGTTGGATCCCTGGTTGAGGAACTAAGATGCCATATGCTACACAGCCAAAAGTAAATAGATAGACAGATAAAAGAAAGTTTAGGGTAAAAATCATTTTCAATAAAGAAAGGGAAAAAGAGGGGAAACACAATTTATCCTGGAATTAGGGTGTCTGAATTAAAAAACAGCCTTAGACTTCAAGCAGCATTAGACCCTGCTTTGGGTACCATGCTTTAGATGAAGAATTGCATAGTAATATTTTAGGCTTTGTAGGCCATTCTGGGAGAAGGCAATGGCAACCCACTCCAGTACTCTTGCCTGGAAAATCCCATGGACGGAGGAGCCTGGTAGGCTGCAGTCCAAGGGGTCGCTAAGATTCGGACACGACTGAGCGACTTCACTTTCACTTTCATGCATTGGAGAAGGAAAAGGCAACCCACTCCAGTGTTCTTGCCTGGAGAATCCCAGGGACGGGGGAGCCTGATGGGCTGCCGTCTATGGGGTCGCACAGAGTTGGACACGACTGAAGTGACTTAGCAGCAGCAGCAGGCCATTCTGAGGGCTTCCCATGTGGCGCTAGTGGGAAAGAACCCACCTGCCAATGCCAGCAGCAGAAGAGATGTGTGTTCGATCCCTGGGTTGGGAAAATCTCCTGGAGGAGGGCATGACAATCCACTCCAGTATTCTTGCCTGGAGAAACCCATGGACAGAGGAAACTGGTGGATTACAGTCCATAGGGTTGCAAAGAGTCAGACATGACTGAAGTGACTTAGTATGCACGGACACAGAATCTGTTGCAGCTTCTCAACCCTGCCATTGTGGAGAGAAAGCAGCCATAGACAATATGTAAACAAATTAGGTGCAGCTGTGTTCCCATACAAGTTTATTCACAGAAGCAAGCAGTGAATTAGATTTGACCCATCTGCCACAGTTTGTTCCTCCCTGCTTTTGGTGTTTCCACTTTGGTCCTCCTCCAGCTGCAGCCTTCACTATGAGCTGAGTAGATGGCAGGGCGAAGGGCACATCCTTAGCCCTGAAGCCCACACCTGTGCTCTTTTTAACTCTAATCCGAATACCCAGGCTTCCTGCACAAGTAGCCAAACAGCCTGTTCCCACTTTCAGATCCTGTGCAGCCCTTTTCCCTGTTCACCTATCCTGAGTGTGGACCACAAGGCTGGTGTGAACACCCTTGCCAGAGGATCTGTGTATGCGCACGCGTGTGTGTGTGCACGCGCACTGGGGTGGAGTGAAGACAAACTTTGGATGCAAAAGCCGAGATGTCTGTGTTGCAGGAAGGGGGACCCCTTCCAGGGCCCAAGAGTATACTCTTGTCTAACACTCAGAAATGAATCATCCGAGGAGACACATGTTCTGACAAAGCATGCGATTTTATTGGAAAAAAGGCACCCAGGCAGAGAGCAGGAAGGTAAGGGGAACCCAGCAGGGCTGCTCTACCACATGGCCCTCAGTCTCGGGTTTTATGGCGATGGGGTTAGTTTCTGGGTTGTTTCCAGCCACTCACTCTGAATCAGGGTGCTTCTTGGTGGCACATGCATTGCTCAGCCGAGATGGATTTCAGTGAGGATTCTGGGAGGTGGTAGGACACATGGAGTCTCCTTTTGAGTTCTCCTGAATTCTTCCAGTTGGTGATGGCTTGTTAGTTCTATGTTCCTTACCAGGACCTCCTGTTGTAAAATAACTCATGCAAATAGTTACTATAGTGCCTGACAGGGTGGGCAGTTTCAGTCATTGTTTCCCCTAACAACTTCCCCTTTCCAACATCTGCCAGTGTGTATGTGAGGTCCTTGCTCTCTGAGTCAGGGCTTTAGATGTGAAGGGAAAGGGGCTACCAGTGGGCTGGGAACCAAGGGCACAAGCTGCTGCATTCTGGCACAGAATTCCCAGGAGTCTGGGAATTCTAACTTCAAACCTGGTCTTTTGGGTCATTGCAAAATCATGTTCGTTAAGAGTATAAATCATATTTTAACCCTTGGCTCTTAAATATTTAGACATATGATACGCAGGCCTACACTTGTACCCATAAATGGTGGGAGAGGACAGCCTTATACCACAAGGTCCAAGATTGCACAGAGGAGGCCACGCTGGCTGGAACAACATGCTTTTTCTTTATTGTGCCTCAAGGGAAGCAGTCAGCGCTGCAGGAGAACAAAGCCAGACCCAGTCTGAGGTCTGAGAGAAAGTCAAGGGGAAACTTGGAGAAGAGACATCCTGAGGGCCTCATCTAACCTCCAAGAATCCCACACATGAATTCCTGTAGCAGGAGTACGCAGCAAGGTCACCTTTCCTACTTAGCTATGAATTAAGCCTGGAAAGAAAAAGAAAGTATTTCAAATCCAATCAGTAACATAAGGCCTCAGTCAAGTTACTAAGACATAGATGTTCAGAGTTGAAAGGCTGCTGCCCAATCATATAGTTTAGGAGATTCTGCACTGCTCTGGGCCCTTCTCCAGGACAATATGGCCAGTCCTCTCCAGTTGTCTGTCTGCAGTGATTTCCAGTGTCCTGCTCCTCCACTGAGATGATGTCAGCACACCTGGTTGGTCAGCAGCACCCTCACCTGCACAAGAAGATATAGGATTTGCTTACAGAACCCAGGACCCAGGGATGGAGCAGCAGCCAAACCACCTGCTGTTAAGGCAATAATGGGCATGGTCATCAATAATGACCATGAGACCTCCTGACTGTCCACACTAAAGCAAGATCTGGAGAATGGACCTGCAGACACAGCGGAGGAAGGAGAGAGTGGAACAAATGGAGAAAGTAACATAGACATATATACATGATCATGTGTAAAATAGATAACTGATGAGACGTTGCGGTATAACACAGGAAGCCCAGCCAGGCACTCTGTGACAACCTAGAGGAGTGGGCTGGGGTGAGGGGAGGGAGACCCAAGAGGGAGGTGATGTATGTATAATTATGGCTGATTTGCATTGTTGTATAGCAGAAACTATCACAACATTTTTAAGCAAATTTCCTCCAATTAAAAAAAAAAAAAAAACTGTGGATGGGGAGAGAGGAATAGACCATTAATAACAACTGAGATTGGATCTCTCAGCAGTCAATTGGGAGCATAAAGTCAGATTTATTCTGATTTAGAAAATTAAAACAGGCTGATGATTTTGTAGTGAAGAATTGCAGTGGAGTAAATATTTAATGCCCACTCTACATGAAAAGAAAACCCTTAGCTTAGACTGTGCTCAATAAATGGTAGCCAAATTACTATTGTTATATATTGGAAGTCTTTGGAAGCTCACCAAAGGAACAGAATCAGACTAATCAATAAGAAAAAGGAGAACAGAAGGTCCAAAGGAATTTGAGAATTCATCAGTCCAAATACATGAAGACTACCTCCCCCAGTCTCCTGTGTCCCGCTCTGCCCAGCTCTCTGCCCACTCTCAGTCTGTCCTAAATTCTGTTACCTTTCTAGAGAGCCAAGGCTCCTCTTGACAGCTTGAACAAGAGGGTAGGGGCCCTGGCTGCAGAGTTTTCCAGTGAAGTCATCCATGTCAATAGACCAGATCATGGCGCCTCCCAGGTTTAGATTCTTTAGAAACTGAACCTGAGTGGAGCACAGGAGGGTATACTGAGGTTAGAAGGGGTCCTTAAAGGCCCAAGACCCACGTCAGGTTTGCAGGAGGGTTTGAGCTTAGAATGTAGCAGTAGATTTGCACCCTATGGAGTCATGGATTCTCTGAAGGAAAGGGTTACTTGGGAAGGCTTATAAAATGAAGACAGAGCCACCCACTATTAACCACCTGTCATGGAATAATCACATCCCAGGTCCAAAACCTAGGCCTCTAGGATGAGGAGTAGAAACTAGGAAATCACTAGCAAGATTTCAATTACAATTGGGTTGTCAATTACACTGATGCCTTTGTCCCACTTTGCACCTGGAAAGCAAACATCTTAGCAAGGTCTAAGAACAACCCTGTGGACTGTAGCCCGCCAGGCTCCTCTGTCCATGGGACTTTCCAGGTAAGGAAACTTGAGTGGGTTGCCATTTCCTTCTCCAAAGAACTGGTAGACTCAGAAATCTGGAGCCTCGTAATCCATGAGAAAGACTGAAGGGTCTGTCCTGGTCAACCAGATGGGTGACCATTCTGTATAGGCACCAATGTCTCCTTTGCTCTTTTCCCCTTCTTCTCCCTCCTCCCTTCTCTCCACTCCTTGCTTCTTCCCTTATTCCTAATTCTTTCTTGCACCTTTTCCACCTCTCCTGCACGTTCTATAAGGTGCTCACAGGTATGACTTAGAATCATGACTAGCTTTGCACCACAGAGGCTTCTCTCCTTCCGCACAGAGTACTGAGGCATTTGATCACACACCCTATCCCCCAAGCACCAGAGTGTTCTGCTGTCCTAGAGCTGCTTAAGCAAGAGCCTCTCGCTTGGGGACAACTGTCCCAGAGCCTCTTGCTCCCCCAGAACCCAGACGTACCTTGGTCTCCACGCTCTCCACATCATCATAGCCCACCCACTGGTTCCCCTTGACCGCATAGGGAACTTGCTGATCCTGAAGTCTTGTGATCTTGGCTCCTTGTAGGAACTGACAGATCTGGTAAGGAAAGGAGGAGCAAGAGGTTCACTAATGGGCTCTTCTTTAAGTTTATTGAGATAAAAGGGGAAGGTAAGGGTCTTGGGGACAATATCAGAATCTTTACTCCAGGAATCAATGAGAGAAATTATCAGATACAACACGCAGAATGGATGGTTCAAGGTCAATCTTTGGAAACTGTTGATGCTAAGGCCTCATCAGGAGGAACCACAAACAGATAGAGGGCAGAGAGTACTTGAATTCCACATCAGCCCTCAGTATTGATCAGTAAATCTTCCCATGTCTTAATTTGCAAAACAGAAGCAATTATAATTATGTATCTTATATACCTACTTTACAATATTGTTAGGATCAACGGAACTAATACATGTTAGGAAAAAAAGACAACTTTGAAAACAATAAAGTGCTTTACAGACACGTAGCGTCACAATGCCCATCACCATCATTCCCCACCTTGTAGCTTATCCCCACTTCAACTCCACTACTCTCCCTCTGTCCCTTCCCCCTCCCAATGTGCCTGTGCTGGGATTCCCCTTCTATCATCAGCTATTTTTCTCTTCTTGTTAGCAGAAGTAAGAGCTACTAAAAAAGATAAATCTTCATTGAAAAATGCATTTTAAAGCCACACAGAAAACTCATTTTGTTTTGCTTACTCTTTTTAGATTATTTACACTCATGTTTGCCTCGATGAGACCCCATGGACTATAACCCACCAGGTTTCTCTGTCCATGGGTTTCTCCAGGCAAGAATACCGGGGTGGGTTGCCATTTCCTTCTCTATTGCCTCAATGAGGGTGATAAATGGAAAGTTTAATATTTAAGGAAATACAAATTTGTCAAAGTTATAATGATGTAGGGTGATACACTGAACAATCAGTTTAAAATTTCCATGCAATAGGGGAGTGTGTATCCAGTGGTCTACACTTAAATCCTTCCAGCAGATTCTGAGCTCTGACCTCTTTTATTCCTTATATTAAGTGATTCAGTGAGGACTCTGATGGTGACTCATTCCCTTTTCCCCTTGTCAACTCAACTGATGGTTCTTCAGTCATTCTCCCGTGTGAGGTGAGACGAAAAATTGAGCATTACACTCAGAATATCTCAGTGGATGCCAAGACCATCAGTAGCAGTTCATAGCATAAGCCCATGCCAGTGATGAGGGAATATACTAGGACTCCAAGCGGAAACCAAGATGTAGGGTGTTATTCTTTCCTTACCTGATCAAACTCTTTCCTATCCTTCAAGATCCAGAATACATCTCTCCTCTTCTATGGAGCCTTCCCCATCACTCATTTCTGAACTTGTGGCCCTCCACATTGGCCACTTAATCATATCTAGTTTGCAGTACCTACGTAATGTTATTAACTCTGATAGTTTTAAAACTCTTATTTAACTAGTTTCATTTGTATTCTACATTCTTTCCACCTAGACTGTAAGCCCTTTGAGATAAGGATGAAGAATGAGTTCTAGCTCTCACAGGACCGTCTTTGCGATATGGGAGCAACCCAAGAGTTTCTGTTGGTTGAATTACTGTTTGAATCTTAGAGCTTCCTACACATTAAAAAATTTTTTCTCAAGATTGAGGAGCAGAAAGGAATGATGGTCTAAATAGTCAAACGTAGAGGAGAAATAGGCAAAACACTCTCCGACTTAAATCACAGCAGGATCCTCTATGACCCACCTCCCAGAATATTGGAAATAAAAGCAAAAATAAACAAATGGGACCTAATTAAAATTAAAAGCTTCTGCACAACAAAAGAAACTATAAGCAAGGTGAAAAGACAGCCTTCAGAATGGGAAAAAATAATAGCAAATGAAGCAACTGACAACTAATCTCAAAAATATACAAGCAACTCCTGCAGCTCAATTCCAGAAAAATAAACGACCCAATCGAAAAATGGGCCAAAGAACTAAATAGACATTTCTCCAAAGAAGACATACAGATGGCTAACAAACACATGAAAAGATGCTCAACATCACTCATTATCAGAGAAATGCAAATCAAAACCACAATGAGGTACCATTTCACACCAGTCAGAATGGCTGCGATCCAAAAGTCTACAAGCAATAAATGCTGGAGAGGGTGTGGAGAAAAGGGAACCCTCTTACACTGTTGGTGGGAATGCAAACTAGTACAGCCACTATGGAGAACAGTGTGGAGATTCCTTAAAAAACTGGTAATAGAACTGCCTTATGACCCAGCAATCCCACTGCTGGGCATATACACCGAGGAAACTAGAATTGAAAGAGACATGTGTACCCCAACATTCATCACAGCACTGTTTATAATAGCCAGGGCATGGAAGCAGCCTAGATGTCCATCAGCAGATGAATGGATAAGAAAGCAGTGGTACATATACACAATGGAGTATTACTCAGCCATTAAAAAGAATACATTTGAATCAGTTCTAATGAGGTGGATGAAACTGGAGCCTATTATACAGAGTGAAGTAAGCCAGAAAGAAAAACACCAATACAGTATACTAACACATATATATGGAATTTAGAAAGATGGTAACAATAACCCTGTATGCGAGACAGCAAAAAAGACACAGATGTATAGAACAGTCTTTTGGACTCTGTGGGAGAGGGAGAGGGTGGGATGATTTGGAAGAATGGCATTGAAACATGTATAATATCATATAAGAAACGAATCACCAGTCCAGGTTCGATGCAGGATACAGGATGCTTGGGGCTGGTGCACTGGGATGACCCAGAGAGATGGTATGGGGAGGGAGGTGGGAGGGAGGTTCAGGATTGGGAACACGTGTACACCCATGGCAGATTAATGTTGATGTATGGCAAAACCAATACAATATTGTAAAGTAATTAGCCTCCAATTAAAATAAATAAATTAAAAAAAAAAAACAGCCAAACACCTTTGATAGTTATCTCTATGATGTTAAGTCTGTCTGACTGTGGGACAGAATCTGACATATTTGACTGCTCCTTGCTTCTTTTTATTTATTTATTTTTAATTGAAAGTTAATTGCTTTACAGTATTGTGTTGGTTTTTGGCTCCTCTCTTCTTGAAACACCCACCTCTCACTCTGTTCTTTGGCACAGAACACTCCGGATTCTGCCTACCTTCTTGTAGATCTTGTCAGTTTCATTAAAGTTCTCCTCTTCCTCTGCCTAACCCTTAAGTACAAGAGGTCCTTGGGTTTTGCTGTTTCTTGCACTTTGGCTTCACATACCATCTTTATGCTGATAGTTTTAGAAGCTACATCTCTAGCACAGGCTGGCCTCTTGTGGTCCAAACCCACATACCAAACTACTCACCTTTTATTTATACATCCCACAGGCATTTGGATGTCCCACTTGCTCCTCAAACTCAGAATGTCCAAAACTGATCTCATGATTGGGACCAATGCCCACTCTGCTCCTTCATATCTTCCCCAACTCAGTAAAAATGGCATTACCCTCTACTTAGTTGCCCAAGTCAAAAACGTGAAACAGTCTCCTTTTTTCAATCTCCCATACCTGTTTCACCTATCCCCATTCCTCACTAGTGCCACCTCCTCTCCAGATTTCAGCTAATGTCACTTCCTCCAGGAAGCATTCCCTGATTCCCTCTCAAGTCAGGTGCAGAGCTCCTCTTACATGTTCCAATAGCACTCCATACTTTCCTTCCCAGCACTCAGGATGTGTTACTCTATTATTGTCAGATTGAAGCTGGAATGCCTATCTAGACACAGGGGGCAGCTAAGGGCACAGGGAAGCTCCAGATACCTCATAATAAGCGAGGAAGCCTGAAGACTTGGTGATGGGGCCAGCGGCTCCAGGACCAGAGGCAGGGGCCCCCACGGCAGTTTCTGCAGAGGCCAGTGTAAAGGAACGTCCATACGTGGGGATGCCCATGACCACCTTCTCTGCAGGCATCCCCTTGTTTATCCAGTATCCCACAGCATATTCCTAGAAAGAGGAGATAGACTGAGGCACAGCATGTATGGGAAAGAAACGTGTCAGGCCTTACTAAGCCTCCAACCCAAATTCACAGAAGGGACTCCATGATTCCTTCTCTACATCAGTAACTATGGAGGATCCCATTGGAACCAGAGTGTTTACTCTAATGCTCTTAATGCTCTTCAGCACTAAGTAACCAAGTCAGCTTTTTCTAATCATGAAAGAAAACTGAACAATGAATCAGAAAAGAAATCAGGCAAGTGACCTAGAAAACATGAAATCAAGGTTGTCACCATCTATCTTTCCCCTTTGAGTCAACAGCCTGTGGAATTTTTCTACACTATGATGGGTTGTATTACTGATGAAGGTGATGGGGGTTGTGGCCATCAGACACTAGCCTGTGAGGCCTTACAATAACATTAGGTCCAAGAGGCAAGATAAGAGGTTAGAGGCTAGTTTGGGCCTTACTGGCTTCCAGAAAAGAATAAGGGGTTACAGAAGGTAAGGGTACGTCTCCTCATCCTTAAAAATCGTCGAGAGAGAGGAAAGAATGAAGGGGGCTTGGTTTGATGTGACTTGATCATATGGTGTTCTAGAAAACCCCAGACTAGAAATCAGTATACCCAGCTTGGACTGATCTGTTTTGTAATTTTAAATATGAAGGCTTGGAAATATACAACCCAGACATTTCTTCCTGCCCAATTTTAGGAATACATCCACATGTACCATGACAACAAAACTGTTTTGTTAATGACTTTTTCCCCTTGATTTTCCATTTTCTACCTTTTCAGGATATTCACATCAGCAAGAACTTGAAGGGCCAATTAATCTGCCAGGTTTCCATTTCATCATCTGTGAAGTGAAACTAATGCTTCCTGACCAGCCACCCTCAGATTATTTTGAAGATCAAATTAAATAGGGAATGTGGGCACATACAGGAGAGTACTAAGTTCTGTGCATCCATGTGGGGTTCAGGAAATGTATTGAGGATGGAGAATTAAGAGAAGACTGGGGTGACTGACACCTCAAGTCAGAGAAAAGTTTAGGACATTTCAGTTGCAAAGTCCTCTGACATTTTCTAGGTGACATTTTACTATGCCTGGTCCATGCATTTTCCCTGTTCTCAGGGAAACCCAGCTTACAGGGTTATCTGAGTCCCTCTTGGGCAATGCATGTCTTCCTCAGTTCGAGGCAGAATTAACTCTAGATGACCTGCACTGGCCTCAGCTCCTCTCACAGCCAGTGTACCCAGCACTGTTTCTCCCTAAGACTCACCACATTGTAGTAGGAGCTTGTCCCTCTGTCCAGCTGTCCCTTTCTCAGGGGGCTGTTGTGGCCAGTGACAAGGGGCTTTTCCCAAGACCCATGGAAGTCAAAAGACAGGAGGTTGATGAAATCCAGGTCTCTAGATTGCCAAAAGCAAAAGAAGAGATTCTGCAATGAGCAGAGGTAGAAGCAACTACAGTCGACCCTTGAACACTGCACATTTGAGCTGCACAGTTCACTTTTATACTACAGAACTGTAAATACTATGGAACCACATGGTCTGGGGTTGGCTGAATCCACAGATGAGGAGGAACCATGGATACAAAGGGCTGACTGTAAATTACACATGGATTAGCCCTCGCTTTGTTCGAGGGTAAACTGTACGCGTATTTATGTAGAGCTTTGGATGCTGTTAGAAGGATTGAAATTAGCCATAATGGAGAAGTTCCTGGCTGGATGATGTGGTTAGGATAGTGACTTCATGCTTTCCCTTCTCCCTTCATCCCTTAGACATATTGACACGCATCACTTGCATCAGCCAGGCTGGCGGCAGAGAGATGGAGGGGGTGATCCAGTGCACTTACTTTGCCAATTCCTTGATCTGATAGCTGTTGTCAATCATCTGCCTCCCTGCAGAAACTCCTGCAGTCAAGAGAAGCCTTTCTTTGGTGGATTTTACAAAGTCCTGCTGAAAAGCTTCTGCTAACTTCTGTGAAAAACAAAAAGCCCACAAGTCAGTGCTCCCTCCCAGAGCACAGACCTAAGATTCTTACCTGATTTGAAATTTCTAGAACCACATTAGATGGAAAGATCGAAACTTTTCTCCCCATTCCCACATGGGGATGCCTCCTGCCTCAAGCTCAGGAATGTCCACATTACGCAGGGGGACCACCAGTCTCACTGTACTCAAGAAGAACTATCTGGGTTTCCTCCTAGTAGATTCTCTGATCCATGTGATAGAACTTTATGAGACTATCCCGGCGCTCAGGAGAGTCTATGGCCCTATACTCTCTTACATGGATGTTGCGTTGTTTCGGTGTTGTTTGTTCTATAAGGAGACTCTGTTCTTTGATGTTGTCCTTGCACTAAACTAGGTCCAAGGGCTTTTCCTTCATGAGTTGGGGCTTCTGGAAGGAAGGGACTATCTTCCAACAAGAGCCAGTCTCTTCCTTTTTTTCTCCTGATATGGCCGTGGGTTTCACATAAGGGTAATGTGGAGTTTGCCTTACATGAATCAGCACAGTGAAATGAGTGTTGTCTTTTACATTTGGGTAGATCCAACTTATGTCCAGTCCATCAAAGTTATGATTCCTCAGAAATAGGATTACAGAGTTGACAAATTTCAAGGTTGATGAAGAAGATTCAACCACAGGATGGAACCTGGTAGAAGCAAGACAGTTGTTTCTTGGGAAGAAGTAGACATAACACAACACATTTTTTTTACAGAAATCCTGATATAGTCTTCCTTTCCCCAATATTTTCTCACTATTTTTCTATCCCAACCCCTGCCTCTTTTGGAACAAATGGGGAGAGAAAGGATTGCTAGGCCAGAAAATCAATGGAGTTGGGTAGAGGAGGACTGGGTTCTGTGCAGCCCTTTCTGCAGGATAATGGAGCTGCCTATGGCAGAGACTCTCCTTGACCAAACTTAAGTCATTTGGTCACTAAGTCATGTCCGACTCTTTGCAACTCCGTGGACTATAGCCCGCCAGGATCTTCTGTCCATAGGATTTCCCAGCAAGAATACTGGAGTGGGTTGCCATTTCCTTTTCCAGGGGATCTTTCTGACCTAGGGATCAAACCGGTATCTCCTGCATTGGCAGATGGATTCTTGACCACAGCCTCTGGGGAAGCCCAAACTTTAGTCCAAGTCCTCTGAATTCTCTTCTCAACTTGGCCTTGACCTTGGGCTTCTGTCCCTATCTTTGCAGAATCCTAAATCAGCTTAATGAAAATCCCCTACCCTTGATATCAGATCACCCTCAGTATCATCCTCATCCCCCACCATCCCCCAGGTGATATCTTATCATCCTGGCCTGCCTTTAGCAAGAGTTCTGTTGAGTCAGTTTAGCAAGAATCTCCCTAGCCCTAATGTTTCCTCTTAGGAATTTTCCATCCACCAACACCCACAAACAACCTGCTTCTTGGCTATAAATCCACTTTTGTCTCTGCTATATCCAGCATTGAGTCCAGTACTATCCTGAGGTCTCCTTTCCCCTATTACAATACTTCCTGAATAAAATCTGTTTTTCTCTCTTTAATTACTATCCACCTCTGACTTTCTTTAACACCTTACACCCTTGAAAAAGCAATTTGCAATGTGATGGGCTGAGGGTCAAGAGATCTAGATTTGAGTTCCAGGTCAGAGTCCTTTCTAGTGACCTCTTTGTCACCAAGTAGCTCTCTGGGTTCAGTCTGGCCCATCTTTAAAATGGGACTGAAGACACTGATCCTGCCTCATCTATCTCAAAGTGACCTTATTTTGGAAAGCTTCCTAAAAATAAAGCTGGACTTCATAGGAACTTCTCTTTCCCCCCACAAGCAACCCAGTCCTGAATAAGCAACCCAGGTCTCTGCAGTCCCTTCTCGTGAAAAACCAGGAGGACCCTGAGCCACAGCAACCCTCCAGGGCTTTCATCTGAACTAGAATTCTTAAACCAGGAAGTTGACTCTGAGCTGCCCATGCAGAGGGCCTGTGCTCCACAACAAGATTTAAAATCCAAATCTGTAGACAAGATATCAGTATTTTCCAGAGGATATATCCTTTGACTTGAATCACCTCCCACCTCTCGCAATACCCCCCATCCCAGAAAGATTCAGAGTCTTGAATTCATTTGTTTCAATCAATATTAAATAGAGGATTTGCCTCTATGTTATAGCTTATACATGGGATCTAAAAAATGAAACAATCAAGTGTATGCAACAAAAGAGAAAGAGACTCACAGATGTAGAGAACAAAATAGTGGTTACCGGTGGGGAAAGGGAATGGTAGAGAGGTTAGATAAAGGTATGGGATTAAGAGACATAAACTACTATGTATAAAATAAATAAAGATATTATTATACAGTATAAGACAATATAGGCATTATTTAAATGGAGTATAACCTGTAGAAATATTGATTCACTATGTTGTATGCCTGAAGCTAATATAATATTGTAACTATACTTCCATAAATTTTTTTTTAAAAATGAGGATTTTGTTCCTGAATATAACTCAGCAGCACAGTGGAGGAAATAGTAAAACCAGGCCTATTAGCTGAAAACCAATGGTAGAAGTAGGTTTGTAACTTTTCTCTTGTATTTCAAACGTGTTCCCAGTGCTTAGAAGAAAAGCAAGGGATACCCCTTTTAGAGAGCAGTTGCATCTGATGCTCGATTAGAGGTGTTCTGATGCTTTGGGCAGAAACCTCCAGTTTTAGGAAAGACAACCATTCAACAGAGAAGCAAGTCTGTGTGGTACACATTTTGAAGCACTGCTGCACGCACCTGACACAAAGGCTGCCATTTATCTAATAATAGTGACAAAGTTAATGAATAACAATAATTATTGCAACCACTGGGATCTTATTGCACACCAGCACAGCATAAACAGTTTGTTTGTATTGCCTGCCCTCACAACTTCATCTTTAAGTTGATTCTGTTATTTTCTTCATTGTGGATTTTTTTAGAAAATGAAGCATAGTGACATTATAAAATTGCCTTTAAAAAATAAGAGAAGAAATCGCCTAAAGTCGAACAACTTGCACACAGTTTGCATATAGCTAAAGAGAAATCCAAACCAAATTTTTTAATCTCCAGAGTCCTGGTTTCAACCACTAAACTAATATACAAGGAGTACTTAGCAAATTACTTATTGAAAGATGAATGCACGCACGTAAGAATGAATGAATGAAGATATTTTTAATTGAATCAAGGATAACCAAGTATTACGAATGAGAGAGAATTTGGGAATCAGAAGGATAGTTACCATGAAAACCCATTAAAAACTGACAGGAGATCATGATGAAGTTAATGTAGAACCAAATAAGTTAGATAGGTTGATCTTTTTTCTGTCTGTGTGTAGAAATTGTGTTGCTAAGTATTTTATAAGTTTTGAACTGGTAAAGACTTTAAAAATTAATTAGGTCAATCCTATTATTTCATAGGTGAATGTATTCAGGATAAAAGAAGAAGAGAAAGGAAGGAAAAGTTGGCATTAGTTAATTGAATGATAACCAAGGCAGGCACACGATATACGTTACCTCATTCAAAATCTTTGCCCACACCTTATGAAATAGATGTTGTGATGTACATTTTACAGATGGGTAAACTGAGCTCAGAGAGGTATGTTAACTTCCCCTAGGTAACTCATCTACATAGGTCTTCTGATGTTACTTCTTTCCCCTGCTTACTCCAGCTATAGAGAATACTGACCAGCTGCACAAAAAAGTCTTATCAGATTTCTTGTGAAAGCTGAAAACCTCTGCTGGCTAAGATTAAGCTCTCTCAGCTTTTTTAAAATCCTGGCACTTAAAAAAAAATTAAAGCAGAAGAAATTCAAAGTTAGATTAACTGCATTTGAAAATTGCAAAAAGATGCCTTTCTTCTTTACAGATTTGTGTTTATTTAGCTCTTGATGCCAATGGAGTATCATTTGCTTGTGAATAGAAGTATAATTTGTAATATATGTTTCAAATTAATAGCTGTTCTGCTTTTAAGCAAGACCGACCCAACTGTTCCTACGCTCTGCACTTTCAGGCCATCCAGCTACACAACCATGGCCCAGGAAACTATGGTTTCCTGACAGCTGCTAGTCAAGGACTTGGTTTTAGGAAAGCACTCGCCTGACCCCCACTCAAGGTGAAAGGCAAGCCTTCAAATCCCTTAAACCCTTAAAAAATTAAATTTCCCAACTAAAGCTGTCTCCCCATAGTCCATCAGGTGAGCAACCTTCATGTGAATAATTGAGTTTACTGAACGCCGCTCCCGGCTCAGTTTCCTAAGCTCCTGCAGAGCTCCTTCCAAGATGTCAGAAAACACAGGGCGATGCCTCCCAACCTGTGACAAAACTCAGATCGGTTTTGCCATCTAAGCCAAGGAAGGACCTTTCTAAAGCTCAATTCAGTGTCTCTTTTGAAGAGTAGGAAAAGCAGTGACAATTAGAAACTGCCCGTACCATGACTTTCCTGGTGCTCCAGTGGTTAAGAATCTGCCTGCCAAGGCAAGGGATGCTGGTTCGATCCTTGGTCTAAGGAACTAAGACGCCACATGCCATGGGGCAACTAAGCCCGTGCACCACAACTGCTGAGTCCACATGCCGCAACTACTGAAGCCTGTGTGCTCTAGCCCGTGCTCCACAAAGAGAGAAGCCACCACGATGAGAAGCCTAAGCTCCACAACAAAGAGCAGCCCCATTCACCACAGTTAGAGAAAGCCTGTGCATAGCAACAAAGACCCAGGACACCATCCCCAGAAAAGGAAAACAGAGAAGAATGAACATGGCGGAATGAACAAAAAATAAAGAGACTGTGAACTTACCCTTTGGAACCAAACAGATACCCTCCAATAGACAACAGAATTTTCAGTTTGGGATTCCTGGAATAGAAGAATAAATAAGCTGATCATTTCTTTGCTGGCTGCCAGGGAAAACTTTGCCTAGAGAGTTAGGGCTAGAGTATGGATAAATGGGCCCTGTCTGCTTAGCAGCTAAGTTTAGTGAAAGGACGAGGCAGAGGGAAGAAGAACAGGAAGGATTGGGGTTATACCCAAGGAAATACACATGAATAAATGCACAAATGAGTGAATGGAGACAGAAGGCCTTAGGCCCAGTTTAGAGCTATCTTCTCTCCCCCAAAACCCACCCTGGGTGCTCCCCACTCCTCTCCTACTGACTTGGTTTTGAGACTGTTGATGGTCTGGTAAAGCTTCGCCTCATTCTTGTCCTTGATGATGACCTTGTTGTTACTGATGCTGGCGAATGAGTAAATGAGGTGAGAACATAGGAAGGGATCAGTGTTCTCAAGGGTGAACTTCCCTGGCTCCTGCCTGTCTTGTGACCAGTTGGTAAAGTAGCAAACCAGTTTGTAGGCACATCCTGGAGGAGAGGGAAGAGGGACAATGGGGAACCCAGTGTGATGACCTCAGAGCCCAGACTGCCACAAGTTTCTTCCCCAAAGCCATTGCCTCCTTTACTTATTCAGTCAGAGCCTCTGAGGGTCATTCAGCCTGGGCCCTCTGTGCTGGAGTCTCTTGAGCATCCATACTGCAGTTAAGAGACATACTGAGAGACATATATATCATTCACGTGGCAAACATTCCCAGAGCACTGAGATTTAGTGTGGATGGATAGATGGATGTCACAGTGATATAAGTGGATAGAGAGATGATACACAATACTGAGGTTGGTGAGAGACATAGAGAGAGGCTCAAAGGACAGAACAGAGCCATGGATGCACAAAGAGATACACAGAATGAAAACTCAGAGTCATCAATATGTTAATGTCAGAACTTAGGAGAGTCGTAAGAAGAGACATAAACCCAACAGCAGAAAGGACACAGCCCAAGGGACCCAGGAAGATGTAAACTCACAGATTACTTACCTTCCTGAAGAAGCAGCAAGACCACTAAACCTGTAAGAGGTGGACAGGAAGGACATTTGTTGAGCCCAACGTGGTTCTTGCCTCAGACTGTGGTAGTGAGTGTGTGGGTGTGCCTACGTGAAACATATAGCTGTGCTTCCTCTGAGCGATCCAACCACAGCTGCTGAGGTCCCTCTATAGGCTTTGAGGCACCTAGCCCTTGGGTGTCTTGCAGAGTCTACAGCCCTACAGAAAAACATTTTCCAAGCTGGGAATTCATTCGCTCATTCATTAATCCAACAAAAATTTATCGAACCACCTGCTCTATGCCAAGTGTTGCCCTGGATACTAGAGAAACAAGGATGAAGTCAATGCCGTCCCTGTATTCAAGGGGCTCACAGCCTAGTCTAGAACTGAATAAAGTTAAGGTGACCAAATAGTTTATTGTCCAATCGGACTCTTTGGAGAGTGAAAAGGAGCATTATTAATCATTTCCCTGTGGGCAACAGTGGGGACCAGAAGTCTCCTGGGTGAACTGAGATGAATAGTCACCCTGTGTACAGACAGCTAACTCTTAAGGTGAATTGAGGAGTGTGAGCTGGCTCTGGTAGTGCTCTAAGCCTTCCTGTTTGAGGTCCTGTCCAGCCTCTTCTCCACAGGACACCTCCCCTGGAAGGACTTCATTTATTCTGCTAAGGCAGGACTTTTGTCCTGGAAACCTCACCCAAAAGGCAAGAGACCTTGAACTATGACCCCTTCCCTGGGGACATTGTCTAGAATTACCCACACTAGGACATTTGAAGGGTTTGAAAATGAAGGAAAAGGCACTTAAAAATGAAATGAATGGTGGCAAGAACAGCAATGGAAGAGATATTTGGCAGTGACATATGACATTTGGCATATAATATGCTGAATGCTGCTTGGCATATTATAGTCTTGGGGTAGGTCTTAAAGAACATAAAACATTCATAGACAGGGCTTCCCTGGTGGTCCAGTGGTTAAGAAACTGCCTGCCAATGCAGGGGACAAGGGTTCAATCCCTGGTCTGGGAAGATCCCACATGCCACTGAACAACAAAGCCCATGTGCCACAACCCCTAAGTCCATGCGCTAAAGCCTGTGCTCTGCAACAGGAGAAACCACCATGATGAGAAGCCTGTGCCCCACAACTACAGAGTAACCCCTGGTTATCGCAACTAGAGAAAGCCCACGCACAGCAATGAAGACCTAGAACAGCCAAAAATAAATAAATAAACCTTGGAAAAAAATGAGATGAAACTTGGGTGACAGCTGCTGAAGTGGGTGCCTTCCTCACAGAGCTTGGGGCTGGGGAACTGAACTCGAGGGTTCTGTCCTGCTGATTCATGTCACTTTTAGGCAGAGCAGGTAGGGATCTGGTCCTCCGCACACCAGCTAAGCAGGTAGGAGAATGCTCATTGCCTCATCTGCTGTCAGGTTGGCCTCCAGGCCCTTTTCAAAATGCAGGCTCCCTGTGGGCTGCTCCCCCAAGGACTCAAGGCTGAGAACCTCAACAGGAAACTCAAAATGCTCTTGCCATTTCCAAGTGGGTAGGCATGGCTCAGGAGCATGGACAAGCAGGAAGAGGTAAGGACATGATGAAATGGGTCCTTTTCCTCCATAAGGCACACTCTTTCTCCTCCTGGCACACTTCTCTTCTTCACCCATAGCCCTGTGTATTTAGTCTCATCCTCACCTTTATCCAATTTCCCAGCCACCATGAAAGTCAGAGTTTTGGATCAGAACTTTAGAACTGAGAGATGGTTTTAGAAAGCATCTACCAATGAATCATTCTGCAGACAAGAAATATGAGGTCTCCAAAGTTTTAAAATGTGCAGAAAGTATAGTCCATGAATCATGGGACTCCCAAGACAGTGTTCATACATCACCATCTGGACAAGAGACACCTCTGTGCAAATGCATACAGACTGACGATACCCTTGATGGGCTGAAGGGCTTTGGCCTCTGCTGCTCCCTTGCCCATCTGGGAAAGATCCAATGGTCCCTGATGCAGTTGTCTTGGCTCAATAGGTATTGATAAGGAGGTAAACAGAGAGATTGGAGTCCCAGAAGAAGACGACCACTTCTTCTATTGGTCCAAGTTATCTAGGTTATACCTTCTCTCCTCTCCAACCTTCTGCTGAATTATCAGCCCAGAGCTCACCTTCCCAGAAAGACTTCTGATCCATGGCGATCACTCCCATATCCCTGGTCAGTTTCTCTGGGATGCTCATTCTCTGGGCCTTTTATGCCTCTGAGTTTTTATGGGAAGGAAGCAAGAAGTCCAGGACATTCCAGGGACTTCCCCTGGCAAAGCTGCCTTGTGAAACTTCCTGGCAATGAGACTCAGGTTTGAGCAATGCCAATTGTCCAAAAAAATATGCTGCAGTGGGGAAAACCACTGAGAGGTCCTTTTCCTCCAGTCTCACCCGAAGGTATATGGTCCCTGGGAAGGGAAGGAGATGGTACTTTGGTTTGCCTCCTTGTACTGCTTTCTGGCTCCCAAATCTTGCTACCCCTTCATCCAGGATCTGTCTCCTTCTTCTTTCCCTCACCTCCCTCCACACTCACATCACCAGTGGCCTACTTATGCTTGGTCATCATCCCAGTTGGTTCTACCCTAGCAGCTCTTCTTCACATGATACCACCCAGTGATGCCTTCTCTGTGGAGCCCTTCTTGCTCTTCCCTGAGCCCAGGGAAGCTGGCTCTTCTGCTCACAGTGCAATGAATTTCTTCTCATGTCTCCATACTATACTGTAATGCACTGGTGTACATGTCTATCTCCCCAATTTGACTGTGTAGTTCTTAAGTACAAGAATTAAGTGAAACAAGAAAAACAAAAACCTCGACAAGTACTTATTGAGGAACCTCCATTAACTTGTTAGAATTGAATAGTACCCCAGATTCTAAGGTGCAGACTCTCAAGGCCCTATGCCGTCTGCTCCCTGCATTCCTCTCTCATCTCCTGGTTTTCTCTATGGGTGTGTCTCTCCCTTTTCCTATCCCTGTTCTCTCGCTCTGTATTAGTCCCAGGAGGCTTCTCTCCAGCCTTGAGCCTGTTGTTTTTCACATATCAGATGTGGGTCACATGGAAAAGAAAAATGGGCTAGATCCATTTAAATTCCTGCCCAAGGAAGAGCAACGGGACTCCAACAGAGAAAGTCTGCTGTTTGAAGGGACACACCTGAAAAGCTGGGGCAGATGGGAAGCAGCACCTGGAGGGAAATGCACAAATTCTCTGAGTTCAGTTCAGTCTCTCTGTCATGTTCGACTCTCAGGAGGGATAAATGTCAGCTTCAAACATCGGCTAGGTCCTGGAGGCATGATGCCCTCTTAAGCCCACTCCAGTTAAGTGACAACTATCCTATTCCTCTTTCCACTCCTCTCCCTCCCCTACCTCTGACTAGTGCTGGTTTAGAAATCATAACAGCAAGTTGCAAAAAGACAGGGCAGAAGAGTAGACCAAGAAAAAAGAAAAGGAAGGTGAGTTTAAGCAGCATCCCATAGCAGGCTGGGCTGGGGAACAGGATCCAACTCAACATTCAATCAAGCTTGGAGTCTTGGTTATTGTCCATTACAAATTGGTGCTTGCCAAGGGCATTTGCCAGTGACTGAACAAAAACAAGGATGTTTGCTGTCTGCCTCTGTGGAGAATGAACCCTGTGCTGCTGCAGCTGTTGACCTTCAGCACGCCTCAAGGAAGCTCAGGGTGGAGAATGAGCCACTCTGTGCTCCAGGGAAACTGGTAGAACAGGTCTTTTGATAGTTATTTTCAGAAACTGATTTCGTGATCCCAGTCCTTGCATCTCCTCATATCTAGAAAAGCACTAAATTCCTTATGGTGATATCAGCTCCTCATGACTAGCAGAAAACCTTTTATAAATTAAACACTTGATTGCATTGAACTCCCCCTTCGCTAGAATCATATATATTGACCTTCCCCCACTACATCTTTGGAGCAGTCTCTCAGAGCTATCTGAGGTTCTGTCTCTTAGGCTGAAGTCCCCATTTTCCCTCAAATGAAACTTAACT
This sequence comes from Bos indicus x Bos taurus, assembly GCF_003369695.1. Classification (NCBI taxonomy): domain Eukaryota; kingdom Metazoa; phylum Chordata; class Mammalia; order Artiodactyla; family Bovidae; genus Bos; species Bos indicus x Bos taurus. The sequence goes on from NC_040078.1 coordinate 32,318,600, forward strand.
CTCAACTCTCAGGTTGTGCATCTTTTTTTAGGTGACATTACCATCTGGACTGGCTAGTAAACTGAACTGGGTTTGGAACTTAGTGACTACAGAACTTTTATTACCTACAAGTCAGGAGAAAAATCCAGGAAGAGGGCAGAACTATCCCCACTGAGAAATAAGCTTAAAGGGACCAGAACAAAAAATAAAGTTGTTTTGATGATTCTAGTAAGTCCTGCTAGTTTAATGTATCAGCCGTACTGGTTCACATCTTAAGAAATCTACTGTGTGGGTGCATAAGTGCTCAGTCGTGTCTGACAAGAGACACGAGACTGAGACCACATAGACTGTAGCTCAGCAGGCTCCTCTGTTCCTGGGGTTTCCCAGGCAAGAATATTGGAGTAGGTTGCTATTTACTCCTCCAGGGGAATCTTCCTGACCAAGGGATCCTTGAACTCACATCTCCAGCATCTTCTGAATTGGTAGGCAGATTTTTTTTTTTTTTTACCACTGAGCCAAGAAATCTAGAGTTATATCTAAATAGAAGCATAAAATAAAATACTCATTTTCTTTACTTTTTTCCCACTTAATATATTTAGATATAGCAAGGAGAGATAATTTCTTATCTTCCTACATGAACAATGCAAAGAAATAGAGGAAAACAATAGGATGGGAAAGACTACAGATCTCTTCAAGAAAATTAGATACTGAGGGAACATTTCATGCAAAAATGGATGGAAACAGTCTAGACCTAACAGAAGCAGAAGATGTTAAGAAGAGGTGGCAAGAATACACAGAAGAACTATACAAAAAAAAGATCTTCATGACCCAGATAACCACAATGGTGTGATCACTCACCTACAGCCAGACATCCTGGAGATGAAAGTCAAGTGGACCTTAGGAAGCATCACTACAAACAAAGCTAGTGGAGGTGACGGAATTCCAGTTGAGCTATTGCAAATCCTAAAAGATGATACTGTTAAAGTGCTGCACTCAATATGCCTGCAAATTTGGAAAACTCAGCAGTGGCCACAGGACTGGAGAAGATCAGTTTTCATTCTAATGCCAAAGAGTATTCAAACTACTACACAATTGCAGTTATTTCACATTCAGCAAGGTAATGCTCAAAACCCTCCAAGCAAGGCTTCAACAATATGTGAACCATGAACTTTCAGATATATGAGCTGGATTTAGAAAAGGCAGAGGAACCAGAGATCAAATTGTCAGCATCCACTGGATCATAGAAAAAGCTAGAGAATTCCAGAAAAACATCTACTTCTGCTTCATTGACTACGCTAAAGCCTTTGACTGTGTGGATCACAACAAACTGTGGAAAATTCTTAAAGAGATAGGAATACCAGACTACCTCACATGCCTCCTGAAAAACCTGCATGCAGCTCAAGAAGCAATAGTTAGAACTGGACATGGAAAAGTGGGCTAGTTCAAAATTGGGAAAGGAGTACATCAAGACTATATATTGTCACCCTGCTTATTTAACTTATATGCAGTGTATATCATGCGAAATGCAGGGCTGGATGAAGCACAAGCTGGAACCAAGATTGCCAGGAGAAATATCAATAGCCTCAGATATGCAGATGACACCACACTTGGGACAGAAAGTGAAGAGGAACCTAAGAGCCTCTTAATAAAATTGAAAGAGGAGAGTGAAAAAGCTGGCTTAAAATTCAACATTCAGAAAACTAAGATCATGGCATCTGGTCCATCACTTCTGGCAAATAGATGGGGAAAAAATGGAAACAGTGAGAGACTATTTTCTTGGGCTCCAAAATCACTGCAAATGATGACTACAGCCATGAAATTAAAAGATGCTTGCTTCTTGGAAGAAAAGCTATGACCAACCTAAGCAGCATATTAAGAAGCAGAGACATTACTTTGCGACAGAAGTCCACATAGTCAAAGCTATATGGACTGGTTTTTCCAGTGGTCATGTATGAATGTGAGAGTTGTCCATAAAGAAGGTTGAGCGCCGAAGAATTGATGCTTTTGAACTGTGGTGTTGGAGAAGACTCTTGAGAGTCCCTTGGTCTGCAAGATCAAACCAGTCAATCTTAAAGGAAATCAACCCTGAATGTTCATTGGAAGGACTGATGCTGAAGCTGAAGCTCCAATACTTTGGCCACCTGATGTGAAGAGCTGACTTGTTGGAAAAGACCCTGATGCTGGGAAACACTGAAGGCAGGAGGAGAAGGGGATGACAGAGAATGAGATGATTGGATGGCATTACTGACTTGATGGACATGAGTTTGAGCAACTTCCCAGAGTTGGTGATGGACAGGGAAGCCTGGCATGCTGCAGTCCATGTTGCAGAGTCGGACACAACTGAGCAACTAAACAATAACAGCAATACACTTAGATACCCCTCCAAATCAGCCCCTGTCTAACTCAGTCTTTTTTTTTAATTTTTTTTATCAACTTCATTGCATTCCTTTGTATGGCTATACCTTTATTTACTTCCCATTTCCCATTGATAAACATTTAACTTATCTCTAGATATTTTTGTTATTTAAAATAAAGCTAAAATGAGCATCCTTGAAAATATCTACTCTTTATATGTGCAGGAGTCTACTATAGGAGAAATCCTTAGCAGTAGAATTGATAGGTCAAAGGGCATTTGAATTTTAAAATTTTGAGAACTATTGTAAAACTGCCTTCCAAAGAGTTTCATATCTCTCAACTTGTTATGTCTGCCAATTTCATAGTTGACAATGTTACCTCATTATTTTAATTTGCATTATTTTAAATAAGTATTTTATATTAGCAATCATTTACATTTCATTTTCAGAGCACTGCCTGAATATTTTTTGTCCATTTTTCTATTGGATACTTGTTTATTTGAAAGACCTCTATGCAATGAATGAATTAACCCTGACTTATATATAAAGTGTATTAGAGCTTTGTCAATATGTTGTAAATGTATTTTCTCAGTTTTTTGTTCGTTTGTGGTGCTTTTGCACATAGTATTTTTTATATTTATGTAATGAAAACTAATCTTTTTTTTTTTTTTAGTGAGTTTTAGCTTTGGTATCTTGCTTAAGCAAACAGGCCTTTTTAACCCAAGATTATATTTTTAAAAGTTACTTTATGTTTTCTTCTAACATCTGTGACTTACTTTTTACATTTTTGATCTATGTGGAGTTAATTTTTTTTTAATGTATGTAGATCCAGCTTTTTTCCCCCAGAAAGTTAACTACATGCTTCAATATTATTTATTGAAAATTCTTTTTTTCTTCATTGACTTGAAATGTCACTTTCAGGTGGCAAACTGACTAGGTAAGTTTCCTTATTCTTTGCCCCTATATTCTGTTCATTGATGAATCTGTGCATTTTAACATGTAGCTTATCTCATTACACTTTATTTCTGCTTTTTAAAATATGTAACATTATATTATGCCATGTACATTTCTTGAGAACATTTTCTCTTACATGCGTGCATATCTAAAGGAGCTCTCCAAATGAGTTAGATATGAAACATAGACCCAAGATAATAAAATATAATATTAAATGGAGTCATTTTGTGTGGATACCAAATCATAGAATATTAAAAAGCTGATATTCATCAAGCCATATTGTAGAGGAGGGACGTGTACACGAAAAGCAACAGTTTTAATTCTGGAATCCATTCCTACCTATGCTGATTCTTCATGGCCCCAGAAGCCAGCAGAACCTGGTTCAATTTGAAAATCACTCAGCTCAGTCCACTAAGAGGGAGTCAAGAAAATGGTGTAGAAAGCCTTAATTTTCTTCTAGTTTCTTCAGTGAGTTTTACAAAATATAGCAGAGAAAAATATTAATATTGTGTATAGTATTAGCATTATGCATACAAAAGTGTTCATTCTCCTTGCAAATTAAAGTGAGACTTTGGAAAGCATTTTTGTTTGTTTGTTCATCTATTGTTTAGGAGAAAGCAGTATGGAGATCTGAGAATTTATATAGAAAACCAGTGTGTTTGTGTTTTGGGTGAATATAGAGCTTTGTACTTTTTGAAACTGGACTAGATCAATGGTTCCCAAATAGTTGTCATTGGCCAGTGATGAACTAGCTACAGTCAGAGTTAGGTAGCCTGGGAAAAGTTAAGTTTATCCTAATACAATCACATTTGTTTAGTTAGAACTTGGAAAAGTAGGGGACTTACTATAAAAATCAGAATTAGATTTCAGTAGTTTCAGTAGACAAAGATCACCTAGGATCTTTCCAGTGGCTTATACTTAGTCAAGTAAACTAGAATAGGTGATAAGATTGAAACTGTTTTGGTGTCATTTTTGGGGCTCCAAAGAACTCCAGTACCATAGCCTTTTATGTCTTAATACAGAAAGAATTGAGTGTGAGCCAAAGTGATAGGTAAGTGATTTATTAGAATGGCTGGAGGGCATCACCGATGCAATGAACATGAACTTGGGCAAACTTCAGGAGATGGTAAGGGACAGAGAGGCCTGGCATGCTGCGGTCCCTGGGGTCTCAAAGAGTCAGACATGACCGGGCAACTGAATGACAACATTAGAATAGGATGCTTGTTAGGCTTACAGGTGGATACCGTGCCCTGAGAACTTACTGGGCTACAGTTTTATAAGCAAAGGAAAAGTGGGGAGGGGAAGAAGAATTTGTTTGCCTTTCTTGAGCAGATGTCATACTTTCATCATCAGCTCCTTTTCCAGGTTAAGCAGGGGAGTTTTCTTATTCCTGAATGGTCAAGTTAGGTTCACAAATTGTTTTTTACTGTGTGTAGAGAGCATGTCCTAGGGGTCATTAACTTATGGAGCTCGCTGGGCAGGAGGTGAGGCTCATGCCACTACTTGTTTATTGTTTGGGGTCATGTCCTGTGCTTCTGCAGCATAGTTTCATTGCTAAGCAAGCTTGCTTGGTTTTGAGGTTAAGCAAACTTGTTTTCCTGAGTGATCATTAACTTACAGGGGTCTCCTATATTTTTCTACTTACAATCTCCTAGTGGGATTAACTATTTAACTACATGCTTTGTCCCTTTACTCGATTCCTGTCAAGATCTTATAGAAATTTTCTAGTACTTATGAAAGATTTTCTGTCACAGGGCAACCAAGGTGTGAAAAATAACTATGTCATCACTGGATGGTGGTGCTTCCGTGTTTCCCAGGCTGAAATCTACACCCAACATATCACCTGAATTTTTTACTTTGAGCAGTTAATTTTATGAGGGCCCTTGAATTGTAGTCAGTCAGAAATGGAGGTGACTCCAAGGATTATGCTGTCCAGCAACTTTGACACTGAGCTTCATGGAGTCTGGAATTCCTTGGATTCCCTCAAAGGCAGCCTGTGCGAACAGATGGTTCCAGGCACTCATGCCAGCTTCAATCAGAACAGTTTCATTTTTATGTTTGTATACATGCAGCTTCTCTAAACTTATATTTTAAGACAGCGTGCTGGATTATTCAAAACAACAACACATTTTTTTTGTAAACAACCTATCAGTTTTAATTTCCTCATTTGGAAGAAGAGAAAATCATGGCCTATAAATGTTTAATTACAGGTCCAAGATTATACCTCTAATTAAAGACAGAACCTGAAATTAAACCCTTGACTTCTTAACATCAATTTGGTTGTTTTTGATATTTCCACAAGATCTCATCATTTAATCTAATTTATTTGACCAATAATTTATATGGTTTGAATGGAGGTCTTCCCATCCTGTAGCAGGTATTTCCTGCCTTTCTAGAAAATTAACCTTAGTATTTCATGAGTGTCTCTGTGAATTATACACTGGCTTGTATTTCTTTGATCGTGTTCATCTCAGTTTTTTAATCAGATGGCCAGGTCCACAGACAGTATGTTAAACAAAGTAATTCAGGATTTATCTCCTCTTTCCAGGAAAGAGGAGATAATAATATAATAATATTAATAATATAATAATAATATAATAATAAAGTTAATATACTTTATTATTAATATGTTGGTAGAAGAAGAGATGGAGAAAGCAATGGCAACCCACTCCAGTACTCTTGCCTGGAAAACCCCATGGATGGAGGAGCCTGGTAGGCTGCGGTCCATGGGGTCGCTAAGAGTCAGACACGACTGAGTGACTTCACTTTCACTTTTCACTTTCATGCATTGGAGAAGGAAATGGCAACCCACTCCAGTGTCCTTGCCTGGAGAATCCCAGGGACCGGGGAGCCTGGTGGGCTGCCGTCTATGGGGTTACACAGAGTCAGACATAGCTGAAGCAACTTAGCAGCAGCAGCAGCAGCAGCAGCAGAAGAGATGTATCTTTTCTTTCTCCCTTTATCTTAATTCTGGAAAATAATAAATTTGTCCCCAAGACTGAAAAAGGGCTTCCCAGGTGGCACTAGTGGTAAAGAACCCACCTGCCAATGCAGGAGACGTGAGAGATGCGGGTTTGATCCCTGGGTTGAGAAGATCCCCTGGAGGAGGGCATAGCAACCCACTCCAATATTCTTGCCTGGAGAATCCCATGAGCAGAGGAGCCTGGTGGGCTGAAGTTCATAGGGTCCCACAGTCGAACATGACTAAAGCAGCTTAGCACACAGCACAGACTAAAAAAGGAAACTTAGTCAATAATATTTTGCTTTTCTCTATCAAGGTCATGGCAGTTGTTTGCAGACTTTCTTCTTAAACAAGTCTTCCAGATTCAAGTTGTGGATTTTATTCACAGAAGTCCCACAATAGAGGGACTTCTGCTCTGTTGTTACATTGTTCAAAAAGCTTATATTACAGACATTCTTTACTAGATTCATGCTTTTACAACAGGCATTAGTATGTTCTAGACTCAAAGCTCCGCTGCGGAAAAGAAGAATATGAGTGAAAAAAAATGAGGTCTGAGCAGTGAGTAAGGTTTGCAATTATTTAGCATTCAACAAGTTCAGCAAACTTTATGCAAAGTCTATACTTTGCAATGAATTGCTAGAGGCTTTATAAAGGATGCATGTGGTCTGCCTCAACAAACTTGTACTTATGGAGACAAATTTATAAATATAGTTGACCCCTGAACAACACAGGTTTGAACTGCATGCGTCCACTTATATGCGGATTTTAAAAAATAAGCTCATACTACAGTGCTATACAATCTGTGGTTGAATTCGCAGACATGAACCCATGGGCCAACTGTAAAGTGGCCTTTTGTGGACTTTTGACTGTGCAGAGGGCTGCCATCCCAAACTCCCACATTATTCAAGAATCAATTCTACGTCTAAGTATAATACTAATGTTACAGGAAATGAAGTATAGTGGTCCCTTCTCTTGCATGGTTTTGCTTTCCTTGGTTTCATTTTCCACGGTTTCAGTTACTTGTGGTCAACCAGGATCTGAAAATATTACGTGGAAAATTCCAGAAATGAACAACTCGTAAGTTTAAAATTGAGAGCTGTTCTGAGCAGCATGATAAAACCTTGGTCCATCCCTCTCCAGCACACCTGGTATGTGAATCATTACTTTATTCAGAGTGTAAATGTCCTCTACCCACTGCACTCGCTTAGTCGCTTAGGAGCCTTGGATATCACATCTGTCTGAGCACTGCAGCACTTGTGTTCACATAACCCTTGTTTTAGTTTATAATAGCCCAAAGTGAAAGAGTAGAGATGCAGGCCATTAGGATACTATCCTACTGTGCCTAACTCATAAACTAAACTTTACAATACGTATGTCCATATAGGAAAAAAAAGTATATATCAGGTTTAGTGCTATATACTGTTTCACATCCATACATGACCACAGGAAAAACCATAGCCTTGACTAGACAAACCTTTGTTGGCAAAGTAATGTCTCTAATTTTGAATATGCTATCTAGGTTGGTCATAACCTTCCTTCCAAGGAGTAAGTGTCTTTTAATTTCATGGCTGCAGTCACCATCTGTAGTGATTTTGGAGCCCCCAAAAATAAAGTCTGACACTGTTTCCACTGTTTCCCCATCTATTTCCCATGAAGTGGTGGGACCAGATGCCATGATCTTCGTTTTCTGAATGTTGAGCTTTAAGCCAACTTTTTCACTCTACACTTTCACTTTTATCAAGAGGCTTTTGAGTTCCTCTTCACTTTCTGCCATAAGGGTGGTGTCATTTGCATATCTGAGGTTATTGATATTTCTCCCGGCAATCTTGATTCCAGCTTGTGTTTCTTCCAGTCCAGCGTTTCTCATGATGTACTCTGCATATAAGTTAAATAAACAGGGTGACAATATACAGCCTTGACGAACTCCTTTTCCTATTTGGAACCAGTCTGTTGTTCCATGTCCAGTTCTAACTGTTGCTTCCTGACCTGCATACAAATTTCTCAAGAGGCAGGTCAGGTGGTCTGGTATTCCCGTCTCTTGAAGAATTTTCCACAGTTTATTGTGATCCACACAGTCAAAGGCTTTGGCATAGTATATGCAAGTATTCAATATGTAAGAAAGTATACCAAGCAGAAAATTAAAGTAGCTCATCATCCTCTAAAGAAACCACTGTGACTGTTTAATACATATCACACCTAACTCTCTTCTTTCTCTCTCCCTGTCTCTCTCCACATTCACACACATGCACTCAACCATTTATGATAAAGCATCCTCACAATGGTCAATCAGGATATATCAATTTCTATGCCTTTTTCAACAGCTACAATTCCCCACTGACGGATGTTTTAGTTCCTAAACTTCACAATTACAGTAAATACTTCAATGAGATGAGTTTGTACCAAGAAAACATGCATTTGCTACTTCTATATTACTCTTCAAAATGCTACTCAGATTATATTCCTTCTAACAGTATGTAGAATGTGTCCATCATCCCCTTTCTAACAAATAATAGTTATTATCAGTTTTTTATATCTTTTCAATTAAACAGTGATGCCTTATTTTAATTTATATTAAAATTAAATATTGGGTAACTATTTAATTTATTTATTGGCCAGTACTATTGCCTGACCATTCTACTGGATCGTCCTTTTTTTTTTTTTTTTGGTATTGTTTTTTAGGAGTTTTCTCTATATTACACATATTAACCTTTTCTTTCTCATATTTATTTCAATTGTTATCATTTTGTTTACTCTATATTTTGTTTATATCTTCTTTGTGCAGTTAAAAAAATTTGTTTTGAAATCTTATCTGTTGATCTTCATTTATGTCTTATGCATTTAACCCAGGAAAAAGGACATAGGTGAGGGCTATGTCAGACGCAGGATGAAGGAAGAGAGAATAAAATGCACCCAGCACAGCAGTGCAAATTGAAATGAAGACTAACCGGAGAATGGCTGCAGTGCCCTGAAAGGAACAGGACTGGTTTCCTGCCAACAGCAAACCTTCAGATAGGTCGAGAGAGAGAGGGTGTGGGCTTTGCTAGGTAGGATGCAGAAGAAGAGTCAGAAACATGCACTGCAGCCAGACCTCAGGCAAGTCTCAGGTGGAAACAAGAGTCACTGAGAGCTTTCACCAGCATCACAGGAACCAAGAATCATCAGATGGGGGCGGGGAGTGGGAGTGTGAGGATGTCCATTTTGGTTATACAGCCAGATTTCAATGCCAACTCTGGGTCACCTTGATTTACAGGGGCCTAGGAAGGCAAAACTAAACTCCAATACTTTGGCTGAAACTCCAATACTTTGGCTACCTGATGCAAAGAATTGACTCCTTGGAAAAGCCCCTGATTCTGGGAAAGATTGATGGCAAGAGGAGAAGGGGATGACAGAGGATGAGATGTTTCGATGGCATGAGTTTGAATAAGCTCCAGGATTTGGTGATGGACAGGGAAAACCGGCATGCTGCAGTCCATTGGGTCACAAAGAGTCGGACACAACTGAGAGACTGAACTGAGGAAGGCAAAGTTCAGCTCTGTTTCAAGCCCCAGGAAAGACTCAAATTCCTAAAGGTGGGGAAAAAAATTTTATTTACTAAGTCAAGGTTTGGTCAAAAATACACTTTTTAGGGATTTGCTTGAGGAGGAAATTCAGAACCCAGTTCTGCCAGAAGAGGAAATACACGTGAAGGATGACTTTTTATGAGTCAGTGAGGAAAGTGAGGCACTGGCATTGGTTTAGGTAGAATTCTGGGTCCAGGCCCCTGCCGTGCGGCTGAACCATCACCAGCCTGGACTGGGAGAGTGCGCGGGCAGCAGGAGGCCAGGGGTAGTAGCGCCCTCTGGTGGTAGTTTGTGGGAGGCTCAACTCCTGGGCACTGTCTCCCCCTCGCCCTCGGTTTCTTCCTGGGATAAAAAATGTCTGAAAAGTTGGGAGGATTAATAGGGAAGGGAATAGGGAGATAGGAGTGAGTCAATGACACCACTCAATGTGGAAATAGGTACAAACCAAAAAAGGGGGGGTGGTGGGGAGAAACAGAGGTAGAACACCAGGGAAAGTCAGAGGGAAAAAGGATGAAGAAATGTTCTGTTTTAAATATGGCAAGTGGGTTTTTCTTGTTTGCCCCAACTTGCACACATTCCTGAGGCTTGGCACCTTCCCACTTTGCTATCTGGGACCCGATTCAGGCCTAGGCTTGGTGCAACAGAAAGGGGGCTTTTGTTAATGTGTCTCAAGGCAGAGGAAGACACAGGCTCTTTCAGCACATGTCAGCCTGGGGACAAATGGGATGTGTGCTGAGAGAGGCCCCACTACAGGGCAGGGAGGCTAAATGAGGCCAAGGGCCCATGACGGGGAGGAGCGAGAGCAGGTTCAGAAAGAGGTATTTCCTCCCTGGTGAGAGGAACTGGCCTGTGACACACCCAGAGGACCTAAACAGAAAGACCCATACCTCTCAAAAGAAGTACCCATCTGTCTGAGAACCCTTTTTGCTGTTAAACCTGAACTAAAAATGTCTTCTGGACTTTGTGTATGAGACAGGACAACAGTAATGTAGTTTAATAATGGACTCTAGCCCTTCTCCCTCAGAGAAGGCAATGGCACCCCACTCCAGTACTCTTGCCTGGACAATCCCAGGGACGGAGGAGCCTGGTAGGCTGCAGTCGATGGGGTCGCTAAGGGTCGGACACGACTGAACGACTTCACTTTCACTTTTCACTTTCATGCATTGGAGAAGGAAATAGCAACCCATTCCAGTGTTCTTGCCTGGAGAATCCCAGGGACGGGGGAGCCTGGTGGGCTGCCGGCTATGGGGTCACACAGAGTTGGACACGACTGAAGCGACTTAGCAGCAGCAGCAGCAGCCCTTCTCCCTGGAGAAGGAAATGGCAACCCACTCTGGTATTCTTGCCTGGAAAGTCCCATGGACAGAGAAATGTGATGGGCTATAGTCCATGGGGTCACCAAGAGTCAGACATGACTTAGTGACTAAACGATAACAACAACAGCCCTTCTCCTTTCTGCTAAGTGGAGTGTGAGGTCAGGACTGTTTCTTACAGAAACAGACTCTCAGACATAGAGAACAGGTCTGTGGTTGCCAAGGGGGAAGGGGGAGGGATGGAGTGGGAGGTTGGGGTTAGCATATGCAAACTACTATATATAGAATGGATGTGTGTGTGTGTGTAAAACAAGGTCCTACTGTGTAGCACAGGGAATTATATTCAATATCCTGTGATAAATCATAATGGAAAAGATATAAGGACTTCCCTGGTGGTCCGGTGGTTAAGAATCTGCCTTACAAAGCCAGGGGTACAGGTTTGATCCCTGGTCCAGGAAGATCTCACATGCTGAGGACCAGCTAAGCCCGTGTGCCACATCTACTGAGCCAGTGCTCTAGAGTCCAGGGGCTGCAACTACTGAGCTCACCTGCTGCAACCGCCGAAGCCTGGTCACCTAGAGCCTGTGCTCCACCACAAGGGAGTAGACCCTGCTCACTGCAACTACAGAAAGCCTGCAGGCAGCAAAAAAACACCCACTACAGCCCAAAATAAATAAATAAATCTTTTTTAAACAAAGGGGGTTTCCTAGCTTCACATCTTTGCAGATGCACATGGGCCAATACCTTACACAAAGGAAGAGCGAAGGGTCTTCTCTCAAAAGCCTTCTTTGCTTGAAAAAAAATAAATAAATAAAAAAAAAATAAAAAAGAACGTATAGATATGTATAGGGGCTTCCCTGATGGCTTCATGGTAAAGAATCCACCTGCCAATGCAGAAGATGCAAGAGACGTGGGTTTGATCCCTGGGACAGGAATATCCCCTAGAGCAGAAAATGGCAACCCGCTCCAGTATTCTTGCCTGGAGAATTTCATGGACAGAGGAGCCTGGCAACTATAGTCCATGGCGTCGCAAAGAGTCAGACATGACTGAGTAGACGCACGTGCTCATGCATACATATGTATAACTGAATCACTTTGCTGGATAGCAGAAACTAACACAACATGGCAAATTAACTATACTTCAATTTAAAATACTGTTTCTTTCTCTCCCTCCTCCTCCATAACTTCAAGGCTTTGCTTCAAACAGAATAAGATCTCAGTTAAGTCTTTATTAAATAAACAGGGGTGAGAATAAATGAATAAGCCATTCATCTGTGTTCTTCCAGTTGGCTGCTGTCCACAGTAGGCCCATTATCAGTAGTGCATCGTTGTTGAACAGATGAATGAGCAAGTGAACTCTTGAGACCCCAAGTTGGTGGTTGCTAAGCTGGTGGGAAGCTGAAAGATGTTGCATAAAGGCTTGCCTAGGTTGAACCACTGGTGGGAACTTGGCTCAAATACAGGATGTGGGCTGAGTGCGTCTTGCCTTTCTATTTTTGAGGGTGGGGGTTGAGCACTGAAAGAGCCTCTGATTTGTTAGTGGGCCCCGTGCAGGGGCTGCTAGATCTGCAGAATTGAAAGTCGAGGGAGGAAGGAGGAAAAGAAGGATGTAAGCACCAGCCAGAGATGAAAAGCAAGCTGTTGTGAGGGGGTTCGTGCCATAGAAGTTGGAGTCAGAGTCCTGGAGGGGCCTGAGGTAAGCGTACATCATTGCCCATGGACCTGCTCCAATTCTTGCAGATGCAGGTCAGAGAAGACAAAGTTCTTTACACAATAGGTATAATAAGATGACCTCCCCTGTGGGGTTGTCTGAGGGATTAAATTTGATCATACACGTGAAGCATTTAGTATAGTACCTGTATGAGAATGTACACTCAATAAATCTGTTATTTTCCAACACCTTCTGGATGTTTATTTCCATTTTCTGTCACACTGATGAAGAAGGGAGGTAGAGAGCCGTGAGGAGACAGAACCTGTGTAGTAGGGTGACCTTCCTGTGAGGTCATCACCCACTGCCTGACCTCGAGACCCTGGCTGCAGGGAACCTGGACTCCACGTAGCTGCCCAAGCCCAGCTGTGGTTCCCTATGACACAGGTTAGGTTCTCCAGTAACAGGTGTGGAATCACAGCACAAGTCATTTATCAGGAGTCATCACCTGTGAAAGGAAGGGATGGGGTCAGGACGGGGCAGAGGGAGAAGCTGCCTCATGATGCAGCCCTGACAAAGCTTTGGCCAACCTGGCCAGGAGCTCTAGAACAAGTGGTGTCCAGCTGAGTTGTCCTCCTTCAGACTAAAATGCCTAGGCCTTTCTCCTCCCACCTAAATTAGCCCCCATATATGGGCTGCCCTGGTAAGGGCATGACCTTGGCAAAGGGAGACATCTATACCTGATGCAGGCCCTGAAGCACCAGCAGCAAGATGTGCTTCCAAACACAAGTCCCTCGAACTCCGTGCTCCTGGAGAAAAGAGGCCTTTTATTTGTGACTCTCAGCCCCTCCAGGCCTGACACACAGAGGCAGGTCTTTATTACTCGTTTTTTGATGCATGCTGTTTGCTAACATGTTACTGTTCACAGTTTCCTAGACCTGGGCTCATCTTGTTGCATGTTGGCGTGAAGGGCCTTTGGGACAGACTTGAAGCAGATGTCCAAGTGGGGAGAATCACAAAGCTCATCCCACTGGCTGCCGCTGGAGTGTCTCAGTGCTTCTAAATGGTCTGTTACGACTTAGACACAGACACAGGGGGTAGATGACCATATGAAGACAGAAGCAGAGATTAAGTCACACTGCCCCAAGTTAGGGATTACCTGGGGCTGCCAGAGCTGGAGGAGACAAGGAAGGGTCCTTCCTCAGGGGCTCTGGAGGAAGTGTGGCCCAGCCAATATCTGGATTTTGGACTTCTGGCCTCCAGAACTTTCTGGAGAACAGATTTCTTATGTTTCAAACCAAAATAAATAAATAAATGGTCTGTTACATGTGAACCTGAAAGACCTTTCCCAGATAGTCTGAAAGCAGGGTTGGGGAAGCATTGGAAGGGAGCTGGCTGAAGAAGAGTCAGTATTCCAAGCATTAGAAGACAGGGACCAAGTAGGGAAAAGTGCTCAGAGGCGCTAAGTTGGGGGAAAAAATGATATGGCTGAACATAAAGACCAGCCTGAGAATGAAAAACACCTGGACACACCTTCTGTTACCAGCAACAGCTTTATCTTAGGCAAATTATTTCCCCACTCTGAGTTTCAGTTCCTCCACCACGTGCCAGTATGTTTACACTCAGCTCCATATCCTAGTAGCTAGTGCAGAGGCTGAAATGCACTGTACGTTTAAAAAGGGTTTGTCACCACTTCCAGTGATGACTGAGTAACCCTCATGCCATAAACTAGAGAACTAGATCAAACTGTGAAACCATTATTTCACATATTTAAATGCAGGCAAACAGTAGGCGGCAGGCAGTGCAGGACTATGACATCAGAGAGAAGGAAAACAAGTGAGGTGAGCCCAGCTGCTCTCCTGGATTTCCGCCTTGGGACCATTTCCTGACTGCAGCACAAGGAAGGGTAACCTGTTAAGAGAATCGTGATCTCGCTGAGCTGAGAGGACAAAGATTAGAGTTGGAAGAGGCTGGGAGATACAGAAATTGTGCAACAGAGTCCCAGAGACAAGGGAGCAATACAGAAAAAGAGCTTCAGGAATCTGTGTTTCCTCTGGATCCTCACAGAACGCAAAGTGTATGCACAAAGTGTTAAACTCTAGAAGAATGGGTGAAGATGTATCACAGAGGGGAAAAAAAAAAAAAAAAAAAACCGCTAGAGAGCCGAAAACTAAACACCCACTAGAGCCTGCACAGGGCTGGGAGACATTAAGTAAGACTGACCAGAGCAGAAAGTCTTGGTTGAGCAGTTGGTAAATTAAACTGGGACCTCAGAAGGTTCAATCCTTAGTAAAGGACATGCTGGCCCAAAGACGCTGGAGACCTTCTCTAACAAAGCCTGAACACAAGCTTCAAAACACTGAAGCCAATCTGCCAGTAAATTGACTGCCTGCCAACAAAATCTACACACTCAATGACATAACAGTTCCCGTGTTCAGCATCCAATAAAAAAATTACTAGATATGCCAAAATACAGGAAATATGACTAACAACCAGGATGAGAATGTTATATGTATATAGACATAGAAAATGGAGATTGACACACAAAGTCCTTAAAGCAGCTATAATTAGCACGTCCAGGAACTTAAAGAAAAACAGAAATACAACTGGCAACTAAAGAATGCTGTTCACCATCTGGCCTTACAATGATTGAGTCATTAGCCACTAAAGTCACTGACCTTCAACATGCCCTGAAAGCAGTTTAGAGCAGAAATCAGGAATGAGGCACTTTGTGCTCTGTGAAAATTGGCAGAACAGGCCTTCAGACAGATATTTTCAGGAGATAATTTTATGAACCCAATTTATTGCATCTTCCCATACTTAGAAAGCACTAAAATCATTAGCTAAGATATTCCTGCCGTGTGACTAACAGCATGCTTGACTGAATGTACCCCCTTCTGCAAAATCACAT